>NC_134404.1:342462038-342803197 GCF_038048845.1 Mixophyes fleayi | reverse complement strand
CGCATAGAGGAATCAGACATTGTGTGCACTGCCTGTATTAATGGGAATGTGGCCTATTGACTCACCAGTTCCTGGTGAGTCAATACCTCATGCCTCAGCATCACTGATGCATGAGGCATTGAGTCACAACATGACATAGGTGACTCATTTTTGTGTAGGTGATGGGTACAGTTAACAATTTTCAAGGATAATTAAATATTTGGAACTCGGAAAAGGTTTAACTTAATCCCTGGGAATACTGTAGAGAAAAGGAAGGATCATCTTAAATGGAATCTGTCAACAGGGAATGACTGCCATTCTATTTATTTATATACTGATATTTATCTGCCACCTGAGGGACAATCCTCTCCTCCACTCTGCAATGGCGCCGTGTATGGTCACCTGCGGACCCTGTGATCCTGTCGTACTGACCCTGCCCAAAGCAAACAACTCTGAAAGATATATCCATATTGGCCACAGATCAGTTCATTTGGTTACTGAAGATTGATGGTTTGTCCCATGAAGAATCAAAAACACTACAGGCTTCATCTATTATAGTCTCTGTATTTTCTGCAACATTTCCAGATTTCACATCATCATCATTAACATTTATTTATATAGCGCCAGCAAATTTCGTAGCACTTTACAATTGGGGCAAACATAGTAGTAAACAATACTAGGTAATATGGACAGAGAGGTGGGAAAGCCCTGCTTGTAAGCTTACAATCTATGGGACAATGGGAGTTGGGTACATAAGGTTGAGTCTACATATTTCAAATTGGTCTAGCCAGATCGCAAAGGTAAAAAGTGATTAGTATGCGATATGATCCAGTCACACAGCCTGTGACCAGGTCAACCCTCTGGTCTGAGGGTTGTTGTCTGGTTTTAGCTGTGAAGAGGGTGGTAATAGGGTAACCAAGGGAGATTAAGAGGGTGGTAGAGGAATATTATAAGCTTGTCTGAAGAGGTGGGTTTTCAGAGAACGCTTCAAGGTTTGTAGAACAGAGGAAAGTCTTATTGAGGAAGTGAATTCCATAAAGTGGGTGCAGCCCAAACAAGTCCTGTAACCGGGAATGGGAGGAAGTGATGAGAGTGGAAGAGAGACACAGATCTTGTGCAGAACGGAGGTGTCGAGTTGGGAGATATTTTGAGACAAGTGAGGAAATGTATGTCGGTGTAGTTTTGTTGACGGCCTTGTATGTTAGTAGAAGAATTTTATATTGGATTCATTGAAAAATCGGCAACCATTGTAGAGACTGACAGAGCGACTCAGCAGAGAGAGAACGATTTTCAAGGGAAATCAATCTAGCTGCTGCGTGCAAATTAGATAGTAGGGGTGAGTTTTTGCAGTGTAAGATATGTGCATATTCTGTAAATGTTTTTGATATGTATACAATATGATTTAGATGATATATTTGTATGTAAGCATGGAAGTCATTTACAAAGTACAAAATGACTGCTCTGTAGCATAAATGAATCTCTGGACTGACCGTGCTCTTTTATATACAATAGAGGGAACGTGTTTTTAGAAGTACTAGGCACACCCCTGGAGACGTGATCATGCCCCCATCATGATGCAGATCAGCCACCCCTCCCTCCCGGAGTGTGTATGATTCCAAAGAGCTACAAGTTATGGTTTATTAGAGTGAAAGGGGTGGTACTATAGGCATAGTATGAAATGGAGAGCAGAGAGGAGATGGGCACCGAGGCATTTTGCAGTGGGCATCAGCTGCGCTTTGTATAGGATCTGCTCAATCTCCTTTAGCAGTAGGACTCAATTATTCACATTTGTGTGCATTCCGTGGGCTTGATTTATCAACCCTGCTACAAAGGAAAAGTGGAGATGTTGCCCATAGCAACCAGATTCCAGCTATTGTTTATCTAGAATGTGCTAGATCTGTTTGGTTGCTATGGGTAACACCTTTACGTTTTTGTTTTAGAAGATTAGATGTGTCTACCCCTGTGTATTTGCGGGCTTAAGCCCTGTACGTAAAATATAACTGAAAGACATTTTTTATAGTGATGGATTTTCTTATAGAGAAATAAAGTTATTGGGACTGGTTTCTGAGTGTGAGATGGAATAAATATAATTTCTGCAAGTGTAAACGAGTTTAAGAACAGCGCAAATGCAGTCATGTAAAAAATAATTTCATGGGAGGAGCTTCACAGATGAGGGGCGGTCCTTGCTGAGTGCAAGCATGCTGCTCACATGTGCAACACAATGCAAAAATGAGATCCAATGGGTGGAGAAGGCATTTAGGAAATAGGCCCCTTACTCTGGCGATTAGTGGGATAAGTTATTGTCGCTCATAGCGGTGATAAAAAATCCCTACTTGCCGCAATTTAACAAATATGAAATAAAAGATACGTAACTGCCCTAGTAATACTAACCCGTACTGGTAAGTGTTAAACTACTGCTTCATCAGACAGATTTGGCCTTTGAGTTACATTTAAACTTTCGTAAATCACTTTGGCTGATACAACAGGCCACTATGTATCTGTCAGGGGGTGGTTTGAGCAGTGCAATGCTCTGCAGATATCTAGGGACGATAGTAAGGTAATAATCTGCATAACAGCTACTTAGAGCGATCTAGTTATATGACTTGATTCACATTCTTATAGTTATTGTTATAATTGCCAGATTTATATTGGCTTGGATACTGTTAATACATACTGTACCCTCCCTGTGTACATCACTTGCCAGGATTTGTAATTAAAATTTGCAGGTCTAGCATATGCCCCCCGAACTTAAATTCTCTGACTCATTTACTTTTCTTTCTTTTATACTTCTTCAGCCAAGCTTTTTGTGATGAAACAAATCCTTTCTACATCTTCAGAGTGAAAAGCTAATTATTTTCATTAAAAATAATTATTTGATTTCTCTGCACGTATAATTAATTAATATTTTCCTTTGGCATTTACTCTCTTTGCCAATATGGTCACTCGGAAATTTAATTATGCAAAATAAAAAAAAGGTAATCCTTCATAATTAACACCTTAGGATGTTATTTAATAATATCTTACTCTTAGTTTTTCATATGTTCAATAAATTCAATGTACAGCCGGGAAATGGGGATGACCCCAGCGTGAGAAAAAATATGACCCCATTAATATACATTTGTATTAAAACCATTAAAATCACAGAAAACAAAACAAAATACATAAATCAAGTGTGTAGTGTATTAATGCAAAATATATGCATGGGAACATATAATCAATAAATATATTGCATCTTTGTGTGACACATGTTTACTAGATATGTAGCAGAGTGAAAGTATAAACATACAGAAGTACAATAACATACAATGTTTCCATAATTAAATCGTAAAATTATAGATGTATATCCTCTCTCTGTCCTGCTTTGCAATTAGATTATTTATGAGTTTAATTAAAGAATTTGCATATGAGTTAATAAACATAAGCGATAATAAGCAGGATGGTGTTCCTATTAATATTGGAAGGTGGGAACAGAGATATCTATCAGGTTACTGGAGAGATAATGTCTGCGACACGTCCATAGCATGCTCACTCTACGGCGCAGTTGTGATTGCCATTGAGGAAAGAAAAGAGATTTAAGAGATAATTTTTGAACCTATGGATTTCATGCACTGGAACATAACAGGGTCCCAGGAGACTGATCGTAGGAAACACACACCTGGTAGAGGAAGGGGATGGAGGAGATAAGGTCAGATTTAGTATAATTTTCCTAGGTTTTGAGTAAGGGTTAAGTCTGGTAGGTCGGTATTAGTCTGGTGGGTAAATCTGGTACTTTGGTATCAGTCTGGAGAGTAAGTCTAGAGGGTAGATATAAACCTGATGGGTAGATAGTTAGGGAGGTTGGTATTCATCTGCTGTGTAAGTCTGAAGGATAGGATTGGTGTGTAGGTATCAGACCGATGGGTGAATCTGGTGGGAAGGTATCAATCTGGTAGGCAAGTCTTGAGTGTAGGTATGATGAGTAGGTAAGTGTCTGTTTGGTACATCTGGTGACTGGTGGGTAGGTATCAATCTAATGAGTAAGTCTTAACCATCATCATCATCATGGTCATATATTTATTTATATAGCGCCACTAGTTCCGCAGCGCTGTACAGAGAACTCACTCACATCAGTCCCTGCCCCAGTAGAGCTTACAGTCTAAATTCCCTAAAACACACACACACACACACACACACACACACACACACACACACACACACACACACACAGACTAGGGTCAATTTTGATAGCAGCCAAATAACCTACTAGTATGTTTTTTTGGAGTGTGGGAGGAAACCGGAGCACCCGGAGGAAACCCACACAAACACAAGGAGAACATGCAAACTCCACACAGATAAAGCCACGGTTGGGAATGAAACTCTTGACCCCATCGCTGTGAGGCAGAAGTGCTAACCACCGATCCACCATGCTGCCCCAACCATCAGTATGGTGGGTAGATATAAGTATTTTGGGTAGGTATAAGTATGGTGGGTAGATTTAAATCTTGACCATCATTATGGGGAGTAGATATAAGTTTGCTGGATAGAAATAAATCTGTGGGTTAAATCCAGAGACTCTGTATTAGTTGTGTAAGCCTGAAGCGTAGGTTTGGTGGGTAAGTATCAGTCTGTTGTGGTAAATCTGGTGGGTAAGTATCAATCTGGCATGGTGGGTACATATAACTCTGGTGGGTAAGTCTGACAGGTCCATATAGCTTATCAGTCAAGCAGAATCTACTCCCATATTTATATTTGGGTCCATGTAGTCTCTTCCTCTGCCCTCCAGAATCTGATCTGCAACGTTGTAGAGTAAGTTTGGACATGGGATAGAATCCAGCTACATCTGTCACTGTATCACAGGGGTGCTAGGAGCTCTACACAGGCCAGCTTTGCAGCTCCACAAATATGATACAATGAAAATAACCACCAAACAGTCTAGTACAGCCTAGATAATAACTGAACACCAGCAATGTATTAAGTTATTAGGGGCCAGGGCCGGAGCTGGCATTTAGAGCGCATGCACAGTGTAGCCCCTTACGGCAAAGTTCCATGTGCCTATTCCAGTCCCTGCTCTGTGCAGAATGGGACCTCTGAGACTAAGGGGCCAATTCAATTTGGCTGTGTTATTCTATGAATAACGTGGCCTGTGCACTATTTCTCTTACTACCGTAAAAATGCGCAGTATTACTGTTATTAAGCTAATTTTAACTCTGATTTTTGCTTGAAGCCCTCGGGTCCGCAAGCAAAAATCAAGCTTAAAATGACCGTATTAATAGTAATACAATCAGCCCCACGCCATTCCTAGACTAACATGACCAAATTGAATCAGTCACTAAGGGGGAAGGCGTCCAAGCCCCCCCAAAAAAGTTCAGCACGGCCAGGCTGGCGAAGATTTCTGCAGGCCTTGCTTACGGCCCATTTCATCCAGTGAGTCCTGACAGTGGATTATATTATCGTTAAATTGCATAAAAAAAGGTAACATTATAGGCATTTACACTTTAATGTTCCCTGTATGCCAGTAACATTCTCTAATGTTCCTTTATTAAAACAATGTTGTCCATGCGATTAGAGCCCATGCTCTGATCCCTTGTCTGACATGCAGGGTAGCAGCATCCTCCTCTGTCCTCACACTCAGTCTTCCCACTCTCTGTATCTCCATCGGCACCAGTCTATATTACTCTTAGAGTATCTCTTCCAGATGCAGACACCGTGCTACTGAACTCCACAGTACTCAGCACGGTTTACCATAACATAACCAAGCATGGACTCGTACCGCAACATGGTGTCATAATGACCAATCCCCTGAACCAAACCAAAAATTCAAACCTAAGCCAATATTACGAGCACAGCTGGTCCCCAATTTGAACACCTGGGTCCCGCAGTGGGGGAACAACCATTGGTGCAGCAAGTGCCGTGCACCAGGGTCCATGGAGATAATGGCAGATGCAGAGGACTGGGGGGCCCGGTTCCTCCTCCCCACCTCCCAGCACTGGGGCCTACAGCTGGCTAGTCCCACCTCTGGGGCATAGTACACACAATCTCTCATGCTTCTGGGAGCATTACAGTAAAAATTTTGTATGAAGAAACGAGTCAATCAGAATGTAGGGATTTATCACACATTCTAAGTTTTCAGTAACTATTGCTTCACCCGGATACTGTTGCCAGTTCAGGGCCTGATTCATCTGACAATACATTGTGAACACAACTTGAGTTTAAAAAATCGGACGTAGCTTGGACGACCGTTCACCCGTACTGAAGTATAGGTGGATCTCAAGAAAGGTTTCCATTTGAATATGAGTACGTTCTGGCTATACGTTGCTTGCAGGATGCAGACAAACAGAACAGACTGCAGGATACTCGCATGCAAATGTGCCGTATCAAATCCATCAGAACGCATACAAAAAAAAAAAGAGTTCCTAAAATTAATTTACAGCTATTAATACTATAATCATTACTAAAAATGTAAAAATATTATTTTCTGTGTTTTTTTTTACATAAAATACATAAATCAGGATGTTATTAATGCGTACTTAAATAAAATGTATTTGTACAGTTTATCTTACTTACAAACACAAGTTCTGGTACTCATAGGTGTAGTCATCACTATCAGTCGGCACTTACATCTGACCTGTAACTGGTGCGAGTGATACGGCTAAAATACATGTACCTGAGAGATGTTCAGAGCTTGACTCGAACCACTGTGTATGCGGCCGACCTCGGGATGCCCTTAGTGTACATTGACTACGTGCACACCCCCCCCCCTTCCCTGCCCCTTTCTGCTCTTCAAGGCATAGGCAGTCGAAAATGTCATTTGCATTTGGATATGAATTGGATATGAACAGGGCCGGATTAACCCGAGGTCTAACTGGGCTACAGCCCAGGGGCCTCGGGCATCCAGGGGGCCCTTGACAGAGCTCAGCAGCATTATTGATCGGGCCGGCCCAAACAATGCTGCGGAGCTCTGTCACTGTTGTCCTTCCGCGTCGCTCAGTGATCTTCATACTGAGGAGAATTTGTGAGAGTGTCATGAGATCTCCTCAGTAAGGAGCTTACAACTAGCCGGAGAAGGACAACTGTGATAGGAGAAGGTAAACACTTGGGGAGGGGGTGGGGGGGTGGCTGGCTAACAGGGGGAGCCTCACGTGGGGGGGGGGGCTACAGAGGGGGGCCTCACGGGGGAATTGGGGCCCCCTTAGCCCAGGGGCCTCCATTCCCTTAATCCGGCCCTGGATATAAATTGGATGCAATTGTGTTCACTAGCGTAAAGTCCTCTTCAGAGCATATGGCATACAACGGGACTTACCTTCGAAGGTGAATCATGCCATCAATGTACACTGGTGGTCCTATACATCTGTACTGCCGGCACTGTACATTTTGCACAGACAGTATGCCTGCCTTACTCTCCCCATTTCTCTTCATTACTAAGATGGCCATAATCACTGCATACGTTCTTCTCTATGTAAAATGTGAATAAAAACGGATTAAAGAAACGCTGTGTGCACACAGCCATAGAAGTACAGTTGTCCTATAAAGCCACAGAAACACTATTATTTTACCATAGTAGACTTTCAGCGCTTTGTCTCTTTAATGGATTAACTCTTTGTAATCAGAGGGACACATTGACGAGTGACTCTTCAACATATGTGTCAGCAAATAAAACAAAAAAAACATATGTAGTTCTGGTTTCTTGCCCTTTAAATTAAACAAAGCAGCTTGAGAAGCAGCAGCCGATTATTCGAGATGTAGCAATAAGTGAAATGTAATTCTTGCTTGTATTTACCAGTATATTTTTTTTTACCTCATTGTATCTATTAAAGTCATTTGCAAAATTAACCAAATGAAAAAGAGCAATTTAGCGTTGGAACTCAAGTTTTTAGTTTCTAATGCTCCATAAGCAATAGTGATTTAATTCGTGTAGTTAGTACCATGCTAGTGAGAGTGCATTAAAGTAAATTGAATTGTGGCTGTTTGTTTTCTGCATTAGCTTTAGTACAGCTGGACAGAGCACAGAACTGCCCATTACAAACTGCTTTCTGCAGGGTCAGGATCTTATTAATACAAGCAAATGGGCACATTGTTATGTGTAAGATACCTGGGTGAACTCTTTCTGAAACAGAATAAGCTGTATGCACAGTCATCCAAGGTGTACGTACCCTTTTTATTTACATTATTCCATTTTCGTTAGTATTTTCTCTGGTAGTTTATTCCCACTCTCATATTGGTTTAACCTTAAAGAAGGATTCCAGCCTCCAGTAGAAGTCTACCCACTGTCTCCGCCCATCCACTGTCTCCACCCACCCCACTACCTCAACCAATTGTTTAGTGTCTCTTTGGTGTATTGCTAATAATATTCAAAGTGAGCTGGATTGACTCTGACACAACATGGGCCTATACAGGTCTCAGGTGATTGGACAAGCACTGGTCAGCTGAGTTCTACCACACAAGAGTCAGCCCACAGCCATCTTAATGCATGGACATGCTGGGCAGTTGCCCGGGGGCCCCACGAGCCTAGGGGCCCCATAGGCTTACCGACTTTTCAGTATATTTTTCCAGGAGATGTATTTAGAACCATCAAAGCCCTCTTTATTAAAACATTTAGGTGGACTAATCACCTCAGTATCAACTGTTATCTGTACATGAGAACTTGCTGTTATGAATACATATCTTGACCTTGACAAAAACAATGTGCTTGTAATAATTGTACATAAGCCAGATAAAATCATCACCCATAAATTTTTTGAAGCTGTAAAGCCCTTGAAGCTGTTTAAACACGGATTTTGTTGGAGGTTCCAATAAATATAAGCCTAATTTTCTTGATAATTTACATTTTTATACCTGTGAGTGTTTGTGTAGGTAGTGCACCAGTGCACTGCTTTGTCTGGGGGCCTATAATGCTGTTAAGACGACCTGAGTTAGCCCCGTTCGCTAGCTTTGAATATTATCCAGGCTTACAGACAAGCAGAAATGCTGCTTGAGGTGAGTTTCAGACAAATGGAAGAATAACTCAAATAGCTCTAGAAGACCAGAGTCCCACTTTAATACTGAAGTTTGAAGATTTTGGTGCATTTTGGGACTGTGAGTTTAATAAGTCCTGGGGTTATATTTACTAAACTGTGGGTTTGAAAAAGTGTAGATGTTGCCTATAGCAACCAATCAGATTCTAGCTGTCATTTTGTAGAGTGCACTAAATAAATGACAGCTAGAATCTGATTGGTTGCTATAGGCAACATATTTTTCAAACCCGCAGTTTAGTAAATCTAGCCCTAAGTTTGCTTTGATATTCAGAATGATGAGTTTAGTTGACTGAGTTTCAGTACCTCAATAATTGTCATACGTCAGAATCATACATCAACTTGTTGTGGCCACGCCCCCTCAAAGTGTGACCACACCTCTCTGACGTGTGACCACGCCTCCTATTGTGTACGTGATTCATTATGCATAAACCGTCTCAATTAAAAAATGATACTTTTTTTTTTTTTGGTACGTTTTAATGTTCTGCAAATTATAGAAGAAATGGATCATGATATTCTAGTAACAATTATCTCTTTTTTTAACTCCATAAAGAATATATAGTAATTCCATTGTTTCTCCACAATACTCTTATTTATAAATGTTCATTATCTCAGAAAGAGAACAACATACGCAATAAACATTAGACCTTTCTTCTGGCCCCTTTGTCTTCATTTTAATTAATGTTTCTAAGTTTATATTCAATATATTCATTTATCTAAAATGGTAAAACGTATTACGTTTGGTTATTTGTATTAATTATAGGACGGCAAGTGAAAGAGACATTAAGAAAAAAAGGGTACTTTCTCAGCGAGCCTGACCTCTCACTAATGAGTACAGATTATATTGATTTATAATGTTACCAGAGAGAAGGAAAGAGGTGAAACAATAAACACAGTCTGTCCCTTCACAATCAGTGATAAAAGAAGATTACATACTAATTAAAGGAAGAATTATGGTACATTCATCCTGTGTGTGCTGTAACACCACCATTACTGAATAAAACCCAGCTCATAGAAGTATTTTTATAGTGATACCTCCCTCAGAATGGTGCTGGTGGGGGGTGTTATTACAAATTCCCTCTTCCCCCTAAATAAAACTATTCATTTTAGTGTAATGCAATAAATGGCAAAGGTTGGTTAAAATGTAACAAAATTGCTTCTTGGCCATTTTCTTTAAAGTAGAAGGATTTCCTTATATTGCTACAACTATATTCTCTTGTAGCTGCATTATATCATAACCAACTCCCAACAATCCCAAAATTAAAAAAGTGGGACACATTAGGCCACTCCCCGATCTGCTCAACCACTTAACCTGCAGTGAACACGCCCCAAACACCTAGATAATGCGGGGAGGGGGTGTTAGCTAACAGTCCAATCAGGAGCCGCGAACAAGAGATTGTGGTTTCTAATTTCTCCTCCCGCTCACACCCCTCTTACGCCACCAATTTAAAATGATGAATGAATGAATGAATAAAGTTACTTTTCCAGTTCTAAATTACCGAATGAACTGATCCCCTCGAAAAAAGCTTGTAAGGAAGAGCCCAACGACTCTGCTATGGAATTCATTAAGTTAATAAAATATATACACTATTTGTAATTGCAGCTTTAAAGAAGAACTCGAGAGGTAATAATATTTATAGAGTAAACCCACCCACTAAATAGAAAGATATGTATGTTAACCATAAAATGTTGCAAAAGTTCAATGCAAGATTCTTTAATTGACAACCAATAAGCTTTTGAATCAAATTTTGCAACTAATTTCGTATTTTTAGTCCCAGACAGAGCCAGGGCTTGGGGTAGGCAACACAGGAGTGGGGTTGAAGGGCGAGACTCATTTAATGGTTGTTGGAGATGGAGGTTATAGTATCTGTATTTAGGACCATTCTGTGGAGCACAGAGAGCGTTACAGACGTTTTGCTGTATTTCGTTGTGATTACTCAGGAGACCCTTGAAAGTAGTATTCCAGGGTATAGAAGGTGAAACGTTGTTGGTTAGTTCAATTGCGCTGAAGTTTTTTTTTAGTTGTGTCAGTTCTTGGTCTTCAAAAATGGCAGTATCCAATAGAATATACCAGCACAGTTGCTTAGTGGTTAGCACTTCTGTTTCACAGCACTGGGGTCATGAGTTTGATTCCTGACCGTGGCCTTATCTGTGTGGAGTTTGTATGTTCTCCCCAGGTTTGCGTGGGTTTTCTTTCGGGTGCTTCGGTTTCCTCCCACACGCCAAAAAACATACTGGTAGGTTAATTGGCTGCTATTAAATTGCCCTTAGTCTCTCTCGGTCTGTGTGTATGTTAGGGGATTTAGACTGTAAGCTCCAATGGTGCAGGGACTGATGTGAGTGAGTTCTCTGTACAGCGCTGCGGAATCAGTGGCGCTATATAAATAAATGGATGATGATGATATATCTGACAATCAGGCAGTGTCGTACTGGGGCATGAAGGGCCCACCGGGGAACACAACACTAGGAGCCCACCAAAGGGGGTGTGGTCAGCCATCATAGAGGCGGGTCCAAACACTAGAGGGGGAGTGGTCAGTCCACGAAGGACAGCTAGCACCTTAGTGTTTCTGTGAGGGATCAGTTAGGCTATGTACACACTGGTATTAAAATCATGTGTTTAAAATGCAGTTCTAATACAAGTTAAGGACATGTAAACAAACGGATGTGAAAAGAAAATATTTCTACCAAATAAGACCTTCTTTATTTACCGTTTATGTGCGTTTAACTTACAGAGAGTGTATTATTTTAACCTTTCTTGATCCATTTGTACGTGTCTGATGCTAGTCAATGCAGTTAAAAACTTACAATCATTTGAATATTATGTGATAAAAAATGCATTGCAAATGCTAGCGTAACACATGATTCCCAGACCGCAGAGCTACCATTGGATGATCTTATAAAAAACATGCACTGGGGCTCAATTGCAACTGGTACACTTGTCAACGAAACAGTTATGAGCGTCGCAGTCTTGTCCATGGGTCAGGTGACATGAAACCTTAGAAATGTACTCTGGGCTGTGAGTAACAAGACGACGAGCATTTAAGTTGATGCTCATAGAATGAAGATATTTATGGAGATTTCATTTCATTATTACAAAGTCTGGGAGATTGAGCTATATACACACTATATACACACACACACATATATATATATATATATATATATATATATATATACACACACACACAAGTTAACCCTTGCATGATACTCATGCATTCTAGTCAAATCAAGCTACTTAAGGTGTTAAAAAGGTTCTTGTCATGCATTTGGGGCTAGGCCAGGCCTCCTCAGGGGAAGAGCGTTACTTCCCGACGCAAGCGTCCTTTTTTAACGTGGTTTTGTCCACATGTCACCACCTCATCATTTTTCTCCATCACCTCATCCTTCATCTTTATCGCCACATCTATCCAGACGTCTATCCAGACACAGGGATCTCTCTCAGCGGTCCTGAGTATCACACTCCTCTCGCTCTGTCACCCCCCGGCAACCACCAACCACTCCCAACTGTCACCCCCGGCAACCACCAACCGCTCCCAACTGTCACCCCCGGCAACCACCAAGCACTCCCAACTGTCACCCCCGGCAACCACCAACCATTCCCCACTGTCACCCCCGGCAACCACCAACCACTCCCAACTGTCCCTTCTCCTTCAAGAAATATATATATATTTTTTTTAAAATCTTTATAAACACTTTTAACAATTAACAAATTAAATTAACAAATTAAAAACATCTTAGTATACCAAATTTCAGCCCTTTCTGAGTTTTTTTTCCCACACACACTAAGAATTTAGTAGGTCAGTGTATAACTCCGCCCAGCAGGTGACGCTGCAGCTTGGTTTTTTTTTCCACACACACACACAGACTAACACACGCCACTAGGCTTATATATATATTATATATATATATATATATATATATATATATATATATATATAGCACAAACAATATAAACAACTCATTATTACTTACCCAAAAGTTGATTGTTGGAGCCTCTCTGCTCTTCTCCCTTCAGCGGCACGGGAACATCAGCTGACAGGGTGAGGGGGCGGGTCACATGATCGCAGCTGCAATCGCATGTGAAAGATGACTGGCTGTCAGTGACAGCCAGTCATCTTTCAATTGCGATCGCAGGTTCGATCGCAATTGAGCAGCGGGGACGACGTGAGGGGCCTCCAGGTAAGCACCGCCCACTGGTGAAAGGGGGTGTGGCCGTACGGTAGCCGGTCCTACCGGTGGTTTAACCGGTAATCCGCTGGGCCAGTCCGACGCTGTAATCAGGGAATTCCAAAAGTAGATTCTGTCACCCGACTTGGGGTGCCAACCTCAAGGTTAGGCACCTGCGGGTTAGTTGCTGCTCATATCCAGTAAGGTACCCAATCTTGTCCCCGTCCAATCATTGTAAAATGAAGTTCAGATACACAGCAGGTTTATACTAATGGGTGGTCCAACACGTCTATCAAATCTAATAGAGTTGGGGGAGAGTGAGACCAGACCAGGTTAATGGTCACTACAGGACCACGATATTTACAGGAACAAGTCAAAGGTCACACTTCATCTCGATCATGGATATTGTGCATGAAAGCCAAAGGGACAAGTCTGCTCTGGTCTAAAAATCTTCCCTCTTCACACACAGAATATAATGTTATCTGACTCTAGTTTCATGATTTACCTACATTAAGGAGACATTTAACCACGTTAAGCACAACACGCTCATTTCTCCAAGTACAAACTTATCATATTAAACGCATATTAGAAGTATTGCTTTGCATCCTCGTCAGCTGGGTGTGAGCGAAGCTGAGCGCAGGCGACTTCATTACTGCTGCGGACGTATATTAAATAATATCAGAATCGATAACACTGTCAGAATGTAATTAGGGAGGAATAATAACATAGTAAAACTCGCAAACAAGTAAAGGGCCGTGGAGTTACGGGGGATGTGTTATTGTCTAGCTCACTTATAGGATTACATAAATGTCAAAAGTAAATAATAATAGCAATAACAGGAATCGTTGCAAATGTCAAACCGATAAATTGTTTTGTGCTTACAGTAACCTTTATTTTTTTTGTTCATGGTTTGGAACTAGCAAACGAGAACGGTCTTTAGCGATATGCAGATCAGCCAGGAGATACGACACCTGTGATATAAAGACAGACAGAGCCGTTTGCCGTTTCAAGATAAAATGTTTGTTTGAACTGCATTGTGCATGATTTATATGTAGAGCAAAATGTTCAAAACGATTCAGCTATTTATTTTCTTCTTTACGTTTTTTACCAGCAAATTGTGCAGCAAAACTTAATTTCCATGAAATCTTGCCGCACGTTCCCTCGTCTCTGTTTATATGACTTTTTCAGATAGAGTTACATTGTGAACATTTTATTTTATTTTGCAACCTACACTTACAAATCGTAGCGTAGAGTGCATGCAATAAGGTCCTGTTCAGGTACTTGCAAATAAATCAGAGGTGGACACATCTGCAGAGACGCCTGTCAGCAGGACCTTTTGTAGGGTAAAAAAATAAATAAATAAAAAAGTATGTCCCCCCCTACAAATTAGGCAACAACACTCAAAGTCTCGTCTAGTTACTGCTAATGCGGATGTCAAAAGCCACAACCAGCAGTGACAAGCTGTGCTGGTCACAATATAACAGGGAGACCTGCAGCGTGGGGTCCTTCTGTTATGCGGGGCTGATCTCCCATGACCCCCTTAAGGAAAAAATAGCCCCGCACTGAAGCACTGGCTGATGGCTGTTGGGCTAATAAAGTGTAAAAGTTACAAAATAGCATCTAACATGTGGCACTGCTGGTCCCAGCAAACCCTGACAGCAATACGCTGCTTGGGTATGCTGACACTTGTAGAACTACAACTACAGGTGAAAATTCTGTTTTGTGACATCAGTCATTCAATTTATAGGTAGGCTCATGGATTTATGGACCAAGATAGCGGGCAACAGTTTGCACTGAGAGAGAGGAAAAAATGATGTATCTTTGTAAATACATACCTCCCAATTGTACCGATTTCAGCAGGACAGCCCTAAATTTAGGGCTCTGTCCTGCTGTCCCATCTGGGAACATGTTTGTCCCATGGATGGGAATGTTGGGGGAAGGGCGGTATGTAATGGACAACCTAGTGTTTTATAGTGCTGGGAAGCTCTTTGGGGGCGGGTACCTGTTATGATGTGGCCACCCCCCAATTGTGTTGTAGCCACGCCCCTTTCTCACCGGTTCAGACAGAAATATTGGGAGGTATGTAAATGAGAAGTGCTAACTGGAGGCAGTCTGAGGTTCTAACCCTTTCTCACCCGTCCTGAACCAAAGTTGTGTAAAGCACCAAAAACTTCATAAAGGACTGGCGCCCCCTTCATTTACACCACACTCAATTACAGCACCCCAAGACTTCACGCTGGTAAGTCTAACTCCAACCAAGGTAACTTTGTTTCCCCGGAGAACTCCCGGCTGCATTGGAGGACTTAACATTCTTTGAGAGAAAAAAATGGAAAAGATAAAACACAGGAAAATCATTGGGAAGCATTAGAGAGCAGGATGAGGATTCATAATTAATTAACTACTATCATTTACTGAATTCTTTCTCCTCGTTTTCACTCAATTTTTTGGGGGGACTGCATATAATTGAATGAAAATGTTTCCAAGAATTGTAATTATTCTAAATTACTGCATTTTATCCCAACACGATATTCCACTTGTAAAGTGAAATAGGATTTTTGTTTCCGTGTGATTGCTTCATCATTAATCTCTGCAATGTGAAGCTTGATTTGTTAATTACAAGTATTATTTTTAAATACAGTGCGAATGACTCAGAAAGCCGGGTGATAACCATTCTGCTCACATACTGCGATAATGGAGAGCACTTAACATTGTCATTTTTACACAACAGCCGCAAAGTATTTAGCAGTTTGCAGTGATTACTAAGAGAAATACGAGCCCTATATGACCTTTTAAATTGTGATTTTTTTTTTTATTTATTTAGATTTTTCTATTGAGTTTAACTTCTGTTCATATATGTGCTGAATATTTTTTTGTTATCTGTACTGTTTGGAGATACAGTTTAATACAATTCTGCAGAGAACAGTTATCTGCTATCACTTAATATGAGCACATTTACAAAAAAATTGTTCGGTGAAATATTTGCATCGTTCTGCGGTGGAATTTTGCCTAATTTTACAGAGTAATTTGGATTTTAATGTTCCTAGTCTTACTTACACCACACCATACTACAGAGTGATGTGACTCATCGCTGTCCTAAGTATATTCATAGACGATAATTTTCACAAAATGTAAATTCAGTGCGAAATTTTATTCCACAGAATGATGCAGCGAAAACAGAACTTGAATATTCCATCACCGAAACTTAATGTCTCTAGAATTTTTATGGCAACTTAGCTCACCTCTACTACTTGCCCATAGCAACCAATCATATTTTAGCTATCATTTATCTAGTAGATTGTAGAAAATGATAGGTAGAATCTGATTGGTTACTATGGGCAACACCTCCACTTATCGTGCCAATCACACAATAAACAATCATTCCGTTCCATTAGTGCAGGGCACGCGTGCCGGGGGTGGCACAGCCCCCTGAGTCCTGGCACGCCGGCTGTCCGACTGTTCTAAATGACAGCCGGAGAAGAGCTGAACTGCTCTGCAGGCGCAGCAGTTCAGCTCTTCTCCGGCTGTCATTCCTTCCCCGACAATGAAATGCTGCGCAAGCGCAACAGCTCAGCACTTCTCCAGCTGTCATTGATTAAAAATGACAGCCGGAGAAGAGCTGAACTGCTGCGCAGTTTCTCCCAAGCACCTTTGCGGACCGGATCACTGCTAGAAGAGGTAAGTATAAAATTATATAATTTTTTATTAATTTATTAGTGTCATAAAAAATTTTTTTATGCAATTCTGAGGCCATAAGAGTCAATGGGGGCATAACTGTGGCATAAAATATATTGGGGGCAACTGTGGCATACTATGTGTTTCTGGGGGCAACTGTGGCATATTATGTGTTTCTGGGGCAACTGTGACATACTATGTGTTTCTGGGGGCAACTGTGGCATATTATGTGTTTCTGGGGGCAACTGTGGCATACTATGTGTTTCTGGGGGCAACTGTGGCATATTATGTGTTTCTGGGGGCAACTGTGGCATACTATGTGTTTCTGGGGGCAACTGTGGCATATTATGTGTTTCTGGGAGCAACTGTGGCATATTATGTGTTTCTGGGGGCAACTGTGACATACTATGTATTTATGGGGGCAACTGTGGCATATTATGTGTTTCTGGGGGCAACTGTGGCATACTATGTGTTTCTGGGGCAACTGTGACATACTATGTGTTTCTGGGGGCAACTGTGACATACTATGTGTTTCTGGGGGCAACTGTGGCATATTATGTGTTTCTGGGGGCAACTGTGGCATACTATGTGTTTCTGGGGGCAACTGTGGCATATTATGTGTTTCTGGGAGCAACTGTGGCATATTATGTGTTTCTGGGGGCAACTGTGACATACTATGTATTTATGGGGGCAACTGTGGCAAAGTATGAATTGGGGGCACAATTATGAGGTATGATGTGAACTGGGGCACTACTGTGCGGCATAACATTTTTTTTTGCTGGTCCCTTTCTGTTAATATGATATTAGCCTCATAAAATGAGATATATATATATATATATATATATATATATATATATATATATATATATATATATATATATAGCCGCCGAGAGGGGAGGGGGCGGCTACAAATTGCCTGGGCCTGCTTGGTGGCCCGAGTCCCCTCTGGAGACCTAATTTTGAAAAAAAACTAATATTTTAAAAGTACTTTTTTAAAAAAAAAATTATTGAGTGCAGGGGGATCGGTAGTGGCTAAATCCCCTTCAGCTCAGGTACCTTCAGACGCCGGGTCATGTGACTGCAGTGATCACATGGTACTCGGTGGGCTGCTGGATATCTTCCCATGCTGTGCAGTGGAGAATAAGGTAAGAAGAAGGTGTGATGGAGAGGGGGCATGTGTCACTAAAGGTGCTGGGCAGAGGGGAGGCAAGTGTGATTAAAGCATGTGGGCAGACGGGACATATGTTTGCAAAGCTGCTGAGCAAGGGTGCATGTGTGAGTAATGCATTTTTCTGTAAGAGGGCGGCCTGGTGCTTTTCACCTGCTAGACACGTCCCCAATGATGTACTGCCACACCCCCAATTGTACAACCACTTGCATGGCAAAGCGGCGGCATAACATTTTTTTAACTATGCTTGACTACAAGGGAGGACCCATGGAGTTGCTGTACTGGGGCCATGAATTTCTCTAGGCAGCTCTGTATGTGTATGCGTGTATATATATATATATATACACACACACACACACACACACACACAACTGGCACACCTGGGCTTGACTAGATTTTAGCCGGCACTCCGATAGAAAAAGGTTGCCTACCCCTGCATTAGTGTGTACGCTCCCACGATCATATTTTATCGTACCAAAGCTCATTGTATTGTTTGATTTGATTTTATAAACGGACTAAAAATCACTATGAACAATGGAACGATATTGGGCCAATTCTGCAGTGTGTACGCACTCACGACCAGCGGTGTAGGTAGATCAGCACAGAGTTTACATAGTCACAATCTTTTCAGCAGATGGTTAGGACAGATGAAGAGTGTGGTGGCCGAGTATAATGGGATTTCCTTCCCTTACCTTGTCCTCCAGACACGATTCAGGTTCTTTTTTATTCGGACATCCGGTGGTCAGGAGATAAATACTTCAATGAGAGGGACAAGGATTGGTCAAATAACTTGGGTTTATTAATAATGCGGTAAAGATAATTTTGGTAAGCCACCGTGCCACTGACCCCTTCAACTCAATGGTAATGACAAAACACTTATTTGATCAACATAGAGCACAATAGCATTTAACATATAATAACAATAAATCAATTTTCAGGTAAATCACTTAACATTAATATTGAACTAAAACATTTGGTGAACCAATATTATCCCTGGTAACGTTACCATATTTTACACTCAGTCCTGGGTTGAACTGTGCACAGGAATTTAGTAGAAGTGGTGCACGTGGTTGGGGCTTATAAATTACTTTTTCACGCCAAATAAACTGATGATCTTTTGTATTACACAGTCTCTTTTGTGTGTATTCACAGACCTCTCTATTCTCTCTCCTCTCACACTGTTCTCAGTACATAGCTCAGTCTGTTTAGTGTGATGTCACAGATCTCTATACTGCTTATTTGTTTTCAGTACTTTCCTTTTTACTCACACCTCTCTTTGGTTCACTTCTTATCTTCTTCTCTCTCAGTCTATGCAGACACAGGGATCTCTCTCCCTCAGAAGTTTAGAACTTTCCTCTTCCCACTGCCTTCTGGGAGTTCACAGTTATTACCAAAGTTAGTGGACTTGTTGCTATGCCACACACTCCTCCTTCCTGTTACTCCCGGCAACCACCAACCACTCCCAACTGTCACTTCTCCCTCAAGAAAATATATATTTTTTTAAAAAAATCTTTATAAACATTTTTAACAATTAACAAATTAAATTAACAAATTAAAAACATATAGATACAACCCAGGGTACTCAGATTTTGGGGCACCACAAAGAGCACAGATCTGAAGGTAAATCTTGTAAAATGTGTACAACAGTGTGTACACATGAATCAGCTGCTGATTGGGACTTTCAGTAATTGGTAAAATCATTAACAATATCGCATTGGGAGAAATATTCTATAGTGTGTAACCAGCCTAAGTCATTGACCTTGACCCATAATGCTTTGCACGCTAGCTAGCTAAAATCTCAGCATCTTCAAGTGAAAGCTGTTTTCTCTCTTTGCTTGAACTGTTTTATCTCCATGCAATAATGCATCAGTGAAGTACGAAGCAAAGTGCATGTACCAGTGTACAACCTATACTAACACAGTAAGACATTAAGGGAAATCATGACCTCATCTAGTAACCCAATATAAATGTGCTTGCTGCTTTCAGTTCAAACACAATCTATTTATTCTTTTGCTTTGAATCTCTGATGTGAACAATCATTTCTTATTTTGAAGACACCTAGCAAACTAAACTGCCATATCACGGCTTGATGATATAAGGCATTTGGTGCAGCAATAATGATGACTTACATTTGTCAATGTCATCTTAGCCAAATTCTTTGCCACTCAGCCATAACTTAAATGAAAACAGACCCAGAAGCAGAGAATGGAAGCTGTGATAGGGACAGATTGTGGACTGGACCTGAAAAATAATTTGTTGCGGATATGTGATTCTCTAAGGGGACTTTTGTTCCAAAATGGGATTGATCGATGAATTTGTGCCAGTCTGTAACAAAGCATTGCCTCTCTCAATGATAGTATAAAAAGCAAAGTTGGAAGATTAAAGGTTCAGCCTTAGTGCTGTAAATGATGCCTAATTGCTTTCAAGGAAAAGACAATTAGACTGCATGTGTGCTATTTACAAATGTACAAACATAGTATAAAGAAAGCTAAAAAAATATCTATAACAGGAGCAGATTAAAGTTTATCTGACCCAATACTACCCACTTCACGTTGATTGGTCACCCACGGGTGTCTTCCTATGCCAGGGAAGTCTACCCAGTACCTTCTAGGATTCGTATAGTCACTCAGGAAAATACAGTTAGAAAGTAAAGCAATACATTTATTGCAATAAAAACAATCACTAGATTATTATATACACACCGTAAATAAATGCCAGGCAGGTTTCCCACATCATCTGTCCCTTACCCCACTAGCTTAAGGAGTTACAGTCACCTGGCTGTCTGGACTTGACCACTCGTGGATCTGCCGATGAATTTCACTGGTAGAGAACGGCAACTCTAAAAACCAGCCACCCTGCAGCTTCCAGTCCCAGAATGAATATCATCTCCCCCCTGGAGTGGCTCCTTATATCTAGGGTCTAATTTCCACAGAGTTTTCCCCACCCTGGGCAAATCCCTGAGTATATACTTCTTAACCATTTGGTGGGTGCTGTATCAGGGGGTTGGAGGGGGAGTGGAGATGAGTTGTACTTCCACAGAAGGTCCCCTGCTGGGCTCTAGACAAAATGTCTGAACTAGTCATGTTGAGAACAATGGATACTAATTGACCGTCACCCTCACCTGTATCCCTACCCATAAGCCCCCTGTCTTCACTTTAAGGACAATGAATAACAACCTCACTGCCACATCATCAATATACAATACACGATATACATATTTACAATTAGCTACAATGTCCCCTTATCCACATGTAATTAGACACTGCATTTGTACTCTGTTGGACTGGGGAACAAAAACAAGGGCTATAAAAAGTACATGCTATAATCCACATTTTGTGTTAAACAAGAGACAGGCTGGTTAAGGTGATATAATACCACGTTTCACAACAATCCCTATCAGAAGTATTAACTGCATTGCGTTTTTACGTAATTGAAAACGGCGACCATGTTATTGCCACTTTTAAAGTGGCAATGCCGGCTGTCATGTAAGGTAAGTATTACTGTTAGGGTTAGGGGGTTAGGGTTAGAGTTAGGAATTGGGTTAGAGTTAGGGATCGGGTTAGGATTAAAGATAGGGTTAGGGATCGTCAGCCGTTATTGCCATTTTAAAAATTCTAATATGGTGGTCGGCCATTTTCAATGACGTAAAAACGCAGTGCCGTTATTACTTCTGATCGGGAACTTGGATAATACAGTCGGGTTGTTCTCTTGTCCTCATTCAGGTAGGTATGCATTTTATTAATGTCAGTGAACTCACGTTGAGCCATATTTTGTCTATCAAGTCGGTGTCAGTGTAATCAGCTCCGATAATTAGAACCCAACCCAAATAAGAAAAGTGGTCAGTTTTCCATACAAACAGGTTAAAAGCAGAAGCTGGTTTCTAATTCTCTGTTTCCTGCATGCAAAAAAAAATATAATATGTGATATTGTGACGTTGATTTATATTTAAAAACGTTGCATGTGGAACAATTGGTCGTACTTGAGAGTTAATTGTGCTGTAAACAGTGTTGTTTTAGTAAAGGAACATACAATGCATTTGCCCTGTGCCCACCAGGACAGGGAGACCACCAATAGACAGCCACGTAATAGAGACCCTGAAATGCTGCTCTCTCATCCAACTGGAGTACTTGGAAAACAAGACAATAGTAATACTTACATGGTCCTAAATCAGAACCTAATGCATAGAAAGTATAAGTCTAACATTATCCCAAAACTAGAGATCACCATTTTCTTTCAAAAGTGATCCACATAATATCCTCTGCGATCCAAATTTGGACACAAAATTTCACACATTTTGGTGGTTGAATCTGGACATCAATGTGTCCAGTTCTCACCCCAATCACACCACATAGCATGAGAATTCATTGACTGTTGTTGTCCAAGGTCTACTTCTAGATTATAAACTGCAAAAGTACAACACTGATCAGCCGCGCAAAAGTGATATTAAAAAAAAAAAGTGTTGTCAAAAATTGAAACGTCCTGCTCTGTCTCAAAACTTGATTTGAAAGTTTGCAGAGAACTTTGATTATCTCTACCCAAAAACCAAACCTGGGGCCTGATTCATTAAGGATCTTAAATGAAGAGGTATCTTATTTCAGTCTCCTGGACAAAACCATGTTACAATGTAAGGGGTGCAAATTAGTGTTCTGTTTTGCACATAAGTTAAATACTGACTGTTTTTTCATGTAGCACACAAATACTTGATAGCTTATTTGTACACTGAAATTTAAAGTTGATATTTGTGTGCTCCATGAAAAAACAGTCAGTATTTAACTTATGTGCAAAACAGAACACTCATTTGCACCCCTTGCACTGTAACATGGTTTTGTCCAGGAGACTGAAATAAGATACCTCTTCATTTAATATCCTTAATGAATCAGGCCCCAGTCTTACACTGCATCATGTGTTTGGAGGCCCACTAATATCTTAAACAGACCCTAGCAGGGGACCTTGATTATCAGAGCAAATATGCTTGCTTTTTATTAAAGGTCAAATTATAGACATATATGTAAAAGTAAATAAATAAATAAATAAATACATTTGATTTAGTCACTCCCCTCTTCCAATCTCTTCTATTCTGATTGGTTGCGCCCAATAAGGACATCATCATAACACTGGTGATTTGCTTGAAATACTGTCAACAATGTGATTTAGCTGGAATGCTGCAAATTTCACATTGCTGAAGCCATGGATCTAAATTATTATGTGAACAATGATCTTCATTTCTGCCTCTTTCTCCTGCTTTCAAATAAAATGTAAAGAGTTTTCCATTAAGGCTCATTTACACTAAAAGCAGCTGCATCCAAGGGGTGGCCAGTCCTTTATTCAATCAGATTTTTCTCCAACCTCTTATTATTATTATTATTTTTACATTTAGCTTTTAAGGGCTAAACCACAATAAATAAAACAGAATTTAGCACCATCTTTCAGGAAAGATTAGTTTATACATTCTCTCCAATGCTTCTGCTGATGTTGAGTGCTATCCGTTACAGCTCATCGAGTCTTAGTAGAGATGAGACACATGTTAGGTCCTGGTTCATCTTCAGACGTAACCTGCACGCAACTTGCATTTAAAAAAACGAGCACAGAACTTATTTCCGACCTTATTCAAATCCAAGCTTATCTCAATATACGTTTCCTTTTGGTAAAAGTACGCTCGGGCTATATATTATATGCCGTATGTAAATGGACAGAATGCATGCAAAAAAATAAATAAATTAACTAATACTATAATGATTAATAAAAATATGCGTTTAAAAAAAATTATTTTGGTTCTCATTTTTTTTTACGTTAAATATATCAGTCAGGATGTTCTTACTGCGTAGTGTACATGAAATTCAGTTTTAGAGTCCCTCTTTTATAGAGTTGTTCTGTGCTCTCTAGTGGCATGCATACGTCTAGTTTTCATATAAAGATGATGCCGTGTCAGTCATCACGATCAGTCGGCGCTTACACCTGCGCTGTATCTGGTGCAAATGAAATGGCTAAAAAAACAGGTACTTAAGAGAAACCCAGGACTTGAATCGGCCACTTTTGCATTGGCACGCCCTCAGCACGACCTTACTCTAAATTGCCTCCGTTCACCCGCCCCTTCACTCCCCCATTCTGCCCTTCAAGTCGTAGGCAGTCGTTAGTAACATTTGCGTTCAGACATGAATAGCGTGCAACTGTGCTCATTGGCGTAAGGTCCGTTCAGACAATACTCATGCAAGATACAGCACACAAATGGACTTACTTCCCCATATAAACCAGGCCCTTAGTCACACTTTTTTGCACGTTTTCCCGCTTACTCCAACCACATCACAGTGGAATGAATTGACTGTTGTTGTACCAGTGTTATTCATAAACTATAAATTGTGCAAAAGTAAGAATTTCCAAATACAGTTAGGAATGGCAAGAAAAAAGTGCAACTCCTAGATTGTGCCACCGGAACTTCGCACCTTGGCAAAATAATTGAAATTTCTCAGCAACTTCACTCATCTATAATTATAAGGCAACTAAAATATACTTATTTAAAATGAATGTTTATTTTCCTTAAATGTTCGTTTAAGCACATAAAAAAAATCTGTAAATAGACATAAATATCATAGCTAATGCCTGGCAGATGATATAATGGGAATAATGTATGCTTTTTGTAATATATCTGGATATTAGGAGTCACCAGGACTTCCGCACCCATATAAAAGCATGAGACCATAAGTGGAGAGCTTTTATAGGAAAAGGAACCCTGAAGGGACTGAAGAGGGCTCCTGAACTACTGGAGGTAAGTTTGAAACACGGGCTTATAAAATATATACACAAATCTTGCATGGTCTAACCCATACCTCCCAACTGTCCTGATTTGGCAGTCCCGATTTTAGGGTTCTCTCTCACTGCCTATCCCACAGACATATTTGTCCTGTGGGTGGGAATGTTAGGAGGCATCTTCCGGTGACAGCTGCTCTGCATAGCAGCCCACTGGAGAAGTGTCCACCCCCCATTGTGGTGTGACCACGCCCCACATAGGTACATGATCACGCTCCCATTGTGATGTGACCACGCCCCCACCGTAACATGACCCCGCCCCTATCCTGACGTGACCACGCCACCATCTTATCTTTACCCCGCCCCATCATGACATGACCATGCCCTATACCGGTCCCTAAAATGTTGGGAAGTATGGCAAACCTCAGAGGACAGCAAATATAATAATATGTTTTATAATATATTGTGTTACAATGTGCATTATATTGGGAATAATGTACAATGCACTATATGGATTGTCACACATCAGGCTCTCAGGTCCTGTCATTTACCTCTCCGCTGTCTTTCCAAGTTGTCCTTGCAGTCCACAGGCTCTACTGGTTTCAGACCTCACTGTAAGATGCTGCCCAGTCTGTCTCTACTCCAGAGACCCTTCTAGAATCAGTGTATGGGCGCAGACATCTTGGATTCGGTCACATGATTCCTATCAGCCAATCAGGAGATAGCAGCCTCCATTACAGGTTTCGCTCCAAAACCAGTTCATGGTAGCTGCCATCTTGGATTTAGTCACCTGATCCATCCCAGAAACTCAGAGTGCTGCTTTAGTCCAGCTGACTGCAGTCTCCAATCAGGAATCTTCAAATATTATAAAAGGACTTCCTGGAGCCCTTATGTCACTCACCGGACCGTGAGTGCCTCTACGCTGGTGCGTGGCTCCCTAGCCTTCCTGCCGGCACCTATCTTGAACCGCGGCCGTCCGCCATCCTGATGGACTGCGCATGCGCAGCACCCAAGAACTCTTGTGACTGTTGCTTTTAATCTAATTGGTTTATCAGGCAACTCTCCCTATTTAAGGCACCTGTGCTCATTACCTCATGGCCTGATCTTGAGTCTCATTCCCTGTGAGTCTCTGAAGGTGTCTCCTGTGTTCTACTAGTGTCTTCAGTTTCCTGCTGATTCCTGTTCTACTCATCGCTGGTCTCCATACCCGCTACTGTCTCTTGTGTTCTACTAGTGTCTTCAGTTTCCTGCTGATTCCTGTTCTACTCATCGCTGGTCTCCATACCCGCTACTATCTCCTGTGTACTACTAGTGTCTTCAGTTCCTGTGGATTCCCTGTGCTACTCATCGCTGGTTTCCATACCTGCTACAGTCTCCTCTTTCCTGCCTGTGTCCTCAGCTGGACTCTGATTACCGGATCTACTCACCTGTGGTTCCTACACTCGTCTCTGCCGTTCAGCGTCTCTGCAGTCCCTGCATCTTCCTGTGGACAGACTGTTCTACTGAATAGCGGTATGCCTATCTGTTATTGACTTTCTACGTTTACTCTGCATATCCGCTAGGACAAGTTTCCACTCTCAGCAGCGGTATCCATACCCGCTATAGACTGTTATTGTTACGCTGCATATCTGTTTGGAATTAACCGTACTACTCAGTCGTTATATGCATAATTGTGATTGACTATCCTTTATTGGCCTGCATATCTGTGCTGAGCAAGTCTCTACCAAGCAGCGCCACACATACCGTTATAGACTTTGCTGGATACGCTGCATATCTTTTGGGATCAAGTTGCTCTGTGCTCTCAGTGTCTGCATTCTATTATCCTTTGTATGCCTCCACTCATCGACACCTGTACACATCCTCACCTATTAAGCAGTGGTACAACTTGCTGTACGCAGACCACTGACTTCCCCACTACCTACCTGCACCTGGACCTGGACAAGTCTTCTCACCATAAGCAGTGGTACAACTTGCTGTACGCAGACCACTGACTTCCCCGCTACCTACCTGCACCTGGACAAGTCTTCTCACCATAGCAGTGGTACAACTTGCTGTATGCAGATCACTGACTTCCCCACTACCTACCTGCACCTGGACAAGTCTTCTCACCATAGCAGTGGTACAACTTGCTGTACGCAGACCACTGACTTCCCTACTACCTCCCCGCATCTGCTCACGTCCATCCTGATCTCCGTGTTCAAATCTGCCTTTCCACATATCAGCTAGTCGCTGACTCATTGACCAAGATTGCTGCAAGTCACTGACTTTCCTATTCTTTATTGGCATTCTCTCTCCATCTGCTGTGATATATGTTCCGCTAGTCACCCTGCTACCAGAGGACCGTTGTGTTAACTTCACTACTCTGGTAAGCCCAGTCATCTGGTGAACTCCTGGGCAAGACTCCTAGTGCCCGTGACACCTTACCTGTTGCCAGTGTAATTTTGTATTTCAGTTCCCAGCAGTCTGCAGTCTTGCTATCTGTCTTACTAACAGTCATGCTATTAATCCAGCTCAAACCGTGTGTCACAATTTTACGGTCACCAGATCCTTCTAGGAGGCGCAGAGTCTAACTACCCGAAAGATATTCACCAGTGACCCCTGCAAGGGGGGCTTGGCTGCTTTCGGGCCGCAGGACGCGGTTCTCTGAATAGGTGCTAAGTGAAACCCAGTAGAGAAATCACAGAGGAGAGGAGAAGTAGTGTGCAGAGGTGTACACAAGGGAACTGGTAGGTCTAGGAACACAATGACTGGAGTATCGGGTGCAATGATATGCGGCTGGTAGATGCTGAGGTCCAGGAATGGTGGCAGCAGGGGAGCTGGATCAGAGCGTAGCAATTGGTAGCAGCAGAGTACACGAGAGTCCTGAGAATGCCAGGAAACACAATACAGAAATACAAGGTGCAATAGTCTGCGGCTGGTGGATGCTGAGGTCCTGGAATACTGGCAGCAGGGGAGCGGGATCAGAACGCAGCAACTGATAGCAGCAGAGTTGCAGGGAGCCAGAGGAAAATATGTCCACACAGGTTGAAAGACAACAAAGAACTGGCAATTGAATGAAAGAAAAAGGGTGCATTAAAAACTGTGGCCACTAGGGGGTGTCTACCAATGAAAATGTATGGAAGGCTTCAAAATGGCGCTGACCAGGACCTGCGTTGCTGCACCGACGAGGGACGAATCTAGTCAGATAAACCGGGACCCCACTTGCAGAATCAACGGGCCCGGCGAGTGATACAGTGCAATCTGCCTTCCGGCTCTAGTCCGGTTCCATCCGCTCTGATTCCATTCCAGTTACTGCATTCCAGTTCCAGTCCAGTTATAACAATCATTCTGGTTACTGCATTCCAGGTACAGCATTCCGGGTACAGCAATCCACTTCCAGCATTCCAATTACAGCATTCTGGTTCCAATACGGTTACAGCAATCCACTTCCAACATTCCGGTTACTGTATTCCGTTTCCAGCATTCCGGTTCCAGTCCGGCTACAGCAATCCTCTTCCAACATTCCGGTTACAGCAATCCACTTCCAGCATTCCAATTACAACATTCCGGTTCGAGTGCGGTTACAGCAATCCACTTCCAGTATTCCAGTTTCTGGTTACAGTCCGATCCAGCATTCCAGTTCCAGTCTGGTCCAGCAATCCAGTTCCTGTTTGCTATCCTCTGCTAGTGTAATCACCATCTGCACCAGTCCATTCACTGCATGCAGAGGAACGTTACCAGGCCACCCAGCTTTGTTCACATAGTCACCAGTCCAGCTCCAGAGACACAGCCCAGTCTGGGTACAGACAGATCCTCAGGTGTGACATGGATATTAAAAGCCTCCACTGTTACTTCTGATATCGTTCTTATCTTACAGTAGGGCACATTTTTAATTATTGAATAACCCATGAGGCATAATTAAGTAATGCTGGGAAGTGTATGCGGGACCTGATGATTGAAAAAGTGACTCAGGACCCCTGACAGGGAAGGTACAAAAAGGTCCTGGCGCAATGCTATTAATGTGATCTGCTACTCACGTGTAACACATAACAAAAGCTGTAACATACATGAATTATTCTAATTTTAATTAGGCAGCAAAAAGAATAAATTAATAGACATATCAAATGTAAAATGCATATATAATGCTAAAGTTAAACACACAACTAGTGCAATACCTCGTTGCAAATCTGCCCAAGAATAAATAACAATCCCAAGTGCATAAACACCAAAGGACATGTTATAAATTTGCATGCAATCCGTATAAAAGAAGTGCTGGCCAGCACAGTGCACATGCTGTGTTCAAATATTACCTAAAAGATGTAAATATTTGATGGACCGAAAAAGATAGAGGCTTGTATGTGAAATAGAAGGAGACGGAATCTGTTTGAAGACTGTCTATTTGGGTTGAGTTTCCAGATTCATGTGAATCGTTTGAATTATATTGATCATCTAAGACATTGTTTCTGACAGTCCTCAGGACCCCTAACAGGGCAGGTTTTCCAGGTGACAAGGGAAATAATTAGTACCACCTGTGGATCTGTTGCAATGTGTCAGTCAGTAATGAATACACTTGTACTAAAGCAGGGAGAAGCAGGGAGATATGGAAAACATGCACTGTTAGGGGTCCTGAGGACCTGGTTTAAGAAACACTGATCTAAGAACTTAACAACTTATTTTTGATTTTTTTTTATAGCATAATGTCATATTGTATTGATTGTTGTTAAATTAATTTATTGGATTTAATAATACTGCACATCTTTTTGTTATAACTTAAGAAAGGTTTTAGAGTGTTGTCTGCAAAACTTTATCGTGTTAATTTTTGTGATGTCGTTCCCCCAAACCCTTCCACAACAACAGCCCTATCCAGACACGTCAGCAGTTTGTTCCATTCCAGATCTTTCCCTGGCTGTTGTGTGGAAGTCAAATAATTGGATGAAGTAAACCAAATTTATTAATATTGTTTTACTGTGCGATTGTGATTAATACGCCACGTGTTTTGACGCAATCGCACGGATTCTTAACACACACATTTATATTCGCACTTACACTTGTAAATAATACACATTTATTAAGGTTAAAATCCACATTTATTTATTAGTAAAATGTGTTAGAGATTGTTTATACATAAATGATAATATATTAAAAGTATCTAAGGCTTGGGATATAGGAAATGTATCATATTTAGTGTCATTTTGATCTGCACATTACCATCTGGAATCCGCTACTCTCGGCTTTGCGATCCCTTCCTGCGATCAATAGTTAGGGAAGATAAAAGATTAATGATCAAAATGACATTGTGTTTGAAAAACTAATGGGTTGCTAGAATCTGGTTTTGGTCAGTTTTCCCTTAGGCACAACATGTGCTCAGCTGGTCACACCTTATCAGAGGAATCCTATGAATTAACCTATGACCAGAGACATACAACTGGGACATCATTAAACCCTGAGCCAATGAAGACCCTAGACGTGATGCTTGTGTACATAGTGACATCATCAGTAGTTATTTCTATACTGAAACTAGATATAATCAAGCTGCTTCCCCCAGCTGGCTCTCTCTTAGCCTGACTACACAGCAGATATGATTACCTTATCCTGGGCCCAGATGAAGCATTAGAGGAGATGTAATGTATTTGGTGTATTTATACTTTCCTGCTTGATTGTAATATCTGTTATGCGTAATAATGGTTTGCTGTAAATCCTGCTATATTTTGAAATTAAATATCTTTATGCTTTGGAACCACAATAATCGCAATGGACAATGTTTATTTGGTAAGCGATAAAAAGAATTTAATAGCTGCATTGCCTTTCACTGCCTCGGACCCCCTCGGACAAGCGCCTCCAACTCCAATCCGTTCTGTAACACCACACATATAAATGCCTCTAATCCTCTGTATGACATATAGACCTGATGGAATATATTACCACTTAGATATAATACTGACCTATGCAAGGAAATTAATATAACATTCTACAACTGAACAATAATTGTCATTAACCTGATAAATCTGAAGGATTCTTCTGCTTATTTTCAGTCATATACGACCTTGCAGAAGTTACAAATATTCTACTGTACATTGAAAAATAACTGAATAGAATTGAATGTGTGTTTATTTTTTTCTGTTCCATAATGCATGGAAAAAAACATGCTGTATATTACAGACTAGATAAACCCCAGCTATACATGTAATGTACAGAGGACTCTGTGTGAAGGTCTTGTGGATTTACAATTCCAAAATACGCTGCTGTCTTTGATCTTCAATCTTCATCATTAATTCAGAGTAGGTATCTGTTTCTGAGATGTCTTTCTGTTTGGCAGACTAATTTCTATGTTTCCTTTGTACTGCAGTCCATATCTCAGTAACCAGCTCTGCTTGCTGACAGTAAACTGAATCCTTGTTAAAGGTATCCGCTGCCTGAAACTTTCTTTATTTGAAGCTGCCTCCGGTCGGATTATCCTCACAATATGATATTTGTGTTTGGGAAAGATCAAGGAAGACTACAGACACCTGTTCTGTACAACGCAAAGGTTTCCAGCCTGGAGAACTTTCCCACAATGCATTTCACAGAATGAATAATTTACAGGCAGATATTTTTTATAACTAAGCATCAGCCAACGTGGGTTAAAATAGGCCATCAAACCGCGCACTTCAGCCAGATCACGGTTACACATCCAGATACGTTAGGTTTTGAAGATGTCTAAATTTTTATTTTTTTACATCAAGAAAACATCTTTTGATTGACTATAATCAAAAGCGCATATTCACATCAAGCAAAAGTGCCACACTAATAACTAGCTAAGAAAGAATAACATTGCAAGCTTCCAGGTTCTGTAAGATTTAATGGATTTAAAGGGGGATTCACTTTTATTTTTAAAAGATAAATAGCCATGGAGATGCAGTGTGGCACCGGTGGTTTAGGATTAACATCACTATCTATGGGACACTGGCACACTTGGCATAGGTAGAGGGCCAAGCAGAGCGGTATGCAGGGTTTACAACCTGTTCTCAATCTATAACAATATGAAAAAGAATCTTTACAATCAGGATTTATAGGTAATTCTCTATAAAGTTACTCTGTTCTTCTCATATAAGAAATTTTGGGCTGGAGATTACCTATGACGCAGATTCTCCGCCTTCCTCCGTGTGTAAAAGCAAATTCCCCCTTTACGAATAACTTGGGGCACATAACATACTATACATATACAAATGTCTATAGCAACCAATCAAACATATCAGTTTAACTTATGCTATGCTTAATTTAATTATCTGTTTGGTTTTTATAGGTAGATCTCCAAAATAGGTAGGAAGAGAGGGGTAGATAAAAGAGGTTTGTGTTTCCAAAAAACACAACTTGGACACTTGGATGACCACATATGATAGATTTCAAAAAGCTGCAGTTATTTGCGTTGCTGTGACATCACTAGTCCCTCCTCTGTGTATGAATTAACCAATCCACTACAATTCTGCAGAGAAAGTCTGTCTACCTGTCCGTCATACCACGTGTGCTATTTAAAGAAGCATCTCACACCTAACATGGCAACCTACCGCAGAAGAGTGACAGAAAGCAAGGTGGATGTAATTAGCATAAACATGTGAGACCCAGGGCTAGATTTACTAAAGGACGGTTTGATGAAACCAACTGTTTCCAGACCTTTTTCGTGCGGTTGTAAAACCGTCAGGTTTTGTAAAGGCCAAATCACCATTTAAACAGTCAGAATTGACATTTTTACAAACCACCAGTTTACAGATCGATAGCCCGATTTTAAAAATGATGAGCATACAAACAGCCGGATTTACTAAGCTGGGGGTTGCAAAGCCGCCATCCAAAGGGGTGAAATAAAAGAGGTGGCTGTGAGTGGCGAGTTTGCCTAAACTGCAAGCTATTAGAGCTATCTGGACATTCAGGACATAAGAAGAAGCACCATTGACATATAAATTATTGGGGCAATCATTATTTATTGATTAAGGAGCAAAATCAATTTCTAATTAACTTATGGGGTCAAGTTTTATTTTTCATTATATTAAAGGAACAATATTAAAATGGAAATAATTATATTAAATGGGCAATACTATTTGATTGCTAATGGGGCAATAATTATTTGCATAATGCCCCCATAATATAATACAATATTATTATCCCCTCAGTATAATGAAAAACAAAATTTGCCCCATAACTTAATTATAATTTATTTTTACAGCTTAATCAATAAATAATGTTTGCCCCCATAATTTACATGTTATTTGTGCAGAGCAGCAGTGAACAAGTTAAATCTCCCATCATTCTAATAGTCAGTTGGAACGCTGGGACAGACACATCAAATTGGGATTGTTTGGCACAAATTGGGACAGCTGGGAGACATGAATATATGAATATGTTGGGAGGTGTAGCATTGCGCAGGACTGGAAATTATTCATCAGAATCTGACCCTGGTTTATTGTGTTAAAATGTTTTCCAAGTCCCTAGTTATGTGCTTCAGTTGTGAAGGGAGATTCTGCGAATGTTGGCAGGTCACATTTTAATTCCACAGATCAGCCGTTGATCATACTCATCTATGACATCAGTTATGGTCCAACAGCGCCTTGTTCCAGTTGTATATAAAGATTGGACATTGCACTTTTCAGGAACTGTTGCTCTAGCAAATAGGAAGCATTTATAGTTTCTCATAAAATAATTTCTTCCCATGAACAGTAATTCCACAGTGAGATTGGTTTTCTATGCAGATACCATCCTACTTCCAGCTGTGTTAATGTAGGGCACAGACAGGGCAGCATTGTATCAACATCTGCAGTTCACATCAATTTGAGCCTTAGAAAGAAGATACCCAGGCTGCCGGTTTACTCCAAAATATTTACAGTTGATAACGGAAATGCATAATGTAACACTGCTTACAGATTGGGAATGAAGGCTTAATTACTGGTGTCTCATCACTGCATTAATAATTAATGACAGTTTGGGGTAAACAATCGAACGAAAGTTCCATTTGCAGTTCTTGGAGAGACGGAAAACATCACAAGTGATACAAAGTCTCAGAGCGGGTTTATTTAACCTCATCAAGTTGCTGTTTCAGACAGATGTCACATGACAGTTGTCTTATAAATAATAGATTGTGATCTAAGATCTTATCTACAGCTCTTGTTGTCTCTGTAAAAACCAACTAATAAATTGATCATTGGAATAGATAAAACACAAAAATTGGAAAAAGTTATTAATTTCTCTAAGACATTGATGCGCTATATGCCCCAGCGGGAAATAAATCAGGAACAGGGAAACTGTAATATTCGTATCCCAACGTCCCAGGTCCCCATGTAGCTGTCCTGGGGCTCACGCTCTCAATGTAACTGTGGGAGACCACCCCAGGATTTGTAGAAAGACCCCGCCATTCGCCAGTGAGGTTAGTCTGGCAGCGATTAGAATTAAGGAGCGTGAATCAAAATGAATGAATTTTGCTGCCAGACTGTACTGAGAAGCTGAGTCTCACAAGAAAGATTATGGGGTTTATCTATCAATAGAGCTCCGATCGCAGTTATAAAACCTGATTTGTGTGATTTAAAACAAAAAAAATTCTAAGGACCCCGTATGATACCCAGCTGCTGCAGCGACACTGGCACAGAGTGGTAAGGTTTAAGTCATCGCTTTGCCAGGCAGGTCTCTCCAATATGCACATATATAAAACCCGCTGTTTTTCCGTTTTCGTAAAAGGGCCAATCGGTTCCTCTCCGATCACCTAAGGGAAAATTTTAAATACAAGTGAAACGATGATATATAGCATGTGTGTGGTACTTTTATTTTTACTATGTTGCTGACATTCATATATCCACTCTTTAAGCACTCTGATAATATAATTATCACAATCTGCCTCTGGCTGCAATCCTGCATCTAGATTCTGCTGTGCCTTTCCCTGATCTTTCCTGCAAGGGATATGTCTGGACTCTGTCATTTATGTATCCAGCCTGCAGTACCACTATTATTATTATTATTATTATCATTTATTTGTTGAGCGCCACAAGGTTTCCGCAGCGCCATACATAGTACAAACAGTAGACCATACAGGGTTAAACAGTACAGAACGATAAACATAAAGTACCAATGCTTCAGTAACTCCGGGACAGACCTATGGAGTAAGGACAGAGCAGAAGAACAGGTATGAAGACACGAGGCAAGACGGGCCCTGCTCATACGAGCTTACATCCTAAGGGAGGGTGGACAAATCAGGTATGAGAGGGAGCTGGTGATGCCAGGGGAGAGAAGAAGGGGCCAGGGGAGAGAGGGAATGGCGAGCAGAGTAGATGGGGGTTAAGTGGATGGCTGATAAGCTATGAGGATCAGGTGAGTTTTAAGTGCACATTTGAAGGAGCACAGATTGGGAGCGAGACGGATGGAACGAGGGAGGTCATTCCAGTGCAGGGGGGCAGCTCAGGCGAAGTCTTGGATTCTGGCGTGGGAAGTGGTAATTAGAGTGGAGGAGAGGCGACGGTCATTAGCAGAGCGCAGGGATCGGACAGGAGTGTGAATGGTGAGGAGGTTAGAGATATAGGGAGCAGTAGACTGGGAGAGAGCCTTGTAATTGGTTATGAGGAGTTTGAAAAGGATTCTGTAGGGGATGGGGAGCCAGTGTAAGGAGGCGCAGAGAGGGGAGGCAGAGGAGGAGCGGCGTGAGAGAAAGATGAGTCTAGCAGCCGCATTGAGTACAGAGCGGAGGGGGGCGAGAAGGGGAGAGGGGGAGACCAGTGAGGAGAAGGTTGCAGTAGTCGAGGCGGGAGATGATGAGTGCGTGGATGATGATTTTGGTGGCGTCAGCCCCTGGTGGTATTCCACCAAAGGGGCTACTGTGGTACTTGGACTGTTCTCCTACTTGCTAGAGTTAAGTTCGCTACACCAGGAAGCTTAGCACCTTTCTCTGGCCTTTAAAAAACTGCCTTTCCCAGCAGTCTTTGCCAGTTTATCTGTTGCCATAACTATTGCTGGTTTTTCTGCGTATGATTCACGATTTATTTCCTGGTATTGACCTCTGCTTGTCCCTCTGTTTTGGCACCTCTTCATATGACCACTGACCTGGCATTTTTGGGACTTCGCTCCTGTTTTCTCCATGGTATCCTGGTGGACTATCTGCCTGTGATCCTTGGCTTGTTTGAACCTCCTGCTTTACTGTGTCTGCAGTTTATTGCTTCTCTAGCAATCCAGCATCTACAGTCTGTAGCATCTCCAGTTATCCAGCTATCTAGCTCCTGTGTCTGTCTGCCTACCTGGGCCACCAAGTACTCCACCCTGCAGACAACTACACTGTCTCTGCCTGCTGATCATCCTGAGTAACCTGGAGTCCTGACAGCCGTGGTTCATCAGGTGCCCTGTGCCTCTTGAGTAATCCAGGTATCCTGACATCCATGGTTTATCCTGATTTTCCAGCCTCTGAACCAGACGTTGTCATCCGGCTTCTCAGCACTGCCTCTTTGAATTGTATTACTATTGACCATTCTCTGCATCTGTGGCTTTCTGAGTTATCCATGCTATAACTGCCATACCCTGCTGTACTTGTTGTATTACCATTTATTGCACTGTAAACCTGTGTTATAAATAAACACTTTATTCCATTTACGCTCTCTCAGCAGTCTTCATATTGGGAATCCTGACAACAATTTCTGTATTATATCTACTATTTATATAAGCTTGATTATATTATACTAATCCCCAAGTTCACTTCCTGGGTCAGTTTATTTAAAGTTCCCTGGATGGTTAGCAATCACATGGTGTTCCCCAGCTGCCCACAAATGGAGACCACTCGAAATGTGTTGTAGGGAGGACATTTTAAGGGTTGACCAATATACTTGTCATCGCTAATGCCTGTAAGTACATTTGTACTTATCTAATAAAAACTATGACAACACTTTACCTATGAGATCCTTTTCACCTTTCAGCGATTTCCATTCATTGAATTTTAATTTAAAAAATGTCTGAGTCGATTTGCTAATCAATATTTGTCAGTAACACGGTGGACTAAGGAAATGTGATCAAATCCATTATTCAATATTCCAAATAACTTTGACACAGGGCTCATATTACATGAGCTAACATTGTAAGTGAATGTACATGGTCTTAGTGAGAAACAAATGGAGAGCAGAGGGCACTAATGCATTTAAATGTATGCACCCAATGCTGATGTAGAAATAAAATACAGAGATATGTGTTTCAGATTCTTTTTAATCCGACATTTTCAGTTTTGCTTATCGGAATTCAGATTAATATCTGACCTGGAATTTCCCACTGACCTCATCTGAAAACGAGGCAAAACACTCTTCTCCATGACTTTGGAATCTTGCAAGCCTTGGACTATGTATGTATGTATGTATGTATGTATGTATGTACCACACCCACCTCAGGGGGTAGCAGAGGGTACAAGCCTCAGTATAAGTAACATAGTAACATAGATGATGAGGATGAAAAAAAACACCAGTCCATCAAGTTCAACCTATTTTGGATCTCCTGCGATCCTGCACTTATATTTGAAATTGATCCAGAGTAAGCAACCGCCAAACTGTTTCAATTGTAAAAATCCCCCCAGACCCAATATTGCAGTCCTATTTTTACCCTATATCAACTACTATCCTTCATTCTAATTAACGGTCGTATCCCTGGATACACCTTTCCGCTAAAAATTTGTCTAAGCCTTTCTTAAACATATCTATTGAATCTACCATCACAACCTTCCCTGGCAGTGAATAAATAAATCATAAAATTGATATAAACTTAACTATAATTAAATAGAAAATAATTAATTGAATGGGAGTCAGAGCCCTATAGACTGGGTAATTGTAGATCAGAGATTTGTCCCTTTTTCTGCCAATCAGAGTACAGAAGAGGATTTTACTATCTACCTATCTATTTACTTCTACAATGAAAAGGGATAGATACCTTCTATTACTAAACAAATTATATTCCAAGGTGAGTGTTGACTCTCACGTATTCTGATATATTTTAGTCTTTTACAAACAGCCTGTAATGTTGTGTTTAATAATTAATATATAGAATAGTTAATACAGTAGAAAAATAATGTTTCAGCAAACACTATCTCTAAAATAAGTTATTACCAAAGAGCATAAAATAAGCTATTCATGACAAGTAGACTAGTATTTTAACTATTATTGAATATTATTGAAAACCTGATACTGTGTGTGTTTCAGTGGCAGAGCAGAAGGCTGTTCTTGAAGACAGTTGTTGATTACAATTCCATTATCTGCAAATGTGTAAAAGTGATCACATCCGTTTTTTGTGGCAGAATAGCAAGTGGCAAGAAGTTGATGGGGGTTCAGAACAACATGAGCAACAAGTACATCACACACAAAACAAGCAAGCGCAAAACACTATCTAAAATAATGTATATTATAATACTCTGGGAAGTAATCAGAGAGCAAAAAAAGCCATTAAACAATAGTGTGTGACAGTGGCTGATTGTGCTTCCTTCTGGTGTGGCAGCAGATAAAAAAGAATATTGTTTGTTATTTGCTTGACGATCTCATTCGGAACAACAGCTCTTTCAAGTGTTACACGAAAACATAACGATAATAATGTGTGACAAAGGGAGGTGTTTTCCACAGTCTTCTAAAAGAGGAGATGTTTAACTGCTAATCTACTGAGAAAAAATGCAGAGTTATACATTTGTACAGCAGTGCACCTAGCTTAAAGATAAACAGGTGGAAGACATATGTGCGACAAAATAATAGTATGAAGTCTAATATGACTTACTTGCTTTGAAAGCGTCTTTTCCCACAGATCCAGCAGGCTGACAGGTTGTATTTGCAGTAAGACCAATCAAAGCAGGAAAAGTGGGAAAGTGTGAGTGTCATCTGCCCATCAATCTGGGGCTGTGGGAGGAGTGTCAAATATAAAAACCTGTCTGTTTTTATTGTTCACTGTGACCAATGCTGAATAAGTTGGCCAGTGTCTAGAGAGCTGATGTCTGTTCATTTAGCGGCAGGGTCACACGGAAGTGTATGGAATCTCTATGTTGCCAAGTACTTTGCCATCCTGAAATTAAAGCAAAGTACAAAAGCAGGAAGTTGCTCACATGTTTTTCACCAGAAGTATGCTTGTGCTACAAATGATTGTGATGAATTTGGCAAAAATAAAACAAAATAGCCAAGATCTCATATACTACCCACAGTGCTGAGGGAAAACTCAAGCCATGCCCATTTTTTTCACTAGTACTGGTCATGCTACTGCTCATATTTAAATGCCCAGTGCAAAAAAGAGTGCACACCAAGGTCCGATATCTTCTTTAACTTTTTCTAGCTCTAAGTACACCTCTTTCACCTCTAAATATGGTATACCAATGGTTTATAATACCGAGGCTGAAGAAGACCCACTTGGGCCTTCATTTAGAGAAGAGTATAAGGGTGTCCATGAATTGCACAGCTGATATATATATATATATATATATATATATATATATATATATATTCAGATACTTATGTTATGTGGGGTTAAGATTTTATTGACATCGGTGATGAGGACAATGAGCAAATAGAGAAAGATATTTACTCTGAGCCTGACCCATAACCCATACTCCAAAATCCATGAACTGTTACTTTGTGCGGGTTGAAGCAGACCGTGAATTTCATCCATGAAAGGGACTTTGCCTTTCATGGATGAAGTGACAGTCTAATTTACAACATAAAAGTAGGAGGGCCAATGGAATGGACAATGGACATCTTCTGGTAATACTATATATATATGTATATATATATATATATATAAGCATACATATATAAATATTAAGAAATGCTGTGCTATACCTGTCTGTCTCTTTTATTAAACAGTCATCCAACCTATCAACCTGAGGATGCTCTTTAAATCTGTTTCTTGTGCATCCACTACCAGTAACAAAAATAGAAGGAATTATTCTGAATTACACCTAGCATACAGAACAAAGAAGTGTCAATGTAAAGTTGTCCGTGCACACAGCATTAGGACAATTAATAGAAATATATATATATATATATACTGTATTATAGAAACTATTTTATATAGTTGACTATTTGGTAGAAGAGTTCTCAGATTATTTTATTTGTGGTGATGCGGGGGAGACCATTTAAGCTTTTTTCATCACTGAAGGCTCTCCATAAGGCCCAGACTGGTCAAGTAACCAAGCGATTCACCGTCCACAAGGGCCACAGTAATATGTTCTATACAATTAAAACATGGAAAAAGTAGTTTTCTCTTATACTTTAGTTTCAAGTGATATAGTAAAACATTTGGCCAAATATTAAGTGTATCCATGACATAGTAACATAGAAACATAGTTGATGAGTTTAAAAAGAGACATCCGTCCATCAAGTTCAACCTATTTGGATCTCCTGCCACCCCGATCTTATATTTAAATTGATTCAGATTAAGCAACCACCAAGTTGTTTAAGTCGGGTAAAATCCCACCTGACCCAATATTGCAGTCCTATTTCTCCATGGTTCCACTACTATCCTTCATTTTTATTAACAATCGTAACCCTGGATACCCTTTTCCACTAAAAGTTTGTCTAATCCTTTCTGAAACATATCAATTGAATCTGCCTTTTGAACCTTCCCTGGCAGTGAATTCCGCATCATGGCTGCCCTTACTGTAAAGAACCCCTTCCTTTGCTGGTTGTGAAACCTCCTCTCCTCTAATCTTAGGGGGTGGCTGCGTGTCCTGTGTGCAGTTCTTGGGGTAAAAAGTTCCCATGAAAGTTCTTTGTATTTGTACATAGTAATGATATCCCCTCTTAGACGCCTTTGTTCTAAAGTAAACATGGCTAAACTGGCTAACCTTTTCTCATAACTTAATGACTCTATACCTTTATCAATTTTGTTGCCCTTCTCTGAAGCCTTTCTAGTTCCAAAATATCTTTTTTATAGAGTGGTGCCCAGAACTGTACTCAGTATTCAAGATGAGGTCTTACCACCGATTTATATAGTGCCAAAATTACACTTTCCTTGCATCTATGCCCCTTTTTATGCATGCCAATACTTTATAGGTCCTTGCAGCTGCTGCTTGACATTGAGCACTATTGTGAAGTCTACTGTCTACGAGCACTCCCAAATCCTTTATCCTTTATAGATTGCCCTAAATTTATGCTATTTAATTTATAGATTGCATGGTTGTTTTGATCTCTAAGTGCATAACCTTACATTTATCTATATTAAACTTCATCTTCCATGTGGCCACCCAACCATTCAGTTTAATCAAATCCCTCTGCAGAGAAACTACAGCTTGTTCTGATTTTATTATTTTGCAAAGTTTGGTGTCTTCTGCAAAAATGGAAAATTGACTCTCTAAACCATCACAAAGGTTATTAATAAATATATTAAAAAGCAGTGGCCCCAGCACGGAACCTTGAGGTACTCCACTTAAAACTTTTGACCAATTAGAAAATGTTCCATTTATCACAACTCTCTGTTCCCTATTCTCCAACCAGTTTTTGACCCAAGTACAAATGTTGTTTCCTAGATCCAGTTCCCTTATTTTGTAAACCAACCTCTTGTGTGGCACTGTATCAAAGGCTTTTGCAAAATCTAAGAAGACCACATCTACTGTCCTGCCCTGGTCTAAATTCCCACTAACTTCTTTGTAGCAAGTAATTAGATTAGTTTGACATGACCTATCCCTCACAAATTCATACTGATTCCCAGTAATAATCTTATTACGCACCAAGTAAACCTGAATACTATCCCTTAATATACGTTCCTGTAGTTTCCCCACTATTGATGTCAGGCTTGCAGGTCTATAATTCCCTGGTTTTGATCTAGTCCCCTTTTTAAACAACAGCACCCCATCTGCTAGTTGCCAATCCCTTGGTACTGAGCCTGATGAGATTGAATCTATGAAAATTAAGAATAGCGGTCTAGGTATTTCTGAGTTTAACTCCATAAGGACCCTTGGGTGTATGCCATCTGGACCTAGAACTTTATTTATCTTAATATTCTTCAGTTGCCTTTGGACTTCTTCTTCTGTCAGCCAAATATTAATTAATGGAACAGTTGCACTTCCATTTGTATGTATTATTCCTACCATTTGTTTCTCTCTAGTAAATACTGAAGAAAAGAAAGTGTTTAATACCTCTGCTAGTTGGAGACTGAAAAGTGTCATTGAATGTTGGATCACAACCTTTCCTTACAGTGATTCTGTAAAATAGTAAGCTGAAAAGGTGAACATTTTAGGAGGATATTTTCACCATTTGTAAGACCTGCTAAGTGTATAGCACTTGTGGTTTGATTTAGAAAGTGAAAACAGTTTGACGACCATCATACTGTACATTAAAAAGTATCAAGTTTTTTATCTGAAAATAATAATATATGTTTTTTTTACCCATTTCAGTATATTCAATGTTAAAAACAGAATTTTATAGGGTCTCAATTTCCGTATGTGTCGGTGCTGTAGGGTGGTTTCATACAGTGGTAGCATTCAAGATAAGTGTGTAAAGTTGATGTATCCAGTTGTACTAGCTTAACAAATGCGTTTTGCCAATGAGTCTGCAGACAGGTATATGATGGTTGTTTGGAGTCCTTGTATTTATATGATGGCTGTAGGTGACGCCAGCCGATTGGTGGGATGTGGTAGCATCGTATATGTGATGCTCACTTACACTTATCTTGCATAAGAGCAAAGTTCCGGCAATCTTTAGAGTTTGGCTACTACTTTCAAAGAATTCAAGGAATTTCAATGAATACTGTTCTGCACTTGGTTTGTAAATTCACATTTAATGTAATGTATAGTCTAACAGTACAGCTGGGATGATGACAGCAAATTAATTTTGTGTTGTTGGGAAAGGATTGGGAACATTTAAAGACAAATTATTCCAATGAGGTGTGCTTCATTCTTCAAATAGAGAATCAGGGTCAGTAACACACAATGGTGGATTAAGATGATCTGGGGCTATGAGCTGTATGTACACCATGGATCCTCACCCAACATGCATATCTCAACGACATGTTAAGCATGTTAAATATACATTATGCGACACTCCACATACTACAGGTGCTGTACAATGTACACTTGAAGCATATAGGTCAGTGTACGACCTACATACAATGAGGCGCCCTTGACGCTGGGATGCAGGCTTAAATATTTGAATCAAAGTATGAACCAATACCTCATGTTTTCATTTTGCTAGATACACATAGATTTGCAGTGTGACAAGGGTTATATCTGACACATAATCTCTACACCCCCCCCTCTTTTCACATGTGCTCCAACACCATTCGCTCCTTTAAAATTAGATATTATCATTATCTATTTACATAGTATCATAGTAATTCTGTAGAGCTGTACAGAGATCTCCCTCACATCAGTCCCTGCCCCATTGCAGCTTACAGTCTAAATTCCCTAACACACACACACACACACACACACACACAGGTTAAGGTCAGTTTAATAGCAGCCAATTAACCTACCAGTATGCTTTTGGAGTGTAGGAGGAAACCGGAGCACCCAGAGGAAACCCACGCAAACACAGGGAGAACATACAAACTCCACACAGATAAGGCCATGGTTGGGAATTGAACTCATAACCCCAGTGCTGTGAGACAGAAGTGCTAACCACTGAGCCACCGCGCTGCACGTATGAAAGTCAAAAATAAAACAACAAAGTAACAGGTGGTTTTGCCCCCAGATCCTTGTCTGACTCTAGTATAATACTCCACTGTTTACCCAGCTACAAAAGTGCTTATGGTTCTCCTCAAACGCCATCAGCCCACATAGAAACGTTTAGGATGTGTCTAGATGTGAATTCTGGAAAAATAGAACAATATCACTTTGAAGCCTTTTCTCCCAGCTTAATGATTAAAACATTTTATTAGGTTTCCTAAAGTACCGCATGTTGGAGTCTATTTTATTACTTAATTCAGTCATTTACGAGTGAATATGGGGGATGTGTTCTTTCATATGTTGCACATTTGTACACTTTTATTTTTTAATAACACTGGTATTCGTGCGCATGGAAATTAGTTTTTTCATACTAAGAGTACCCGATTGGGGCGAACGACGCACCAACATAAGTAGAGGCTAACATCTCTGTGTCACTTTGCAGAAAATGTAAAAATTAGCTTGTTTTTGTGGAGGGTAAAAATGTTTTGCAGGCAGGAAAGCAGCAATAAATGTGAAATCCCAAAGTTCATTTGAATATCTAGTCCTTCAACATCAAATCTTATTTAATTCATATGGAGCGAGGTGCTTTAACCTTCAATCATTAGCTTACCAGATCCTAACATTAGACAGAGCACAACGTTGAACTTTTGCATTTGTTGCCACCTGTACAAGCTAAACTATGTGCAATCAGTCAAAAATATGTCGCCTGATGCTTCCTGATTACATAGACCAGCGTTGGCGCTGGTCATAAATGATCCCTAATTACCATCTGGCTTAAATGTCCTTTTTGTATCTGATCTGAATCAATAAAGATTTGAATCAACCAAACTTAAATACATTATTATTTTTTTTTTTACAAAAGCAGTTTATTTTTGGTTTTAAATTTTTAAAATATCTTTAAACACTGTATAACTTACAGGAAAAAAGTCACAGACTGAGCTGATTCACAAATAAAGAAACTCATTTCAAGTACAGAGCTGTGTGAGTCAGACCTTCGCACAAACTAATTTATATTCTGAACAGAAAAAGCAAACCAGTTACAATTTATATGATGAAGCCAAAATAAAAAAAAAGTCTCTCTACAATAAATATACCGACCCTGTATTTTTTTTTTTTCTTAATAGCAAAGAGTTTCTACCAATCAGATAATCATCACTGATTATCTGGCTTAGGACACAAATCAATTTCTCTCAGTGCTGTCTGGCCATGCCTAGCGCTGAATTATGAAGTGTCTCATTCAGATCAGTTTTCTGGCAATGTTAAAACAAAGTCAAACAACTTTCTCTCGGAATGGTCTTACATACCAAACATTAGTCATTTTGACAGAAATTCAACAACACTCAGAGTTTAAAATCCTTCAATAAAAGTGATATTTACATGCCGCCAGCCAGGCTGCAGCTTCATTGGGGGTTCTTTATGAAAACTGAGGCACCAGTTAGCTATACAAAAGAAAGTGCTGTAACGTATAAGAAAATGGTTATAGTATTAATTTGTGATTTATTTTCTAAGCTGGACTTAAAAATGACAGCTGAAATCTGATTGGTTGCAATGGGTAGAAGTGTTTTTCCTCTAACTGAAGGTTGCGCTCAGACTGAACCATGGCTGCAGTTAGACCTAAGGCCTGGGGCCTATTTTGATTCTTAATTAAGCTTTCCCTGTACATTTAGCAAATAGTACTTTTCCCCGAGGAGCCCTCCTCTGTTACCTGATTGGAGAGCGAGAACATCTCTCAGAACACAGTCACACTATAATAAGATGATATATGCAGTACCTTGTGCTTGACTACCAATGTTTGCATTTTTAATGACATTTGTCAGAGCGCCAGTGTGTTATCCCTACTGTGGCTGGATCACTTATAAATAACTTATGGTATAAACTTTTTTAAAGGAAATATCGCAGGGTGCTTATTTTTGTAATTGCAAATGTACTTATTTTTGATATTGCGTGTATTTTATTATAGGTCTTGTTTGGGGTTTTCTAACTTTGCTAGATAAAATCTCCAATTAGGCATATGTGGGGAGGGAGTCTGTTTTGCTGATAGCAGGAAATGCTAAGTAAGTCTATTTAATTTGATTGACCAACACTTGAATACACAACAGGGAGCCGTTACCTGTATCCTGGTTAAAGTGAAAGGAAATCTCTGATCAATGTGATTTAGGATATCATAGATTACTGCAAATTTTCTTTGAAATGCATTTAAATCCATGTTTGGGGAAACATATTGCATCCTGATACTAAAAATAACTCATACTTCAGGGGGCTGGCTTACACCCTGCGAGGCTATGTCCAAATCTGTATAAAACAGCACCGGTTTGTACTGAATTGTATCAGTATTGTTCCATCTGACCTGATCACTGCTACCAGTGTGAACTGTCCTTGTTAGGACTACTGGAGCTAAATAAACATTTTACTTCAAAGACCTGCTGGACAACTTCTTCCATGCTGAAATTCCTGTGACCTACAGATTAAACCTGACTCTAATCTGTTTCAGGCTGTCGCTGAGGCTGGACCCAGCTTTCCGGTATCACCACTCTGCCCGCTACCCTGCAGCTCTGGCCAGTGTGATAGGCCATGGGGGATGCATTCACAGTAACCCTGGCCTATAGGAAGAGGTCAGGGGTACCAGCCCAGGTGCACCAGCAAGAGGGTACACCAGCAGCGACAGTGACCCAGAAGCAATGTGGTTCTGGATGCCGTGAAGGAGTCCACTGGGGTCAGCAGCTTAAGTTCCTCCTACTGAGATTAGAGGGCGCATTTGGGATAAAGGGAACGGTGGCAAAGTAAGCCCAGTCGGTCTCCAGTGACAACAGACAGGGTGGCATAGGCGGTCCATCCTGTCACACCTATGATTACAGAGTTAGGAAAACCAAATCATATAGGGACACTGAGCACGGGGTAAGTAGTATTGTTTCCCAGGTCAACGCTGAAATATTAATAAAGCAGATGGTTTAAATACATTATATCATGATAAAAGCCTAATCCCGATAATTATGAAAATAATATGCGCATTTTGTCATGATCTATCCTAAGAACCAAAGTTACATTAGTCAAAATGGTTTCCAGCAAATCACTGTGTGTAAGCTAAGGGGATAATGTATTTTTATGAAGGAAACAGACATAGGTCAGGGGTCTGCAATCTATCACTTTACCCTGATTATTTACTAAGATATACCCTGTCAACCCTTTTTGTTACCCAGTTAAACATTCCAATTACATGCGAGGATCCACCTCAATGCCAGGTACAGATCACAGATGACAGTGCACCATCCACACTGAGCACTGCTACATGTGAGGATCCACTATGATACCTTATGTCCTATAGAATGCTATGTGCTCACCAGTACTCAGTTACCCCCAGGTTATAGAGTGCAATTGTAGTAGGTTTACACATGGATGGATGCAAACAGAGAATATAAGATTATATAATATAAGACTTACAAAATGTAAATATGAGAACAATAATCTGAGCTTAGTAGGTGTATTAACAATAATTAACAATGAACAGTAAACAAATAGAATAGAAAATTGGTGCAAGCAGCTAACAGAATCATGAGAGCCACAAGCCGAGCAGCAGACAAAAGATAAAGAAGAAGAGGCCAATACGGGCGGAAGACAGGATTTACTTTAACAAGCAGTCAGTGCGGGCGGCAGACAGGATTTACTTTAACAAGCAGTCAGTGCGGGCGGCAGACAGGAATGGTCAAAAAGCAGCAGGGTCAATAATGAGCAAACAGTCATAAATTACAGAGAACTAACACCTAAACAAGCTAACGCTATTTCAGACAAGTAATTGGCGCTGACAGCCTAATAAACCCACAAATCCCAGCAGCACATTAGTTCATCTTTCACAGCGATAATAATTAAGGTAAAACACTTGAGTCACAAATTGTCAAAGCAATAAACAAGGAGTTCAAGGAGCTTCAGAATCAGTATAACTCCTGTGTCTGCCACAATTTTTATCCCAGTCTCTGTTCACAATCCTGACATAAGGTTAATGTATCTCCCCTAAGAATATCTCTTAAGTATGTGTGCAGAAATTATAGCATGTTTATTGGAATAATGTCATATCTATGTTCCAGAAGCGCAGTAAGTTATATTATTTTAAACAAATTACTAGACGATAGGGTAATAAATCGGTTGTAAATAGATTAACATACCAGCACACCTCTTTCAGTGATGAAACACTAATGAAGTTTGGAAAATTATAAGTTTCGGGATTTCAGTCTGCTACTGAGCAATTTCCCAAACTTTCTATCCTTTGCCCAGGTCTCAGATTACCTGTCAGTATATGTCAGTATTGTTTTTCCATTTGTGTATTTTATTTCTGTTATACTTTAAGAAACTGTTTGCATTCAGTGTCAATTTGTTATAAATATTTTATTCAATATTCATTGTGTTTTTTTTGTCATATTCAATCCCATTTATTAATTTTCTGTCTTTGTGTTCTCTAAGAACTCATGTGTCAGATAGGTTTGGTTTTTATAAAACTACATTTATACAAGGAGTTGTTTGGTAACTGAAGACTTCCTAAGAATATCAGCTCTTTCACTAAATTTTAGTGGTAGTAAGATTTGTTTTTAATAGTGAGTGAGAATTTGTGGTTTTGTGCTGATTAACCCTCTCACACCCAGAAGTCACACATGCTCAGGGGGCTCTTGCAGTGACACAGTAGAAAAATGATATTGCATTTCCTCGGTCCATAACCCCAGGGCCGGTGCTAGGGTCCATGGCGCCCTAGGCAAAATCGGCGCCCTCTCCCCCCCCCCCCGCAAAAATCGGCGCCCTCCTCCCTCCTCCCCCCGTCTTTTCTTACCTTGTCTCACCACCGCCGCCTCTCTGCTCCGTCTCCTCCCCTCCACTCACTGACACTAGTGAGTGGAGGGGAGGAGACGGAGCAGAGAGGCGGCGGTGGGGAGCAATAGCCTCTCCCCCCCCCCCCCTCCCTGTGCATCTGAATGCTGTGCGGCGGCCGTGACAGGTATGGTCAGCGGTCGCCGCACAGTTTTAAAAATAATTTCCAGTTCTGTGGCGCCCTCCAGAGCCCGGCGCCCTAGGCAAGTGCCTAACCTTGCCTAATGGGAGCACCGGGCCTGCATAACCCCACCCGCTTGCAGTTTGGTGATTGAAACAGATATCCTGGTAAACCATATTCACTAGACGTTTAAATTCTACAAATCCAACAATGCTAAATTGATATATGTATTCTCTGTGGCACAGCCTGACAATGTAACCCTACCCGATGCATCCTTCCAGTTGTAGAAATATAGTCAAATCAGTTACTGCGTCTTTGTAGGATTTATAGGATAATTCATATTATTTCCCATTATATTATTCAGGCATTTTTTTCTAAGTTTGTTTTTTTTTTTTGCAAGAATTTCATCCTTTTGACATTTTGTTGCAGTCTTGCCTCTTGATTTTGTTATGGAACCTGCTCCAGCAGAGACAGATATTTTCATCAGGGGAAGCAGAAGTTGAACAATGTGACATGTGAGCAGACAACTTGGCAATGACGGTTTTGCCACATCTGTTTGCATCTACGTCTAGTAGATGGGAAAGGGAGAAGCTTGGTTTGGGCAGATGGTCAATCACAGCTGTAAAATGCAGTGCTCATATCTTGTTCATTCACTCAGTGTATCCGGTTCTGCTCAGACACAGATCTTTAAGGTTAAATAAGTACAAAAAAAATGGAACACATGGTGATTTCTCCATACTGGGAATACATTTGTTTTAGGAGCAGCACAATGCACCTACATGTACTGAGCGAAATAATACACCTGGATGTGCATTTAAAAGTTAAAAAAAAAATGCAGACAAATTGCTCTCCGTTCATTTCCTTTCATAAGTGCAGTATTTTAAAATATTCACAGGTTGGTGGATGTTTTGTATCTGGCATCACTCGGGGACAGTGCAGAGTGACGGGCTTGCAGTTTAGTATTTAATAACATGCTGTGAGCAGATAAATTCACACAAAGGTGTATGGCCAAAGTGGCAGAGCAGCAGACATCATCTCCATTCACAATAATATCACACCTAATATCATAAAGCCCCATAAATGACCATGTTATATAGCCCTATAGACCACTGTGTGATATATACCTCATAGACCCCATTTTACACATCCCCAGTAGACAACATATACATCTCTCAAAGGCTGCATGTTATACATCTCCACAGAGCACCATGTTATATACCATAAAACATATCCCCAATTGACCCCATGCTATACACACCCAACTAATATTATGCATCCCTATATATTCCCTATCATACATCCACACTATAGCACCCCAGTAGGCCAACATGTTTATATTCCCAGAGATCCCATGTTATATATCCCCATATACCCCCATGTTACACATCACCCATAGACTCCATGTTGTACAGTATCCATGGACCCCATGTTTTATATACCCCACATACATGCATGTTATTTGACTCCCGTAGAATCCAATGTTATTTATCTTTCTATATACTACCATGTTATATATCCCCTAGAGTTTTCATGGATCACCATGTTATACAACGAGTATACACTCAATGTTATACATCCCCCGTAGATCCCCATGTTATACTGTATATCCCTCATTGCTCCCAATGTTATATATTCCCATGAACCCACATGTCATACATACCCCCATAGATCCCCATGTTATACATCTCTCATTGTCCCCATGGACCTGTGTGCTGTATATCCACCACAGGTCCCATGAATCACCAATGTTATATATCATCATATTATATAACCCTCATTGCTCCCATGTGTTATTATTATTATTATTATTATATATTTATAAGGCGCCACAAGGTTTCCGTAGTGCCGAACACAGTAGAAACAATGGACAGTACAGGGAATAACAGTACAGAACAATGAACAACTAGTACCAAAACTTCAGAGGCTCCAGGCAAAGCAGATGTAATGGAGTAGGAGCAGAAGAGAAGGTAGAGAGACAGGAGGGAGAAGGGCCCTGCTCATAAGAGCTTACATCCTAAAGGGATGTATATGTATATATTATATATCCCCATGTACCCACATGCTATACATCTCTCAGTAACCCTATGGACCCATGTGTTATATATTCCCATGGACCCACATTGTATACATCTCTCATTATCCCCATGGACCCACATGTTACAGATCCCCCAAAGATCCCCATGTTATACGTCTCTCATTATCCCCATGGACCCGTGGGTTATATATCCACCACAGGTTCCATAAATCACCAGTTTATAACACCAGCATGCAACCAATGTTATATATCCTCCATAGATCCCCATGAGATATATCCCTCACTATTCCCAATGTTATATATCCCCATTGACCCACGTGTTGTATAACTCCCAAAGAACACCATATTATTCATCCTTCATAGTCAATCATTTTATCTAACCTTCCGTACAGCCCATGTTATACAGCCTCCTATAGACCCTCATTCTAAGCAACCTCATATAGACCCCCTTTTTATTGAACATCCTGTAGACCCCCATGTTATAGAACATCCTATAAACCCCCATGTTATAATCCACTATAGCGGTACTAACTTTGTACATGAGGTACACATATTGCTAGCAGTCGCGGCGGTGCCCGCGGCCGCCGCGACTCTCGGCACTCTCCAGCTGGCGTCCCGACCGTCGCTATGATGACCGGGATGTCACTTCCGATTTCGTCATCCCAGTTGCTTGGGCAACAACTGGAACGCTCGTTGTTCCCTGCCGCCATGCCCGGAAAGCTACCTAACAGCCGAGCGTGTGCGCACAGCACGATTAAGGATTAGCCTTTCATGGCTAATTTAGGCAGCTGGGTACTCCATCCCCATTGGCTGGCAGTGCCAGTGTTAATTAGCTAAGTCCTGGGAGCATCTGCAGGACTCCCCTCTGATTGTTCACCTGTACTATTTAAGGCAGTGAGGTCTGAGCCTCACTGCCGGTTATAGCGTTCTGTCTCAGTACTGCTACCTGCTCCTGTGTTTGAACTGGTGTTTAAAACTTGGATTGCTTTCACGTGTATGACCTTTGCCTGTTCCTGGACTCTGAACCATTGCCTGTGACCCTGACCTTCTGCCTGTACCCAGACTCTGAACCATTGCCTGTGACCTTGACCTTCTGCCTGTACCCGGACTCTGAACCAGTGCTTGTGACCTTGACCCTGCTGGTATCTGACATTTCCACCGGTGCACTGTCCAGTCTGCAGATCCCTGGCCTATCCTACTCTGTGCATTACCTCCTGTACCTATGCGCCGCTGTGTAAGCATAAACTTGTACAACTCTTAGCAAAAGTCCTGAGGGCATCCGAGTACCTGTGAGTATAACCAGTCTCTATGGGAAAGGCGGCTCTACCCCTTGTTCTACAAGTTTATGACGCACTGGTGACCATAACACATATGCTGTGTGCTTGGACTACATGCATGTGGGCTGAACACTATTTAAAACACTGAAGCGATGCAACAGATTATAGGGAGCTGTCATGGATGTTGGGGGTCCCAATACAGCCTCAGAGGGAGTTGGACAGTACTTCCCTATAGAACCCCATTTTGCACCCCCTCAGAGACTATGATTATAACCTCCCGTCTGATGCGGTCACTCTATTGTACCAGGATAAAAATAGTCACCACTGCAGCTATCAATCAGACCTATCATAATAGCATTGGTTCCGTATTTTGCAGTGAACACTGGCAGAAGATCACATCGCTATTGATAAATGACAGAGCAGGTTGCAGTAAAGTAGCAGGAACTGGACTCCTGGTAACTCAGGATGGTAAGGCCTGGAGTCTGCCCTGACCCCAAATGTGACATATTTAGATTCCAACGCAACTGTTACTGGAACATTATTTATTAAATCTTGTTTATAGCATTTTCCCTAAGAGTGAATATACAGCAATATGTCTCCTAATCTTTTACAACTTTGTGAAACCACCAAGTGCACAGATATCAGCAATGCCATCCATGTACCGGGTTACAAAGCACTTAGATCTGTGTGTATAATGGTATTGCATTTATAAGCATAGGGGAAAAGCAGGGCCAGGTCCTATAGCTAAATTTGGGTACGGGCTGGGAAATGTCGATCTTGTATCCGGGGTCTCCTGGATTCATCTCCAAGACCAGAATGCAGTGACTCTACTGGGTCAAAGAAGAGGCCTCAAGCAGGGTATGGAGCACAGATGGGGAATAGGGGCATTGTCCCAGGAGGGCAATCTGCCATTGCTAAGTCCCCTGCACCTCCGTGCTACACCCCCTGCATCCATGATAGTAATGCCAGCGGTGAGAGGCAACATGAGCGAAATCAGATGGAGTAATGGGCATCGATGTCCTAGCATCTTGCTAATGCTTAATCGGCAACATTAGCCTATGCACTTGGACAGCTGAAACCCCCATCATGTCATGTTCAGGTGTGTCAAGAGGACAGTAAGGCGAAGTGCCAAGGTCTACCTTGGTGACTGTCACAGGCAAATTGTGGAGGGGACAACTGTGGTCCAGCCCTATTTATGACCCCAACTTAGCCACATTAAAGACTGGGAAAAGGGACTGTTTGGACCAATAAGTTCCTGTTGATCCGCACAGTCACACCCCTCCTAGGCTACATGCACAGCATTGACTACTGCAGAAAGGGGTTCACCTGGAAGTGGGGGAGGGTCCACATGGTCACATACCCAGATGCTGCATGAGCAGTGTTGGGTGGTGGTGGAGGGGAAGCTGTAGCACCAGGATCTGAAATTAATCTAAATTTGTAATAACATTTCTTTTTTTGCATTTTAATTTCCCTTTTTAATAAATATTAACTTACAAGGTTCATAGAATAAGCAACAATTACTTTAAACGTGCAGAAAAAGTAGAATTGCATTGTGCTGTTTGTCACTATTGAAAGAAAGACATTTCCCGGAACAAAAATATAATTAAAGCCAGTTTGCAACAATGCTAATTACAAGTAGCTAACGAAGCACTATTTTGTGCATGTTACATAAACTTGCAAAGCAAGCGCTGACTCATTTGACACTTGGTGAAAGAACTTCAAAAACTAACAATATAAACTTTCCAAAGAGCAGAAGAACGAAGCTCCTCAGCAAGTTTAGCAATGTATTTCACAACTCTCAATCAGAACGTAAAGCAAACATAGGCAGTGGTTCCTTATATTAATATCTGATAAAAATAACAGCTTGAAATCAGGGGCAGGGTAGAGCAGAGGAAGGGAGGGGTGGAGTGGGGCTATCCTGCTCTGGTGCCGCGTTATTCACGGTAACAGCATTAGTCCTGCGAAAGTCCCAATTGACCAATGTTGTCATAGTGAATGACGCAATGAATACTACCCGGCCGGCCGGATGCCGGGCCAAAGCATTCAAGGAGAGACTTTTTGCGAGCAGCAGGATTCCAACTGCCCCCTGCTACAGTGGGAGGAGTAGTTGGGTTTTGTCTGAACCCATCCTCATCCTCCACACTGGAGACATCAGAAGACAGAACAGAGTACACAGGAAAGAGAGATAGAAAATGATTACATCACCTTTGATCTAGGTAAGTGCAGTATTTTTATATCTTGCAATTATTAGAAACATATTATTGTTTTTATTTTTTTATGAAAATACAATTTCAGCTGCAAAACATATAAAATATAGAAAATAAATAACATGCAATATCAAGTGTTTTTTTTTTAACTCAAATTAAACTTATTTTAATGAATAAACTTTATTTTTTTCTTTTGGCACTTGTTAATTATACAGACGCCGCTGTAGCTCTCCATCACAGAGCCACTATTTCCACTTGAATCCCTGTGTTAGAATTTTCCACTGCCTGGCTGATGTGAAGGCTTATTCAATGACTTGATATTGGCAACTGGGGATTTAAAAACAGCGGTTCAAATGGAGGAAGCCATGCAAGTTGGTGGCTCCCATATAACTAACAAGTACCTTTCCTTTCAATAAAAAAAACAATTGAAAGAAAAATGCATTAAAAATAAAGACTTATAATAAGAATAAAGCATTTTTTAATGTTACTGTTCTGGTAACTTTGGAAAGTTTTTCACCTCTACCCAAAGACATTGTCTTCCAAACCATAGATTGCGATAGGCTCCGGAAGTCAGTGCAGTGAAAAGTTTTTTGTCTGTGCACAGAAGACTCGTCATCATTTAAAACCTTATTGCACATATATGTTCTGGAATTCCCTTGTGATCCGCTCAGGATTTGAGAAATATGGCTGTACAAGCGTGACCTAACTGGACATAAATCTAGTCACTCATGTGGAACCGTTAGATTTGTCGGTGAATACGCAGGTGCAAACGTCTACCATTGTTGACTTTTTTTTAGGAGTGAAAAGTTTGCAAGTCGGCAAATATATTACCATTTCTATGTATGAAAACTCACGCGATATAATCGGTAAAATGCTGCAGCATAGGTATATCCTAGATACACTTTATCACAGAGTGTATCTAGTAAACAATCATGCATAGGATAAGGGTTAGACTTTTACACAATTAACCCCAAAAGTGCATTTTTATGTTACATTCATGCTCAAATTTGCCTGTTTGTCCAGATGCTATTTCCCAGCAGTTGCACATTTCACCCCTAGGTGCAGTATACACTGATTACATCATTTGTAAAAAAAACAAAAAACAACAACAAGAAAAACACAGCACATGTGATATTTAAAGGTCTCACACATTATTATGCATCAGTTATCACAGAATCACACTCTGCAATTGTAATATCTGCTTAAGACTCTCTTACAGCCAAAGCTGCTGGTGTCTTCACACTCCCTCTAGCTGTTGCCTTCATTACTACACTGAAATCATAAGTATAACAGAGAAGACCTTTCAGAGTTTTAAATCCATGTATATAGAGACAAATCAGCAATTTCGCAAGTTTCATGTTATGGCCTTTCATCAGATTAGATACTATAATAAACAGTGTATACCTCTTATGAGGAGAAAACAGGTACAAAGTCCTGTCTTGCTCCTCTATTTACTCCACCGTTATGGAGTAATGGAGATCAGTGCAGAAACAAGGTTTCATTTTGCGGAGCAAGATTATTCCAATAAGATAACGGGATGGAGAAAGTAGATATTTTTAGGGACATTCCGTGACAAGTTCGATGTCAGGACAAGACCCACTTGGGCGTGACATGTGGGGGAGAAAGGGTTAATCACAGACTTGCCAACTCTCCCGAAATATCCGGGAGACTCCCGCATTTTGCGAGAGGCTCCCGGGCGAGTGTGGCAATCCCCCGCATCTGGATAATTCTGCCCACTTCCTAGTGAAGTGGGCAGAATTAAGTCCCAAACGCCGCGATTCCCGGTGAATCGCGGCGTTTGGCCCCGCCCCCCGCTGTCAAATGACGCATTTTGCGTCATCACGTCATGGGGGCAGGTCCAAAATGACGTCACTTGGAGCCCCGCCCCCCCCGTCACGCCCACCTCCTCTGCAGGCTCCCGGATTTCACCAACAGAAAGTTGGTAAGTATGGTTAATCATCTTAAATCCACCTTGTCTAAAAATTACTAAAACCCTTCATGAATTCATCTCCTACTCACTAATAAAGACGAAGTACTGACAGCACTAAGATTTTGTTCAAGAGCTGGTATTTTTGGGAAGCCTTCAGTTACTCCCTGACTTATCCAATAATGCAATCACAACCCTAATTTAATCGTAATTACTGTAATAATTCTCTACATAAATGGAGCATTATCACTAAGCATCATCACCAGGCATGAAACGTGAATTCTTTAGGAACTAAAAGACAGAACGTTATTAACTGGGATTTAATATGACGAAAAATATCACAATATTGACATAAAAAATGCGAATGCAAAACAGTTTCTTAAAATAAAATCAGAAATAAAGCACAGAAACGGAAGACGTATACTCACATACACTTATGTACTCTCACTTATTCTGCTGGGAGAAGAACAGTAGGTTTGGATGATTCATTTGGTTAACTGTCAGTTAACCAAATGATGTCACTACTTTTTAACCATTTTCTTTGTTACCCCAAACCTCCTCATCTGTGAAACCGCTAGAAGAGTGTGTTGGTATTTATTGTCCTTTTGACTAACAAATCTATTACTGGGTCCAAAAATATATCATAATTCTTCTGCAACATAGCCGAGATATGGCTTTAGTTCCAGTAAACATGATATGATTTACTAACCATATACATCAGTACCGTGGTTATGATATATGAATTCCTATAGGTTCCTTACAGGGTCTGTATATGTCATTGACACACTTTATTTTGTTGTTTTTTGCAAATGTAAACAGAGGTAGTCCCTCAAATATATACGTTGCTGTAATTGTGATATGTCTTCTTTATTGTCAGCTAATAGCCTCCAAGCAGCATTTTATATATTTTCTCACATCCTATAATAGTCATTAAATAGTATGTTTTTACATTTATGTTTCCTATAAGTGATTTATACTGAATTTGATTTGGCCCAAATATGGCTCTTTCTGGCAAAAGGGGTTTTAGCCAATCTGTGAAGGAACAAAAGGTCCCTTATCACCCAGACAAGCTCATCTCTCCCACTAATAGGGGATGAGCCACAATACATTTTATCCCTGGTCCCATCATTGCAGACTTTATTATGGTAGGAATATATGTTGTAGTTATTGCCCCAGTCAAAAGGGACAAATAAATTTGGTGTATTCAGTTCTGTTTCAAATGTCCCTGCGTTATGTACAGTGATATCTATATGCAAGTATTGTGCATGGTACATTTATATTATGCAATGTGTGGGAATACACTGTTTATACCCTGTTTATACCTAATGTTATAATATTTAGTGTAAATACCGTTGCACTCACATAAAGACACTGCTACATAACACGGTTAGAGAGGTGTTGTGGCACTACAACACCCAGATGGTGACATTGTGCAACTGAGCATGTTAACAGATTGTCCACACAGACTCACACTTCCCCAGGCTAAAGCTGGGCACACACTACAGAATTTTCTGCCAACTTTTTATGCTGATCGATTTTACATCCGATTGATGGTCCGACCGCTCGATCCATGGACTGCATACACACTAGGCTTGTTTCAGACGTTAACAGGAAGAGCTGCCATCCCGTTAGCAACTTTTTACAGCCATGTTGTCCTGAGTAAAGATTGTAAGTATTGGAGGACTGTCGTGGATCGGTCAGAGACTTACACACACCACACAACAGAAAGGAGATTGTAGCGAAAATATTGAATGGTACGACCAACCAAATGAGGCGACAATCGTCCATTTGGGCAGACTTTCGACCATCGTGTCACTGCACACACTGAGCCGACTTTCGAACGAGAGGTCGTATGTCGACTGGTTGAGCCGATTATTGGACAAAAACCCTGTAGTGTGTACCCAGCTTTACTCAGTGTTTGTCTCTGGGGGAGGTTGGGGCTTAGTAACTTCTGTAAAGAATCATTTGTTGGCACCAGATAATATTCCTTGGCTGAGCTGTGGTTAATCTGATCACACACATCCCATTGTGTGCAGGGGCCCAGACATCTCATCTCTGCTCCTTACCTGACTTTATGGAACCCTCTATGTGCTCAATAGTGTGCTGGGGTATAATGTATGATAGGGGATGGCTGGTGTCTGAGAGTGGGGGACATCTGGATCGTAAACACTGTGCAGGATCTGCCAATCACTCAGTGAGGAAAGTCCTTGGAGCAGGGCACTGTGTGAGCCAGTATCCCAGACTGGGAGACAAAGGCTGAGTCCGGCGTTAACTCACAATAGGACTGCGTATCTTTGCAGCTCAATATCAGCGCAAACAACGGCAGCGGACAGTCTCAGGTTGTAGCCTAAGCCGCACACAGGGTCACTACCAACCAGGGTTTAGCTATTGGGTAATTATAACGCTGTCATTTGCTAATATTATTGTATTGCTATTAATTTTATGTTGTTCTATGTGTATTTGTGCAAATAAACCTCACATTTATATTTGCACCTCATTCTTTGCCTGAGCAATTCTACCCACATGCGAACAACACGACGCGTTTCAACACAATCTTTTAGGGAACTCTTAACTGTGTACACGTGCACGCAGGTTTCCAATACAGGAAGGATTTTGTTATCTATGGGTTTTCTCGACATCTTAAGTGTAGAGGACGCCCCTGAGCACTTCAGGGGGTCTTACAGAGGATGTCTGATAAGTATATAAATATCATGAGATAATAATACATGCAGTCATCTCCTCTTCACCTCTCATTCAGTTTCCTGATACTATATTATATATAAACTATCATAGTCACATCCAGAGACGGCTGAATTGACACAACCCCTCTTGCGGTTGACAAAAATCAAATTGTAGAAAATGTAATTAAAAGAAAGAAGTAAATCAAATCTTCATAAAACCATTGTGAGCTGCCTCCAGACTAGCGCTATGTTAGACGTGGGCCTAATTTTCCTAGATGTGAAATAAAGCGCTAGTTGGAGATAAGCACATTTGACTCTACCTTTAAATTAAATTAACTAAAACTGTTGGGTCTATATATATTAAAAGTAGTAAACTCCTGTCTGGAGAACATATAGGGTAGGATTCTTCCTGCCTATCATAGGATAGCACCACGCTATCGCCTATTTAACAAGAATCGCGGTGGTACGTGTACCGCCGCAATTATTATTCTGCTATCGCCATCTCAGGATAGCGATAGCAGAAAATATTCATAGGAAAAAGGTTTTGTTTAAATAGAGCAATTTTTTAAAAAAATTGTAATAGGGGAAAACATTTATTTATTAATTTTTTACCATATTATGTTTTCAGAGATGGCGGAGAGAACAGATTTCCTATTGTCGTGGTAACCGACGATAGAGAATATCAGAAGAAAGAAGAAAGAAGAAAAAGAAGAAAGAATAGTAAACAGAAACAGTGCTTCATGGTATAAGTTACAATTAACTAAAATATCCTGAGTTATTCACAGCCAATTGAATGCGAGATGTGTATAGCTCACTGCAATAACCTCCACTCCATCTGTACAAATGATTAAAGCTGCATTTACATAAAAATATGCAGCTTGTGTTTATAGTTCTTAGATTCTGCTGAATTCTTATTAACAAACCCTGCGTGACATTTGCCAGAAATTCTTTCCGCCAGAGTCTATTGTTTCTACTTTCAGACAAAGGTAATTTCTTATCGACCTCTTTCCTCCCAGTGCTTTTCTGTAAGATACTCTCATACAGACGTAGACTCTTTTGTTCCTATTTTCATGTGTAGTGTTTAAGCAGGTGTGGTGAGAGCAGATTAAGCTGGCAAAACATTTCATAGGTTCATTCAGCTTAACGGTTCTTTGTAACAAAGTTCACAGAGATGAAATGACTCCTGCATTAAACACTTTGACGGGATCCATCCTCCACTATGTACCTGGAAGCTGGAAATTGTTTCTGAAAGTGAGCAGATTATCTGATATTAGGATATTAAAATAATACGTACCCTGAAGGCTTGCTGAAAATAGATTTAGACAAAGCATAATATTCTATAGTGTTATATGTTATCATGGCTGAGTACCTGTGATCCAGTTATTGTGTCAAACAATAACAATTTATAGAAAGAAATTCTGCTTCTAAAACCCCGGGTTTAGAGGTCGGTGCAGTCCAAGCCTACTGAAAAATAGACAATATAATTGTAATTTTTAAAGTAGAATTTACGTAAAAAAAAAATTAACAGTTACAACTTGATATATGATATAGTCACATGTAAAAACGATGAATCGGTTTGTATAATTGATAACCGATTTCCTCTGATTTAAATTTTTATGTAAAAAGTGCTTTATATAACCAAAAAATCATTTCTGTTGCTATCAGGGCTACCCAGCCATTGAGTAAAGTCAGTGACTTGGGATAAGGAGTGTGCAGTGTTCAAACAAGGAAAGACAAGATCTGATCATCTGTTTTGGCATGAATTCACTTTGGGATAACCATTGGAGATATATTTTGGGTTCTGGAGAGAAAAATGAAACAAGGTTTCAAATAAAATAAATATAGACATAATAATTTGACCACTAGAGGCACTGTTTCATAGCAATCACACCAGCCCATATTTAGCCAGCTCAATATGTCTGAGCAGATACATCAATAATGATCTAAACTTCATGATGAAGCCTCCTTTCTGCTGTTCCTTTCTTCCTTTTAATAAAGACAGTACTGCAACAAAAGAAGATGCAAGATTGAGAGATTCACCATCGTCAGTTTAACACAACAGGTGCAACCACCAGCATGACTTCAAATAATTGACCCTCTATCGGGAATGGTTAATAGACAAGTCAAAGACCCCCACACCAGCGTTATTGTGCAGATACAAAGTCATCAAATAGAGTGTGTGACTCGTAAATGCAAGATAACTTTCTTTTTTAAGTACATAATTTGATACTGTAGCTTGCAATTCGCCACAGGTAATAGCTTCAGTTGTTTACACAGCATTTCGAGTGTAAATTGCTTATAGTGGTAACTACAGAGAATTCTCAATTTTCATTCAGGGGCCTCTGATGAGTTTTTGTTTTTCATTTAACATGGTTTTAATAAGAGACGGTACATGATGTTTTTATACATTTGCTATGAGCGATTTGCTGGGAATATTACAGTTTTAGTGTGCAAGGAATATTTCTAGCCCTAACATTTCCATTTCGTAGTTTATAATACTAACGTATCCACGTTTTAGCAAAAGATGAGGAAATTAGCTGAAATTTGACTTTTGAACCCTACCAAACTTACCAAATTTAATGTGATTACCAATTATGCAACAATGTTTTTTTAATTTATTATACTATTTCAAGACTGGAACAGATTGGATGTATAATTTACCTAATTGGAGTCTGCGGGCATTCAAACCGGTGCCGTAATCAACACGGGATCCATTAGCCGTAACCATTAGCTGGAAGCGTTCCGCATTCTCCCTGGTTTTATAGATAGGAGACTTTCTACCCACAATCTTCCATATCAGTTTGGAAGGAAAATACAAACCAGAGAGCAACAACACCCCTCAGTAAAGAATTCAAAATGAACCTCAAACCAAATTCACATGCAGGAACTGATTCACTAAGGCACACAAATGATAGTATTGTGTGTGTTTTAAAAACCACACATATGCACATCTGTATTCAACAAGGAGCGGATGTAAAAGATACGTCTGGTTATGAATACGGGTCTAGGTCCGCTCTGCTCTAAAAGACAATAGACTGAGAGTGCAGGATACGTCCAATACATACATGAGATATAAAGTTACAAAAGAGCACACAGACAAAAAAACTATTCAATTAATGTCACCTGTTAATAATATGTTCAAAAAAGGTTTGTTTTCCATTTTTTTTTCTCTCCCATAAAATACATTTATCAGGATGTTATTAATGTCTACTGTACATAAAACACATTTTACAGTGACATCTAATTACAAACACATGTTCTAGCTGTATACACAGTAGTCATCACTGCTGGTGCAAGTGATAAGAGAGATAATCACGTACCTTAGAAATGCCCAAAGCTTGAATCAGACGCTGCTGTGTGCTCCAGCTTGGCACGCCCTTACTGTACACTGACTACGTGCATACGCCCAGTCCCTTCCCTGTTCCACCCATGAAATCATAGGCTGTAGTAAGGGTCCTTTGTCCTCAAAGATGAATTTGATATTGCTGTGTTCTCTGGCATATGGTCTAGTTCTGGGCATGTGCAGAGCGATTTTACACACAATGTGGCACGTATCGGCATTTACGCTCCTTAATCAGGCCCACAGAATACAGACCACGTAGAAATGGTCGTTTGATACTCTGAAGTCAACTGCTGCTCACTGTAGTAACATCAGAGGTGTCTTGGTTCATGCTAGCAAGCAGCAGTGAATCAGGAGTGGACGTCAGGGCATAGAGGAATTGCAGCACCAGCTATGTTGTATAACATCATCATCATCATCATCATCATCATCATTTATTTATATAGCGCCACTAATTCCGCAGCGCTGTACAGAGAACTCATTCACATCAGTCCCTGCCCCATTGGAGCTTACAGTCTAAATTCCCTAATATATACACACACTCACACAAAGACAGACAGAGAGGGAGACAGACAGAGACTAGGGTCAATTTTTGATTGCAGCCAATTAACCTACCAGTATGTTTTTGGAGTGTGGGAGGAAACCGGAGCACCCGGAGGAAACCCACGCAAACACAGGGAGAACATACAAACTCCACACAGATAAGGCCATGGTCGGGAATCGAACTCATGACCCCAGTGCTGTGAGGCAGATGTGCTAACCACTAGGCCACTGTGCTGCCCTAACATAACATTACACCAACCTCTATTGCTGTTGTCTTCCTTTCCTACTTTCTATTGTCAAGTAAGCTCTGGGACGTCTGCAGTACAATATGTAAAATCTGCACTGTGACCAGAACCCTGATAATCTCTTATAAACATTTTGGTAGCCGGTAATTACATAACCATTTGTGACTGTTGCTATATAAAACAATATTTACATCACACTAGATAGTGCTCCTTTAAGGGTTTTTATGGTGTGAGTTTGGCAGGAAGCTCATATCACTGCTTAGTTGTTAGTGTTTAGATACTATGAAACCTACACATGACATGCAGGATTTGGCTACACTGATAACCTATGTGCTGCAATTAACATTCTAATACTCTGATTGGCAACAGCTAGTTCTAACCACACCCAATTAATCTCCTGCTTGTCTGTGTGTAACCAGGTTTGAAGACAGATGATATAAGGTGCTCTGACCCCTAGTCTCACACACCTAAAAACTTCCAAATGTCTATGTATGATTGATTCAAGGGAATAATTACTGCCTAACGTGCTAAATGACAAATACAAGTACATTATTTTTAAGCAAAATGCAAGAAAAAGTATTAGGTGCTAGTTTAATCAAAGTAAAAAAACAAGATAGTTCAGAAAAGTTCCAAGTTCTGAACGCCCTCATTAAGGGACGGCAAAGCAGGGAATCAGATCAGATGTTGCAAAGTTACTTATCAGTAGGTAATCCACTGACCAGATAGTGAAAATTACATACAGAAAGAGAAGGTGTTTTTCCAATTGCTATCTTCTTACCATATTCCAAAATCAAGGCAATATTTGCACTCATATAGATGAAGGAAGACGATCTCAGGCTATGACCATGATAGGTATGTCACTGTTCAACAGGCATTGTTGTCTGAAAAATTCAAAGTTTAGTGGTAGAGCACTGATACTGCAAACAATGGCTATCACACAATTTATACCAGGCCTGTTAGTTGACTGGTATAAATGACTATAGAATAGACATATCCTTTCAAACATTTCACATCAAGCTTTATGTGGTATTAGCTGTCACAATGAGAATTTACTTTTATATAAGAATTATTTTCTCTTGAGAAAAATGGAAGTGATCATCTGACTTTGAAAGTCATTGAATCTCATGTGTATTCATATCTTAAAAAATGATTATGGGGTTTAAAATGAAAATCCACAGAAGTAATAATTGATTTATGAATCGCTTGAAGTGAATACTAAAGTAATATATTACATTTTCACAGGTATTTGAAGCCGATATTAAATACAGATGACAAAACGTATCACGCTTTATTTTGGAAAAATAATAATGTGGGCACACAGAGTTTCTTCTGAATTTTAAACTTTGCTGCAAGAAAGTTTCAGATCCATTTACAGAATATTGATGAGGATATATTTGTTTCTGTATTGAATATCTTACAAAGACCTCTATAAAGTAACTTGATACAGCAGGAGATGTTTGTCCGCTTTATTTTTGTTTATTAGTTTGTATTTGCCCTTCTGCAACCTTTACTACTGAATTGCATGAAATTGCCCTTGTAACTTTTGCTCCATGGCCTTTTTGTCATCCAGACAATGTTGTTTAGTTTATCTGCCCTTGGATATGACACATGTATCAAGAGAGCAGTTCTTTGACATACAGTCAATAAAATAAACTACAAACCTCTATATTCAAAATATTCCTGGGCGCTGATTTCAGAAATAGAATATACTAGAACAATGATTTATATTAATCACATAAATTCAAAGCCACCACTGTATTACCAAGGAAATGAAAATATGCTGCTCTCCTTAAGAATTGTTGTGTAACCAAATCTTGATACAAAATAGTCTAGCAATAAAATAAAGTGACCATATCCCTCTATTCAGTTCCACCCTCTTCTGTCTTCCCCTCCCCTCTGGGATGTAAGTTCTCTCTCTCCTGCGCAGGTCTACTTCATGCGGATGTTACTTATCACTTATGCTCGCTGTCTAGTCTACAACTTGCTCTGCAATACTATGTTCTCTGCTTGATATCTGCTATCCAATAACGATTGTCCACTTCCAGTGGTGTGGTTCCAAAGTACAATGTGATTTAATAGCCAAAAGTAGCAGAATAACAAGTCAGAATAAAATAAGTACAGCCGTTACTTAGCAGGCGTCCTGGATCCAGTATACAGCATTCAATCCAGAAGTCTGTGGTCAAAAAGACTGAATACTGGTCCCAGAACCCCTGCTTATATACAGTTAGTGGTACAGTGAAAACAATACCGATGAGTTGGCTTGCTTCCATAGATTCAGGCTTCACAAGGGTCCAGTGAAAGGGTTTGGTGAATGGCAGCACAGTGGCCTAGTGGTTAGCACATCTGCCTCACAGCACTGGGGTCATGAGTTCGATTCCCGACCATGGCCTTATCTGTGTGGAGTTTGTATGTTCTCCCTGTGTTTGCGTGGGTTTCCTCCGGGTGCTCCGGTTTCCTCCCACACTCCAAAAACATACTGGTAGGTTAATTGGCTGCAATCAAAAATTGACCCTAGTCTCTGTCTGTCTCCCTCTCTGTCTGTCTTTGTGTGAGTGTGTGTATATATTAGGGAATTTAGACTGTAAGCTCCAATGGGGCAGGGACTGATGTGAATGAGTTCTCTGTACAGCGCTGCGGAATTAGTGGCGCTATATAAATAAATGATGATGATGATGATGGTAGGCTTTAATGAACAAGTGAGTTTTAAGTGCCCGTTTGAAGGAGCACAGGTTAGGGGACAGTTCAGTAAGTCTGAACATGTGGAGGAGTTTTGGGTGCAATGAACGGGTGATATCAACACTATGCAGTGTATTGCATTTTTAATTAAATCAGAGAAGGCAAATGCAATGATGGCAAAGTTACAAAATACTTCATTAAGACAACTCGCTGCAGACTTTGGCCAACATTGGTGAAAATTGGGACTATTGGAAAGGGATCATTAGAAAATAGACTGGAAATTACTGAAAATGAATGTTAATGCTATAAATAGTAATATAGGACCAAAAACAGCTCAAAATGCTATTTTACCTATATTTCACAATTTTTAATCAAATCCAGATCCAAAACCAAAACACGTCGTGGGCTTAGAACAGACACCGATTTCGAAACTGAAACACGAGGGTCAGCGCACATCTCTAATATATATGGATTTATGCCAAATAGTTCCCCCAGATCATATTATGCCACACAGTAGTGGCCCAATTCAAATTGTAACACACACTAAACACACTAGACACAGCTCTGTTGCCCTATGTTTGAGTCAACTCACCTCTCACACTGATTTTGTCCGTCCCGCATTGAGCAATGGAAGTGCTGTGAGCAGCCTTTCTGAACTCCTGGGCGCTGCACTACATAGATATCTCCCTCCCTCCTATGTGTGGTGACTCTGCAGCCCGCCCTCAGTGAAAGGCAGCCTGGAGATTCACTTCCAGGACGCCTCACTGTCAGGTGCCGGGCACACCCCCATGTGGTGAGATGACAAAAAAACAAACAAACCGAAAAATCAAATAAATGAAAAGATCAAATAGCAGGGCGGCCTCAGTAGACCACCGGCCTTCCGGGAAATTTCCTAGTAAGGCCTACGGCCAATCCGCCCCTGCAGTGAAATGCAAATGAACAAGTATATTGTGTAATGGCAAAAGTGCAACTGAAAAAGTAGCTTTCTAAGGCAGGGGATTCAATTTTGTGCAAAGTATCTCGTGGGTATTACAGAGACACTTTCCGCATATATTTTTACTGAAGTACCTGTTCATTTTTCCTCACATCCCATAGAGGTGCAAGAAAAACTGGACGCATATTTTTACCGTAGTAATTGGTAAAAATGCGCAGCCGTGATGTCCCTGAGAACATCGTGGATAATTGAATTCCCCCCTAAAAGTTGAACAGGGACAAAGCAGACACAGCGTGTCTAATGTGGATGGGGTTTTATATCGCCAATGATATATATGAAAAAATTATGTTATAGAGCTATAATCAAATGAACCACCTGACTAATTTTCAATGCAGAGAACATTCCAGTGACTGATATATGCAACAGAGAGATAGAGAGCATTCTAGCGACCGATATATACAATAGAGAGATAGAGAACATTCCAGTGACCGATATATACAATAGAGAACATTCTAGTGACCAATATATACAATAGAGAGCATTCTAGTGACCAATATATACAACAGACAGCATTCTAGTGGCCAATTAGACAGCATTCCAGTGATTTTTATGCAATACAGAGAATATTCTAGTGACCGATATACAATGCAGTAAGCACTCTACTGACCGATATACTATAGAGCAGTGTTTCACAACTCCAGTCCTCGGGACCCACTAACAGAGCAGGATTGCCAGGTGACCAGTGAAATAATTATACCACCTGTTACAATGTATCAGTCAGTAATGAATACACCTGTGCTCCAGCAAGGAGATATGGAAAACATCAGAGCCGTAACTTAGAATTCTAGCGCCTGGGGCGAGAAGGATAAATGCCGCCTGCCTAGCCATCAATTTTAACCAAATAACCTAAAATATTCCTAAATGGCGCCCCCCTTCAGCGTTGCGCCCTGGGCGGTCACCCCTGTCGCACAGCCCTAGCTACGGCCTTGGAAAACATGTACTGCTAGGGGGTCACGAGGACTGGAGTTGAGAAACACTGCTATAGACACAGCATTCTAGTGAACAATATACTATACAGAAATATTCTGAATAATCAATATGTAATACAGTGAACAGTCTGGTAATCATTTTATAATACAGTGGCCATTCTAGTGTCTTTATAGACAATACAGGCATTCTAGTGATCTCTATACAATACAGAGAGCAACTTACTGAGTAATATAAAATAACAAGAGTATTTAAACGTTTGTTAAGTCTGAGTCCTTTTTTGCGTTGTATAATTGTGAGTCCCATAAGATAAATTTATAGTTGCACATATATTAAGATGTGTAGAACTCAAAATAGATCTGCAAAAATGTGTAGCACCCTTTTCCCTAGTTCTCTGAAAGGGGTGGTGAAATGTTGTCTCTCTCTTCACTTCAGTGCCTCCACCCGAGTCTTCCACGCAGTATGGTGGGATGTAGACTGTATTGGGATCCACGGTGCATGCACCGATTGAGCCGGTACTCTAGTGTGCACTCTGACTTCTTTACATGGCATGCACCGATTGTACCGGTTCTCTAGTGGGCACTGTGACGTCTTTACATTGTATGCACCGATTGAGCTGGTTCTCTAGTGTACACTGTGACGTCTTTACATTGCATGCACCGATTGAGCTGGTTCTCTAGTGTACACTGTGACGTCTTTACATTGCATGCACCGATTGAGCTGGTTCTCTAGTGAGCACTCTGACGTCTTTACATTGCATGCACTGATTGTGCCGGTTCTCTAGTGATGACTCTGACGTCTTTACATTGCATGCACCGATTGAGCTGGTTCTCTAGTGTACACTGTGACGTCTTTACATTGCATGCACCGATTGAGCTGGTTCTCTAGTGTGCACTCTGACGTCTTTACATTGCATGCACTGATTGTGCCGGTTCTCTAGTGATGACTCTGACGTCTTTACATTGCATGCACCGATTGAGCTGGTTCTCTAGTGGGCACTGTGACGTCTTTACATTGCATGCACCGATTGAGCTGGTTCTCTAGTGGGCACTGTGACGTCTTTACATTGCATGCACCGATTGAGCTGGTTCTCTAGTGTGCACTCTGACGTCTTTACATTGCATGCACCGATTGAGCTGGTTCTCTAGTGAGCACTCTGACGTCTTTACATTGCATGCACCGATTGAGCTGGTTCTCTAGTGGGCACTGTGACGTCTTTACATTGCATGCACCGATTGTACCGGTTCTCTAGTGTGCACTCTGACGTCTTTACATTGCATGCACCGATTGAGCTGGTTCTCTAGTGGGCACTGTGACGTCTTTACATTGCATGCACCGATTGAGCTGGTTCTCTGGTGTGCACTCTGACGTCTTTACATTGCATGCACCGATTGTACCGGTTCTCTAGTGTGCACTCTGACGTCTTTACATTGCATGCACCGATTGAGCTGGTTCTCTAGTGGGCACTGTGACGTCTTTACATTGCATGCACCGATTGAGCTGGTTCTCTAGTGGGCACTGTGACGTCTTTACATTGCATGCACCAATTGAGCTGGTTCTCTAGTGAGCACTCTGACGTCTTTACATTGCATGCACCGATTGAGCTGGTTCTCTAGTGGGCACTGTGACGTCTTTACATTGCATGCACCGATTGAGCTGGTTCTCTAGTGGGCACTGTGACGTCTTTACATTGCATGCACCGATTGAGCTGGTTCTCTAGTGTGCACTCTGACGTCTTTACATTGCATGCACCGATTGTGGCGGTTCTCTAGTGTGCACTCTGACGTCTTTACATTGCATGCACCGATTGAGCTGATTCTTTAGTGGGCACTCTGATTTCCTTACATTTCATGCACTTTGATTGGCCTGATGGCCATTAATTTTTCACCCAATTTTTAGCTGATTGGAATATAAAATTCAATGAAACAAATTAGTTTGCCAACCGCAAACTCTGTAATTATGGCCGAAATTTAGAATCAGCTTTATTATTTCCCACATTTTTGCTGAGAAGTTATATTGTAGTAAATAAGTCAGATAGGGGGATGTGAGTTATCTATTATTACTTTTCGTACTCAATACCTGTCAGCTGATATTTCCAGCACACAACAAATAGGTTAGACAAAATGTTAACACAATGCTCCTTTTCCTTCTTCTCCATGAGTTGCTCTGCACCCTTTGATTTTCTTGCAAGAAATTAAAATTTGAATTACCTAGAATGGATTCACTTAGATTTAAATTTACTGCATACTGTTAGGCCTCTACACCTCTGCTTATTATATACTCAACCTTTAGAGAATATAGAATGATTGTATAGCACAAACTGTGATGGAGATTATCAGTAAACCTATAACATTCTTGTGACAATGGTATTCTAACCTTTCTCACACCAATACCATATCCGAAGGCATTTGCACATGATTTGCAGACATTTAGTTTCCAGAATAGTTTGCACAATCAGTTCCAATGATGGTGATTGCAAATTAATGACCTAGCATTACACTGTTGGATAGCCTTGAACAGGGCCATCTTTTCCATTGGGCATGATGGGCAGCTGCCCGGGGGCCCCACGGGCAAGGGGGCCCCATAGGCACGGCTCTTAATGAGAATAAATAATCCTGCAAAAGAAAAAACCTGCAAAAAAAAGCTACACGGGTCACTGAGCAAGTACATCTATCTATCTCTATCTCTATATATCTATATCTATATCTGTATACATCTATATATCTATATCTATATCTATATCTATATCTAGGGGCCCCGAAGCACTGCTTTGCCCAGGGGCCCATAATGTTGTTAAGATGGCCCTGGCCTTGAATATTATAATATACATAGTATTTTATTATATGTATACTCTACTGTAAACAATACATGTGTAAGCACCGAGTTCAGCTTATAATTGGTTGGTTATGATGTCATCCATGTTCGTTCGGAAAAACTTGTGTATTATAATGAGTAACACGCCAACACAGATTTCTACGAAATATTCTATTGATTCAGGTGGATAACTCTAGCATTTAAAGAACTACATTATATCGCATATGTGTTGTCTTTGAAGCAGGTCATTGTTGATGTTTGCCTACAAATGACAAAGCAAGTGTATAGTAGATCATTTTATTAAATGCTCTTATAATAATCCTTTACATGGGAAAACACTGCTTGATTTATAATCACAATGTAAACTTTCTAATTGTAAGACTTTAGTATGAGATGAAATATACAACATTTCTCAAGAGGCTTCAATACCAAGAAGAATATGTTTAGTAAAATGTTTCCATTAAGGAAGCACAGCTGCCCTCGTATATAAATTGTTACAGTAAATCGGGAATTCGTTGCCAGCGGGTCCCCTACGATATATCTGTGTGGTCTTTAAGATATTCATATGCCCAGAACGTCAATTATATTGTAATTAGAACAGTATGTTTATGAGTGAATTGGGGAAAGGAGACATCCCTTAAATTTTGCTAATTGCTGGATGTGGATGTAGAGAAGAGTGAGCGTAGGGATTAGGACATTTTCACTACCGTTGTCCCAGCTGAAGACATATAAGGACTCACCGGATAATGAGTCAGCTGCCTGTGTAGAGTACACATACTATAGAGCACAGTATAACACAAAGCCACGTGAGTTACATTTACAAAAAAAAAAAGACACACCTGGACATATTTCTATACCTTTATCTGTCACCATGGTATACATTGCATTTAGTCATTTATCAAAGCAAAACATAAATGACAATTTTCTTCGCACGTTGCAGAATTGCTGAGATGCTAACAGGAATTATGGTGTTTTTGCATCATGTATGGAGTAATAGAGGTAATTGGAAAATGTATACAAGAATCATAGCTGCAGTACATGAGTAATACATAGCTTTATTCTCTATGTGATGATATTTAATAGACATGACTCCCAAAGACATTATTTATAAATTAAATCAGGATGGTAGGAGGGTAGGAGGAGAGCGATTGAGATCCCTGTCAATCAAGAGATACCCCCTAGCACAGTTGTCAGCACCTGCTGCCAGTGACAAGGATTTTGGTGCTTCTAAAAATATCATGTGACAGGTGTGTGCTCTGATTGACGAATCCCTATGTGACAGATTCATTTCAACATTCTTCTACCAAATACAGCAGAGGAAGGAGCTGATAGAGAGGTCCTGTGAGGGAGGCTAATTATGTCCTGAATAACAGGAAATATGAATATTGGACGTATACTTGTCTATTCTCCCGGAAGAGCAGATACCCTCCTGGACCCTGAGAAGAGGCGGGGTTTAATGACGTGATCCACATCATTGAGCCCCGCCCCAGCACACAAATAACAACATTGACTGGCAAAGGGTATGCCTCACAGTGCTGGGGTCATAAGTTCAATTCCCAACCATGGCCTTATCTGTGTGGAGTTTGTATGCTCTCCCCGTGTTTGCGTGGGTTTCTTCCGGGTGCTCCGGTTTCCTCCCACACTCCAAAAACATACTGGTAGGTTAATTGGCTACTATCAAAATTGACCCTAGTCTCTCTCTCTCTCTCTGTGTAAGTTAGGATATTTAACTGTAAGCTCCAATGGGCAGGAACAGATGTGAATGAGTTCTCTGTACAGCGCTGCAGAATCAGTGGTGCTATATAAATAAATGATGATGAGGATGATGAAAGAGTGGGGCTATGGTGATGTGATTGCGTCAACAGGCCGCCCTCCCCACTTGTCACTTGACCTCAGATTCTATAAATTAGCAAGTAAGATTGCACCCCTGTCCTTCTGACACAGAGGTGGAAGCTTGTGTAATGTTGGAGAAGGTATTTGTAGTGATGCAATGGCAGCAGAGTGTAAAACAATCTATTATAAATTTGTTTTGTTTTTTTCCTGCTATAGTTTTACTTAACTTGCTGTGAATGTTTATTTACATAGTGGATATTGTTTCCTCTTCTGTAGATATTAAGGATATTATTGGGCGCTCCATCACTCTATACAGGCATTATACTGTATGACATGGAACAGAGGTTACAGAACTCAGAAGTGACTTTTAATATACGTATAATTTACAGAAGGGAGTGAATATCCCATATATTCTATTGATGGAGATGGATCGCTCTGTTGGTGTTTGTCTGCGTATATGAATATATGATACAATTTAGGGGCTCTCACTCTTTAAGTCTGGGACATCCTATCAGCAGAAGCAGCTGATATGTTGGTTCGCATATCATACATTGGCAAATGTGTCTAAGACTTCTTCATTTTATATCTGACTAGGAGGCCGTTTTAATGAGTCTTTTAGTCTGGTTGACAGCAGTAGCTAGGAGGGTTTTGTGTGTGCCTTTTATTTTCTTCTTTTTGGCTTATTATATTTGGAAATTTCAGAATTACCCCTATATTCTATTACATGTTGGTTTAAACTTGTATTACAGTACTACCTCTTCACTTCATTAAGACTGCTGAATATTTACACCACATCTTTGGGACAATGTGGTAATACAGACTGATACGGGTGACATCATGGGCCTTGCTTATGTGCGTAACTGACAACTGACACGATTTAGTCCGGACAATCCTACGGGTCAGAATGTTGGTAGATATGTACCATTCCCTGCTGCTCTGCGTAGCACTGGTGAGCCCATGCTGCCCGTACCAGCCTCCGGTGCACATGAGGAGGGGAGAGTGGTAAAGGGCAGTCTAATGCTTCAAAAGCACTAGGCACACCCCCTGTGGTGTGGTCATGTCCCTATTATGAAGCACGTTTACACCCCTCTTTGGATTCCAGCCCTCCAAATTTGTGAGATAAGTATGTGTATGGATCCACCAATCCACCTAATCATTATCACCATTTATTTATATAGTGCCACCAATTTTGGAGCTCTATACAGAGAAAATTTGTTGTTCATATCAATTCCTGCCCCATTCCCTAACACACACTAGTGTTCATTTTGTCAGAAGCCAATTAACCTACCGGTATTTTTTGGGAGTGTGGGAGGAAACTGGAGCACACAGAGGAAACCCACAGCAACACGGGGAGAACAAACAAACGCCACACAGATAAGGCAGTATTTGGTAATCAAACTCATGTCCCCAGTGCTGTGAGGCAGAAGTGCTAACCACTGAGTCACCGTGCTGCCCAACTACTTCTGCATAGCATGTCTGAAACTTATTACTCAAAGCCTCCTGGGAGAGTTAATATATAGAAAATCTCCCCATACTAAACAGGCCACATTGGAGCTTCCACATGTCCGATAGCCGCAGCTCAGCATTGCTCTGGTGCCAATGGGCCTTTAGCCATTGTTTTGCATATTAAATAATTTCTTTAGCAATACAAAAAATTGTGAATGACTACAAACTATGATCTTTATACATTTTTATTGATGTCTTGATTCACCAAAGTCTCCCACAAGACTAACAAACTAGAAGGCGTTAAACGCCTCTCCAGGTTGGAGTGAGAGAGCATGTAACATCCCAGCCGCTGATGTGACAGGACAGGCATTGAAACTGGAGAATGCTACAGTGTTTGTAGTCCTGCTTCCTACACCGAGTTCAAATGTAACTATTCTCTGCTAGATTATGGCAGCAACGGATTATGCTAATGTGGCCTATAGACAGAAAGCAGCGTTTATCAGAGACAGACTCGGCAGTCAGGCATGAATCAAAGGCTGGAAACGGATAAATCTTTACATGGATGAAGGGGGAGCGACTGTTGAATAGATAAATGAATTGCAAATTTTATTCGAACCGTTGAACATTTAGATATAACAACTTCAATTCAATATTTATCTCTGCTCATAGCCAACTCCAGGTATGTCTAGATGAGCTGACATTTCTACAAAGTATCCATCACACTTTGACTCATTCGCTGATCCACAAAGGACGAGGCCGTATATTATAATGGTTTCTCTAGTACAGTGGCCAAACAAAGATCCAGCTTCCTTTAATTTCTATTCTAGGAACCTCAATGGGTTTTCTCTGGAGAGCTCAGGTGGTTGAAGCAGATAGTGAGATTAACAAAGAGCAATGTGAAGCGTCAGGACATGTTTTATGTAACAATGACAAAATCATCTGTTTCATTTTTCCCTAACTCAGGATATGCAGCAGTAAAAAGAACATTGTACAGCACAACATATGAAAGTGGTATTTCATTTCCTATAGTATGTTTGCTCATTGCTAACATCTTACCTGGGGAAGGAGCCATTTATAAATAATTAAATTGTCATTGCAGACATAATAATTCATTTAAATGTTATCATGCAGAGCATCATTGAATACGTGGCTAATTAGTAAGCTTGCTTTCACATAGTGGAAGAAGAGTCCCAGTATTTTAGGTACATGAGACACTGAGGGTCAGATTAACTAAAGTTTGGTTTTGTATGCGGTTTGCAAACTGCCGCTCATTTTTATGATTTTCAGATCCAAGCGTCAGGATTTATTACCCCCGGTCAGTGCGTACTAGAGTAATATAGTGAAATTATAGTTCACGCTCTTGTGGCACTACAAGTGACAGCATGCACTGACAATCCATGAATTTTCTTGCCTGCTGGAGGTTGTAGAACTACAAGCGTCAGAATGCACATGGACAGCGGTGCATAATTACACTTTTAGTGCCACAAGTGTGCCCTGCAAGTGTTTGCCCTTTAATAAATGAAAAATAATAGTGTCCATGTTATCTAAATTTGTCAAATTTAGATATCTAATCTAATTTATCGAAATTAACAGTATAATTTTAAGTAATTAATTCATGCCTCCGCTTAGCCAATCGCGAATAAGAGATCACGCAGATGTTTCTTTTTGCTCCCCCAATGGTTTATGTCGGATTAAGAAAAGAAGATTTTAGGTAAGTATTTACACAACAATGGATTCAAAATGATGGGGACAAAAATAATAGAGGTTCTAATGCAGCCATACCAATAATTATATTTTTCCCAAGGGGTCACAATTCATTCTTTAATCTTATAAAGGGAACACAATTTATTATTTAGATTAAGGGGGCTACTATTTGTTTAATTTACTAGAGGACCAATACTTGTAGTGCACAATTGTGGCACTACCAATGCAAGTATGCCCTGCTGCCTACAAGAGCGTGCACTATAGTATCACTGTATATCCTGATACCCACCGGCCAGGATACCAGGAGGAGCCAAGGCAGCATTATATGTTGGGACTCTCTAGGTGCGGCGGACTGATTGTCTGCTCGGACCCCCACTAGAAAATGTAAGGAAGGGTCTTTTTGGCTTATTTATTGTTACATTATGTCAGACAAGGTCGTACAGACAGCAGGTGATTTCAGCAACCGCGTATGTGCAAACTACGTCTTTTTGTAACTTAAAAGTGACGGTTTGCCATACGATTTGGTAAACTGACACGTAATACATGGAGAGGTTTATATACTTTCCGTTTAAAAAAAAAATCGTGAGTCTGGTTTTACATTTTGCTTTTAACCCAATGTGCTTTGATGTGCGGTTCGGCTTTTAGTGCGTTGCTCAGTTGACAGACCGCACATCGAAGCGCAGGTTAGTAAATCTTCCTGGATCTACTGTATATTTTAGTCAATCATTACACAAGAGATGTATCCACACCGCAGACGGCAGAATGTAGGAGACAGCAGAAGGAGGAATTCAGTTATTAGCAATAAAATAAGCTCTACTTTACTTAAAGGGACTTTAGGGATCCTTTCTGTCCTCACATAGTCTGTCCTCTGGTCATCAGTGAGCTCCTCAATGTGCATACAGAAAGAGAGGTCACACAATGGCTGCCAGTAATCATAAGTCACATGATCCCATCTACCTTCTCTTGTATTGGAGAATTGAGGAGCCTACTGGTGACAGTGTGACCCACTAAGGAGAAGGGGTGATGTATAATATTTCGAGTAATACCTATCCCAGACTGCAATCTTGCAAATGTTTTTTACAGGGGCACTCCCAAAGTGGAAAATGTCTGATGATGATGGAAATACACGGATGATAAATATGGAAGAAGGCCAGACAAATAAAGCAATATTTTGTTATAAGCGGTGGCCAGAGACGGATTTAGATCTCATGGGGCCTTAGGAAAGATACTGGTTTGGGGCCCCCTCCCTAAAAAAATCCATAGCACTATAGTTTTTAGCATAACATATACCGCTATTCAGGGGCTGGCTGGCAGACTTTAGCCCAGGGGGCAAGCAAATAGCACTGGCCCATAAGTAGCGGCCCATTTTTAAAGGTTGGTCTCAACGCCGACCCTGGGAGGGCCCTCTGGGGACCGCTGGGCCCTAGGCAATTGCCTAGGTTGCGTAGTGATAAATCCGGCCCTGAGCGGTGCAGGAGGAAATGTACAAATAAATAGATTAAATTTAGCTAAATCTGATAAATCTCTTCAAACGGGAACTCTCCTAAGGAGGAACTATGAGGTTCAGGATGTAGTGAGAAGAGAGGAGCAAATCTTCCGCAAGGCACAAGCAAACCGAAAACCACAGTGATACGTGATATCGCGCTGAGTGTCCCAATCTGCCAACATCCCTCCTCCTCTGACCTATCTCATTCCACGGGTAACCCTCTGCTCACCACAGTAATTCCATATTCAATTCAATATACATAGGGATCAGACAGGTGTCAATTGGTGTGAGGCACCGAGGAGAAAGAGGTTTGCACATTGTATAATAATAATATAAATGCTAAATGTTTTTTAAATCCAAAACCACATCATGGATATTATGTATCCACAAAGCACATTCCACTTTCTGTAAATTAAATGCAGTTAAGTCAGGTAATTAAGGGGTTGCATTAAATGGAAAATGTAATGAAGAAAAAACTGTAAGATGATTGTCCAGCACTACGGAATCCATGAGATCTTATAAATAAACAATGGTGATGATGATGATACTGAGAGTCCAATTTTTTTACTTTCATGCAACATTGTTTATGTGATTGTATTATATTTGTAGTTCTTGTGTATTTTTTGGGGAGACTTTTCCAACAGTAAATAAAAAAACCTGTAGATACTTTTCTTGGCTATATTATATATTAAGATTTAGCACTTTGGCCTATACCATTTGGCTTTAAGCCTATATTATTATTACTCTCTATTATTAATACAATGGTGTCCTATATTATGCATGTGTTAGTTATACAGGGAACCAGCTGGGAAAATCAAAATGGGTCCCAAAAGAAAGCAAAGGGCAATCAGTCGTGTTTGTGTGCCGAGTATATATGTTGTGGGCTCAGGACTGAGGCACAACGTTTTCGGTTTCAGAAATATAGTCAAGTTCACACATATAATAATCATATAATTGTAATTCACAGCCACATAGAAAAGCACAGACTCCTGCAAACACACAAAGCAAAGTAGTTCTTACCTTAGAAACCATTGTGATATTAATATCACTGTGACGTACAGTCTTTTAGGATGAAAAAAAGGCCATTATATATTTATAATATATAGACTTACAGACTTATTCTCTTTTCGGCATTTCTAAAGAATGTCATTAAATGCCTTTCAATCATTAAATTCTTCTTTCACATTATTTGATGAACATTAGCAGTTTCACAAATTAGGAATCTCTAGATAGAGTTAAAGTGTGATAATAATTTATTTTATTCAGTTTCCGTTATTTAGCTCTACTTAGAGGTGCAGCCATCAGTGTTTGGGTAATTCACATAATGCATTGAGATTTTGAAACCTTAGGTTATAAAAATGATTTCCTATGTTAGATCCTTGGAAGACAATGTGATACATCTGCAAATATGATTAATTAGTTGGTACAATCCATTAAAATTAAAAAGTCTAAGGAACATAACAGAAAGCCTTGTAATACCCCTCAAGTAGTTTGCTGTGATGCTATTTTAAGTGTCAGGAGAGAAATTTTATATAATGGTTCTGGTCAAAAACAAAATGTCACCTGTAGGTTTGTTTTAATATTATTATGTTAATTAATACAGGTCATATATTTTATATCATATTATTAACATTCACAGGACTAGACCAACCTGCAGCCAATCAGAGCATTAGAATACTCAGAGGACTAGACCAACCTGCAGCCAATCAGAGCATTAGAACATTCACAGGGATAGACCAACCTGCAGCCAATCAGAGCATTAAAACACTCACAGGGATAGACCAACCTGCAGCCAATCAGAGCATTAGAACACTCACAGGACTAGACCAACCTGCAGCCAATCAGAGCATTAGAACACTCACAGAACTAGACCAACCTGCAGCCAATCAGAGCATTAAAACACTCACAGGACTAGACCAACCTGCAGCCAATCAGAGCATTAGAACACTCACAGGACTAGACCAACCTGCAGCCAATCAGATTATTAGAACAGTCACATAACAAATGTTATCTGCAGTCTAACTGGAAAACAAACAAATACATATATTCAAAAATGTTTCTATGTGAAACAAAGTCCATACATGCAGCTGCTAATAACCATAAACCTGTCATTTGGAACATTTATTCCTATTCCAAATTCCTAATTTGGAAAAAATTCCTAATGTATTGTATCTACTTATTGACCAGCCCGCGAGCGGCAGACAGAGGATGGTATAATGTACACTGGAACTAATAAGGGGAGACTGAAAATGCAAACCAGGGTCTTCCAAAGATTACAAACACAATAATAAAAAAAAAATAATCAAATGATAAGTTAGAATATATATCCACAGATTACAGTATATATATATATATATATTATTTTTTTTTTATTTTTTTTTTAAAAAATTGATTATGTGGGTAGTAGAGCTCCAGGCCAAACACAAGGTGAGTAGAGGGCACATATATGCATGGATTAAGCACTGTGAATAGTTAAAAGGAACACGTATCTGACACTTGAGTGAAACGCGTCACATCACTTTGTTATGCCAGTTGTTTCTTTTTAGAGGAGCAAACAAAAATATCTCAGACTGGAAAGTTCCATATATTGTTGGAATACCCCTAGGTGTGCCTGGACGAGGTGGCCATGCATAAATAGAGGCCCATTCTTGCCTTTTGTTATCCATTCATAACACTACATTTAGATTAGAAGAAATAAATCTACGTTATATATGGAATAGTCATTTTATTAGGCACACCCAACCATGTAATTAACTGGTCAACTATTTGGCCTGATTTCTAAAAGTTCTCTATACAGCACTATGTAATACAATGCCGCTACATAAACAATAATAAATAATAGCATAGTGCAATCTCCCCTTTAGCGGTGCTGAGCATCGAGATTTCATCGGTAGCGTTTGGGTTTAACGAGCCAGATGACGGTGTTTGCCGAGGATCAGGATGTAAAGCCGGCACATCCAGCGGGCGGGAGCTGGGTATTGGTCATGCCTTGCTAAGTATGGAGCAGATACACTGGTTATTAGTGCAGGGAGATTATTGAAAAGAGATAAATGGGTGGAGAGTGTACAACTCTGGGGGCATTCCTTACTGTGGCCCAGCTCTGAGGTAGCAGAAACCGAGCCCCTTCCTATACCGTTCATGTATATAATTTGCACATTCCAGTTGCATGTCTGCAGAGTCACACTGCGCCACTTCACATGTTATCTGACTGCAAACCTAGATGCACTTCTAGCTGAACTGCGCTGCGCGGACCATCTATTTGCTCCAAAAGTCATTTGCCACAGTGCACTTTATAAATGAGGCCCAATGACAGGAATATAAACTAAGCTACTTACAGCAAGTCAGCAGGTACAGGTTGTGTGTATATAAGTCCGAGGTAGATGAGGGAAGACAACAGGAACAGCAACATGAGAGGGTCTCTGGTGTTTTCAAGATTGGGATACTAACCAAGTATCATCCGGCCAAAGCCTGTCCTGGGAACAGGAACAACCCAACGCTGGATGAGAACAAGACAATTCTTATTCGTGCAGCGTAAGGGCTCATACACAGGGGTGTGAGACCCAATGTTCGTTAACAACTGCTGGAAACATTGAAATAAGTGTCTCCCTACATGGCAGCAATGTACATAAATGAGCTTATTCAGTAAGATAATTCTCTGTGCCAAGTACAGAACTACTACCAGCTAGTTATTGGCGGCATGGGGATGGTCAGGCATCGCTGTGACACCTTGTTGTATCCAGGGTGTTCTGTGAAACTGATAAAGGAAAACAGAACTAATATTTCGCCACGTTGCGGTAAATATGCTGCTGTCTTCTACTGTAGTCTCCAATCTTCATGGGGCACAAGGCAGCATTTGTGCAAATTTACCCGTTATTACAGAGGAACGCATGGATATGCAGCCAAGATGGCGGCAACTGTGGACGAGAGGAGATAGGCTGAGCATGTTGGGGACATTCCCTGCTGAATGTGGTCACATTACTGCACATCCTTATGCTCCCTCAGGCAAAACATGAAGCACTTTGTGAGATGAGGTTATTTATTTGAGACCCTGGAGGGGGAGAAGGGGCATATAAATGTATTGTAGTTAGGGGGTTAGCATCATTTTCCTGCTATATGGCCTGAATATTACAGGTACTCAGAAGGTGCCGGGTTTTAGTCCTTGTACTATAATTGCAATGCAATGCATTTTATACCTGTCCAGAGCACTTTTGTGGGAAAGGTAATTTCTACCAATGTAATAAAAACATTCAAGCAGAAAAAACAAACAACGTGTAATAATCACAATGCTGATGTCCTCTCACTCTCCTGATTAATTTAAGACTTAAATTAGGCAAAACAGATTTTAGGAGAAAAGGTCTAAATAGATGAAGTATGAGTCAGAACATTAAAGTAATCTTGTAACTCTTTCTACCCTCAACCAGATCTGAAATTCCGCAAAAGTTGGCGCAATCTGATTCTCAGGCGCAGGTACAAGCACCAGGATGTGGGTACATACCATAATGTGCTAGGGTTATAGTTTGGTGCATTTCTGGAGACGGAAGGTTTCTGCCTCTGCATTTTCATAAATAACATTTAATATCTGATGTTTGCATCCTATTGTCCATTGAAATGCCGGTGGGACCGTTGATTTACTGTTCTGCATGTAGCATTTATATTTTAGAACGTACAGACACTTCAATTGTGAAAAATACAGTTATTAGATATAGTGATTTGATTATTGAAGCCTAGGACTTAATAAATAACAGAGTCTGCAGATTGAAAACTTACCCCCCCCCCCCACACCAATCTGTGGAAATGAATGGACGAGATCTATAAACCATATTCCTTTATCTGACAATAGTTTTGCTTATTACAATGGATATTGATCGACTGCAGCAGAACCACTTTTATTTGCTGAAAATTGCTGTTTCCAAATCAATCAGCTATATCTAATAATAACCTCTGAAATTCACTTTCCAAGACGGTCTCTTCTGTAATCAGGGATTTGCTTGTCAGATTTTCAAAAACCATCTGCTCTTCAGGTTAATGTACTTCTGTAGCCTAAAATTATTTTACTTGATAAAAATCTATGTAACAAGCTATAAAGAACTGGTATAATCCTGGAATTCCGATGAGGGTAACAATGTACTATTCCCTGTGATTGAGTTGGGCTGTGGACACACCACCGGGTAGGGGTAGAGGTGCAGAATATGTTGTCCTATCAGCAAAATTAAGAAACGCCCTGGTGGGTGTAGGGTTGAGGACATGAATCTAGGTATTGGGGTCCACTTATGAAAATTAGATGATTGGGATGATTTTGTATTGACAGTTATTGACACAATTTATCCAGAGAATAACACTGGGCAGCTGAACGATACAACCCACCACATGGTCTTCTCACAAACATAAAACAATGGGACATGTCAAAAAACAATATTGTTTTCAGGATCGTCTAGACGACCATCTCTGTTCAACTGCTGAACCCATTGAGCTCAACTTTCATTGCTATTACCATCTGTACACACCGAGCCTGAGAATGTGTTGACAGACGATCCTGAATAACCGGCTGTATCAATCTCACTTACCTAATTCTGATATCTCAGGGCAGCTTATAGAACTGGGGTAAGACAAAATTAGCTTACAAGACAGAGGAATTCCTAGCAAGGCTGGTGACCCATTAAAAAGAACAATTCCCTATAGGTACATTCAATATTGATGCCTGGAGAACCTGTCAGTTTGTACACTGAATATATACGGTGTCCTAAGCAATGTTTCAATAAAAGGGCATTTGCCACTGGCCCAACAGTACTGGACCCACATTAGACTTCCTTATAATAGTGACTGGTTTAAAGGTCCCAACAAACTGACTTCTGGTTGCAATATGACAAAGAAACAGTTTTGGACTGATCCCATAATATAGTGTGCCACTGGAGGGTGTGTGGACAGACCCTTGGAGGGGCTATGGCCGGCACACAGGGGGTGTAACTAGCCCTTGCCAATACCATCTCAACCACTTCCATTTCCTTGGTCATTACCCACCAATTTTGATGTAGTGTAGAGGTTTGTACCCTCAGGCAGTGGCTCCCAATGGGGATCGTCCCCAGTATCCTAGTGGGCCAATCTGATACTACAAATAAGGAAATCTTCACTTTTAAGCAAGTTGTCACTTGAATGAAACAATCTTTAAATCCCCTGGGTCAAATAAAAGATTAAAAAAAATAAACTTAACTTTAATACTTCCTCACATCTCCCAAACAGAAGCGGAAGTTCTAAGTCTGAACCGATCCTGACGTGCAACTATAGATCTAACATTAGTACAACTCAGCCTAACTCCTAACAGTAAGCTTAACTCCATACATTACAGAGGTCTCATCTTCCTCCATACATTATAGTAATGTTTTAAACTATCACACAGAGCAATTCATACTAGGGGAAACATAAAGACATGTTGTTTCATTTTACTTCAGCTTGTGTACAGCTCTGCATGTAGGAGGAAATACACTATTTTTCTGTCTTCTTTTGTTAAGAGTTATTTACTCCCATTATGCCACCAATGTGCAGATAATTGTAGTTTGACTTGCACTAATTCTGACTAACAATCCAAGCTGCCGCCCCTTCGATCTTCAATCAGTTCATCTGGTCCCCGCTACAGTGTAGCAAAGAGCTTGTCTGTGCTCAGTAAATGGCGATGTCTCTCATTTATTCACAAAGAGTTGAGAACTCCATACATAGATCCAAGGACATTACTAGTAGCTCAATCCCCCTGACGCATTTCTCCATATAGGCTGAGTGGTTTTATCAGAGGTTAAGCCCATTAATAAATAGCTTTCTCAAGCTGGAAAAGCCCCTTTAAAACACCCACTGTGAAACCTATTTCCCTGTAATACGTCATTCACAGAAGGACACAGAAGGAAGCTATAAATATAAAAGGAATGTATTAAATAAGAATTGCAGGAGGACATGTATGAACCACTAAAGTAAATTCACACGAGATAACCCTTTTAAAAAAGGAACTGTGCACAGGATGGATCTCATTTAGAGCTGTACATACATCAATTTTTAAGGTGTTAATATACGAATATTTGCAATGTGCATGCGTACCAAAATGCTTCTTTATCAATATATTTGTGTGCACTGTAGACTTAGGCCTGGAGAGGGGGGAAAGGCAATACTGAGCTGAGTCCTGCAGTGGCATGTTCACATATGTGAAGCATTCAGCTTTAAGTTGCGACATAACTCGATTTGGACACATCCTCAGATACACCTCTTGCTGAGCCCTAGAGGACTGGTGAAATAATAAGTGACGATGATGATGATGATGACACCTGTAGCTTTATCTAGCGGCTTCTGTTTGCATACTGAGCTCACTGGCTAATAATATTTAATTCATTAGCACTGTGGCTATATTAAGTTGTGGTCATCTGCTTGTATATCCTATTTGTCATCTCCATTTGGACTACGGCAGGAAAGAAAATCCACATTTAATTTTTAAAGTGATAAACATGGGATGAAGGATTGTTTGCATTTAATTACATTTTATAGGAATATGCAATGGGTTGGGTACGTATAGCCGATAATGATAACCCTGACAGTTACTTTAGTGACATAAAATCCCGATGCTTAAATGGGTGACCAGAATTAAATATACACTGACCTCACGTATCCGACACTGTTCAGATAAATTCCGAAGACAAGAAATGCCGAGATGCCGTTTTGACGTCACTTAAAAGTGCGAATATCAAATTTGCGTTTTTAAAGCAACAATGCTGGATCCGGCCACTTAACCATAACCCTAAAACTTAGGCTAGATTAGTTAGTTGGTGGGACACTGCATTGCCGCTTTAAAACTGCGAATGTGCCAGTCGCACTTTTTAAGTGACGTCAAAATGGCGTCTCGGCATTTCTTGTCTTCGGAATTTATCTGAACAGTGTCGGATACGTGAGCCGTCATTTTTAAGGTCAGTCTATATTTATTAACACTGTCAACTGCGTCTCTATCGTCAGACGTAAGTATACGCACTCGTATGTCATGAGTCACATCTCTATGTCTGTAGCAAATACTAGTGGTTTTAAGTTGGATGCATCTTGAGATTTGCGCTTCTCCACATACATGTAAGTACGCCACCAAATTTTTATGTCTATGCTCAGATCACAAATGTTTCCAACTCCAATTCTCTGTAAATTGCAACTGTGGCACTGAAAATATGCACAATATCTGGTGCAAATAGAGATCACTGTTTCACGTTGTTCATTCTTACAATTGACATGTTTTTCAGCTAACTCCCCTTTTGTGAATTTGCCTTTTTGCGTAACTTTATACATTCTTTACAATAAATATTTATTAACTTGAAAACACCAGGGATCGGAACTTATCCGGTAGACATCCAATAGCCTAGCTGACAATGGTAACCAAGCAATGGCAATATTGAGATTGACTCTTGCACAATCCTTCCTTACAGTTCCAATGGTTAATTAAATTTCATTTGAGAAAAGGGTTTGATTTATCCTTTTCTCTGTTCCTTCAGAGACTTGATGCAAAGTTGTAGTTTAATCATTTTCCTGCAACTTCATCACTTTATCTGAGACGTCCTTGACACGGTGTTATCACACAGCAGCTGCCCCGGGCTTTACATTTTTTATTTATGTTAGAAGAGAGGAACTGTAGCAATTCTTTCTGGATGGCCGTTTATTGCAATTTATTTGTAATGGCAGGTTTACAGTTATTTCTGTAATGTATATGTATGTGGAAATCTGCGTCTGTCTCTTAAAAAACAATTATAAGAGGCTTAAAGTAAACATAACAGCGCTTTTTTGCAAACAAGACTTTCAAGGAGATTTCTCCTCAAATAGAATTTACATTAAGCAAGCCTACCGCCAGGGTACCGGTGTGATGGTGTCCTTCCCTGTACCCTTATCTTCCAATTGCCATTTCAACAAAAGCAGGAGCCATCATGTAAGTGCTATAGAAGTGGAGTTGCCGGGTACGATTCAGTTGTCAACTGGGAGTGTACGCTGAAGGTGACTCCTGATTGGATCGTCGTACAATCCAATAAGGCGTCACTTTCAGTACACGCCCCTTTCAACAAAAGTTAGGACCAGACAATGCCAATTTTCCACCACCTGCTGAAAAGATGATGCTTCCGGTTCTGTTAAAGATAAGGTGGTATATTTACTAAACTGCGGGTTTGAAAAAGTTGAGGTGTTGCCTATAGCAACCAATCAGATTCTAGCCCCTGATTCATTAAAGATCTTAACTTAAGAAAGTTCTTATTTCAGTCTCCTGGACAAAACCATGTTACAATGCAAGGGGTGCAAATTAGTATTCTGTTTTGCACATAAGTTAAATACTGACTGTTTTTTCATGTAGCACACAAATATCAACTTTAAATTTCAGTGTACAAATAAGCTATCAAGTATTTGTGTGCTACATGAAAAAACAGTCAGTATTTAACTTATGTGCAAAACAGAAGACTAATTTGCACCCCTTGCATTGTAACATGGTTTTGTCCAGGAGACTGAAATAAGATCTTTCTTAAGTTAAGATCTTTAATGAACCAGGCCCTAGAATCTGATTGGTTGATATAGGCAACATCTCTACTTTTTCAAACTCGCAGTTTAGTAAATACACCCCAAGATATGGGCTTCCAGAAGGAGGAACTCCAACAGGGCATCTAACCAGAGGAGCCTCTAACGTATGGGAACAATTCATTTTTAGTACAGTTCTTCCTCATACCAGTTTAATCCAATTTCAGAATACATCTTGTAATATTTGCAAAGAGATATTTAAATATTCCCATATTTGATGCTTTTTTTTTATAATGAAATCAACTTATATTTTAAGTTTATTGGTTCTTTGATAGCTGTATAGACTATTTCTTTATTACCTGCCAGAAATTCAGACAATGAGAATGTCAGCCAGGCATAATTTAGAAATATATATATATATATATATATATATATATATACATTTCCATCTGCTATAGTAAAGACAAAAAATATTGTTACGTTATCATAATGGAAAAATATATTTTTTCCCCCTTAAATTGAAAGCAGCTATTTCTCTGCATTGTGTCTGTGAAATAATCTCAGTGTTGTACGCCAGCCGTCTTGTTTTATTTTTGTAATGCTGAAAATTAGCATAATAGTTTTGTAAGAATGCAAATTGATTATATTGTAATGTAAATGTACATTTTCAGGCTAGAGCTGCAAATCAGCATTCACAGGAAGACGACAATAAATCTGCAATGTTAAAAGAATTATGGATAGCAAAAGTCACCCAGCCGCTAAAAGTGATTCACGAAAAGAGTTAAAAGGTTAAACTGTCAGTTATTTTCAAATCTAGACACACAGGGTAGAGTCACTGTCACTTTCTCCCAGCATTCCAGCCTAGAATCCGTTGTTTCACTGTTTGTTATATTTCTTTCTTTTCTTATTTCCACTGTTTTTGTTAACAGTTTCTGCCTTGTGTTGATTGTCGCCATCTCCCCCTGACTTATCTCCAGCAACACTTGTGAGTCAGCAAACAGGATTTGACTACAATGGGGAATCTTAAGCCTGGGCTATGGTTCACAAAGTACTTGGGGAATGACTTGCAAAGAGTGGGTGGCTGGCAGGAAGTGTGGGAGGGGGGGGGGGGCTGCATAACTCCCTGCTGCTAGCTTGGACATAACTGTTATAGATAAACATAGAAACGCATAATTTGACGACAGATGAGAACCACTTGGCCAGTCCAGTCTGCCCATTTTTTAACCTATGGTACCTCAAACCCTATTTGATCCTTAGTTCTTGGTGAGGATATCCTTATATCTATCCCGAGCATGTTTAAATTATTCTACTGTATTAGCTTCTGCCACCTCTGATGGGAGGCTATTCCACTTATCCACTACCGTTTCTGTAAAGTAGTTTTTCCTCAGATTTCCTCTGAACCTACTTCCCTCCATTGTCAGTACATGTCCTTGTGTTCTAATACTTCTCTTCCCCCCAGTGTCAGTGCATGTCCTCGTGTTCTAATACTTCTCTTCCCCCCAGTGTCAGTACATGTCCTCGTGTTCTAATACTTCTCTTCCCCCCCAGTGTCAGTACATGTCCTCGTGTTCTAATACTTCTCTTCCCCCCAGTGTCAGTACATGTCCTCGTGTTCTAATACTTCTCTTCCCCCCAGTGTCAGTGCATGTCCTCGTGTTCTAATACTTCTCTTCCCCCCAGTGTCAGTGCATGTCCTCGTGTTCTAATACTTCTCTTCCCCCCCAGTGTTAGTACATGTCCTCGTGTTCTAGTACTTCTCTTCCTTTGAAGAATGTTTCCCTCATCTACATTGTTCAAACCCTTGATATATATATAAGTTTCTATCATGTCCTCTGTTCCCTTCTCTGCTCCAAACTATACATATTAAGATCTCTAAGTCTATCCTGGTAAGTTTTGTGGTGAAGGCCATGCACCATTTTAGTTACCCTTCTTTGTACAGTCTCTAATGTATTTATATCCTTCTGGAGATATGGCCTCCAGGACTGAACACAGTATTCTAGATGAGGCCGTACCAATGACCTATACAGTGGTATTATTATTTCTTTCTTTCTGCTACTGATTCCTCTCCCTATACAACCAAGCATCTGACTTGTCTTTCTGGAGTCCAACAGCTGACAAGGACATCAGAGACCCTCAGCGGTTGCTCCCTTCTGCCATCTCCAGAGGAAGGCTAAAGGAGCCGGGCAGGCCACCAGTAAGGTAAGGCAAGCTATAATTATATTGGAGACTGCTGGGGGGCATGGTGATATGGGAAATTGATGGGGAACATCGTTATAGTCCTAGGACACCTGGAGCCATGTTAGGTGACATGTAAGGACATTCCATAAGATCTAAAGATAAAACTGTAGATGTTATTCCCCATATTTTAGTACCAGAAACTAGAGGGATGGAGACAGTCAATTTTACAGTGTTCAATCTTAGCTCACATCCCCTTTCTGTGGATGAACTTTCAGTGTTGGAGAAAGGTTTGAAATGTGCCCCTACCAATAATTTAGATCAATTCAATAGGTATATCGATCTTCAAAAGTACATCAGAAAGTTGACTGTATAAAATTTTTTCTACTTAATGACTGATACTTACTTAAAAAAAAAATGCCTTACTTACATCCAGATACAAATCATGAAATTAAGAGATTTAAGAAAAAAAATCTGCTTTTTTTCCTAGCCATATTAAAGGAGGATATATAGGAACGTTTAATAAAATGGTCATGGATGAAGCTGATAAGATTGGTAGCAAATCTATGTGTAGAATTTTCAATCTTAAAAATAAAGAAAGGAGAGCACTGAAAGACCTACAAAGCAATGAAAGTACTGTGATAAAACCTGCTGACAAAGAGGGGGTGGGTAGTAATGGACTTGAATAAATATGAAGGGGAAATTTATAAACAACTCAATGATGGTGTTACCTATAAAGTATTGAAGAAAAACCCTACTGAAAATATTTTAAAAAACCTTGGCAAGTTGATTAAGAAATATGAAGACCGAGGGATTCTAGAGAAGAATAGCAGAATACATTGTTGTTTCAGAACCCACCGTACCTGTAATTTATGTGTTACCCTCTGTGGGAGGAGTCATGTGTTTGGAGTTGGCATTATTTTGGGGTGAGCCTGGTTTCCTGGCACCGATACATAGACGACATTTTCTTTGTTTGGGGGAGGCTCTATGGTTGAACTCAGTATTTTTGTGAATATCTCTAATTTTAGTCAGTCTCATATAGAACTCAGTTTTGATTACAGTGTGTAATCAGTTAATTTTTCTGGATGTTACTGTCTATGTTGAGGATAATGTTCTACAGACCAAAACATTTAAAAAGCTACTGATACAAATAGTTATATACATTATAACAGTAATCATCACTATAAATGGTTAAGCAATATCCCCTTAGGCCAAATAAAATGCCTCAAAGGAATTGTACCAATGAGTTTTTTTTAAATTGTCAGGTTAAGGGAATGAAATAATCGTTTGTGAACAAAGGGTACAAAATAGAGATTCTCAATACGGCAGTTTAATAAAGATTATAAGAGGGTTGAACATATATTTATATTATAAGTGGTGGAACATATATCCAATCGACGGTCAGATAGGATAAGGTGAGCCCTGATTGGCTCACTCGCCCTCTGCTGCCGGGATCTGCAGGAAAAGAAATGGGGTACTCACCGCTGGAACGCAGGACTGGTGAGTAGTTTTCCAATTCTTCTTTCTTCGCTCTCTTCACAGGCACTTTCTCAGAGCACATCTTCTTCACCCTCTTCCTGGGCACCTCAGCGGGTGGGCATATCTCCACAGGTGGCTCTTCTGAGAGCACCGAGACAGCATTCGCAGGTTCTGCAGTTCAGCGTTTGATAACATGCTCCTGAATACCTGCTGTCTAGAATACAACTTTTTGTGGTTATTTCTGGTGAGAGTGCACCATGTGGGTCAGGCAAGTTGGAATCATGTTTCCTTGTCTCTGTGGAAGGCAGAGTTTCTTATTATTTTGCTTAATAGGCAGTTAAGAAATTGTGGTGCAGAGACAGCAGAAGTCAGAAGTCAGAGTAGTAGGTAGCTCAGTCTAGATCTCTGTCTATAGAGTCAGTATGTGGGGGGCAGAGAAACAGGCAACAGACAGTGACTTGGAGAGCTGAGAAAATCACTGCAACTAAAAATGATATTAGATAATATTCTGGCTACAATTACAGACTGGATGCAATTTGCTTTCTCTTGACCATAAGCCTATAAATTACGGATGGTAAACCCTAAAGGTTATACTGTATTATCTCTATGTTCCAATTTGAAAACAAAATATTCAAACAAACATACATATGAAAAGCACAATTATCAAAATAAAGTATACACTCTGTAATTACTGATAATAAATGATTATAGCTGTACTTTTATTTTAATTTTTTCTCTCCCCCAGATGCTGCGCACAAAGCCATCTCTAAGCAAGCCAATATATGGATGACGTCAAGCATGAAGCACATCCTGCCGGTGTGTCTGAGCCATCTTCTGTTGACTTGTTAATGAAATGTGGCTAAATATATTCATTTTTCAAAAATAAAATAAATACATATATATTATAGTGATAAATAGTTCTATATACATAGTCGGACCAGGCAAGTTAGCCAATTGTCAATCTTTGTTTATCAATATGTTATTGTGCATGGGACTGAGATGTCCCAGTTTGATTGAAGAAACAATGTCCAACATTAGAGGTCTGGCTAGTTTTTGTAAGACATTGTTGTTTGATGTCATCTGAACTGTAACTTGTACCATTTGCATTGATTTAGTGCGTACTAACAGACATTTGCATTGATTGCTGAACCTTGATGTACATTGAGATTTGCATTGGAAGTTATTGCACAATGTGTAATGTTATTTGCTAAACAGCTGCCAAAGATTTCACTCTTCCAAGTGAAGTTTTGCCTGGTTCTAACACCTATTCCTGTCTCTACCATTGTATCTGTTTTGGGGTGACTCCTGCCTGTGGCGGTCAACCTTTGCAGCATCCCCAACACAGATCCCAGGAGGGAACCTATTAAAAGGTTATTTAATATGGTGCCAAGACAGTCGGGTTCTCATTACCTAGAATTATCCCACCCATCCGGTGTCATAAACATCATTGTATTCTGAACCCCCAAAATTGGTACATCCGTTATAAATCTGATATCTGTCAGGATGCAAAAAGCGTAGTCACGTGCTAGACAGTGTGGATGAGCAAATCATAAATACTCACAGGCAAGCTGGATTTGACACACTGGAAAAGTAGATCCAAAAAAGGAAAAGGCGCTTTGGGAGACTAAGATGGGTATCACTGGAGCAAAGTAAACATACCACTGGAGCAAAAATTGTTGCCAGGAATGAAGATTAATGCTTACCAGCTAGTACTGAAAACCTTGGTTAAGGGTGTACAGCTCTGCAGAATTGGTGGTGCTATATAAATAAACAATGATGATGATGATGTCGGGTAGAGGTGAAATCATTAAAACCAATTATATATATATATATATATATATATATATATATATATATATATATTGTGACACAGGGAATGGTTTGCCACAGGCATTTACAATAGAAATCAGCTATTCAGCTGACAGTCTGCAGGTACAGGCTGCAGATACAGGTTACACACATTTATAGCAGTGCACCTAGTTTAAGGTATACAGGTGTGATACATATGTGACAAAGTAAAATTATAAGATGTGATTTAACTTGTTTTGAAAGTGTCTACTTCACAGCTACGGCAGGTTTACGGGGTGTGTCTGTGGTGAAAAGTGGTTACAGACAATCTACAGACCTGTACTGTGCACTTATGGATTGCGACCGATGTCAAAAAGTTGCCGGTGTCTAGACAGGAGTTTTATGTCTAGCCAGCGACAGGTTGCCTGCTGTCATCCTGACAGAAAGTGTATGCTGTGTATTATGGCGGAACAATAAAGCACAGTTTTCAGCAAGAAGTTGTTCGTGTGTGCGTCACCAGAAGGGTGCCTCTGTTGTGTGTGTGTGTGTGTGTGTGTGTGTGTGTGTGTGTGTGTGTGTGTGTGTATGCGTGTGCGAAGCATTATGTGAGGAAGTTTTGTCACCTTATTACTTATCACTGATCACTTATCACACACTTGTTTTATTCTTATGATGATGTTTATGTCTGACATATGGTTATGTTGAGTCATATTATGTATTATTCTTAAAAAGTGTTATTATTATTATTATTATTATTATTATTATTATTATTATTATTGTTATTATGTTAGTAAGAGAAAGTGATCTTCAGAATAAACATTCTTAAGTGGCCACTGTTCAAATAGGGTAATAATAATAATATTTTATAAATAATAATAATAATAATAATAATATTAATAATAATAATAATAATAATAATAATACATAGCCATGCATATGGATAATTTTAAATAGACATGATATTTTTTGAACTGTAGGTCTTCACTCTGTAAAAAAAACATCAGTACACCCAGGATAGAAGACACACAAACATACCTAATAAAAGTGCTGCAGTATACATTGAATGAGAGAGCGATAGCGATAGATAAAGTACATTGATTAAGGTCACAGACCTTTTACCAAGAATATGATGACTGATACAGAATAATTCAGTTTTAAGGACTCTGTCCTGGAACATTGATCTCTCCTCCTTTGTTTTATGGAATTGCTTTTACAATACGTTACCTTGCGGTGGAACAATGGGATCCAGCAGACCGTACATTATACAACAGAAGTCCCATTGTTTCAATAATACTGCAGTGTAAACTTGTCACAAGCTCTAACACAGGAGCACAGCACATCACTACAGATAATGCTCATTAAACAGCTAAAATTGATATGTGTGTGAAAATAAGCATTTTGCAAGATGAAACATTTCAAACTAAGGCAGAAATGACCAGGGGACGGCTGGCAGACTTTAGCCCGGGGGGCAAGCACATATCACTGGTACAATATATATTTATCATCATCATCATCATCATCATCGCCATTTATTTATATAGCGCCACTAATTTCGCGGTGCTGTACATAGAACTCACTCACATCAGTCCCTGCCCCATTGGGGCTTACAGTCTAAATTCCCTAACATACACAGAGTAGGGTCAATTTGTTAGCAGCCAATTAACCTACCAGTATGTTTTTGGAGTGTGGGAGGAAACTGGAGCACCCGGAGGAAACCCACGCAAACACGGAGAGAACATACAAACTCCTCACAGATAAGGCCATGGTCGGGAATTGAACTCATGACCCCAGTGCTGCAAGGCAGAAGTGCTAACCACTACACCACAGTGCTGCCCTATCAAAAGAAAAATAAGCTATTTTAATGTTGCTTAACACAGCGATATTTTATTGTTATCAATGATAAATCTTAAATAATGAAAAAAAAACAACTCACTTTATATTGCATTTTATTTTATATGTTCCTTCCCCCTATTGCACTTTTGATTTGTTTTTTTGTTTTTTACATACTTCACTGATTTATAATGGGGTATAAATCATATTATAGTAATAGATTATATAATGTTTTATTACAGTGCTGAACGCATGGACTGATTTATCAAAATGAATCAGGCCCCGATGTTTTTGCCAGCAAAGGGGCTTGTTTTTGCTTTGGACGATAAACAAATAGGGTTATTATATTTTTCGGGTTAACCTAAAACAAATAATATGAGCTGTACTACTGGTAGGAGGAGCAGAGCACTAGGTGTCAATCTGACACCCTGGCCCAGGCTGGGCCAGGTTGTCAGAGCACCCATAATTAGTCCCCAACCTGCACTCCACATTTAAATTAATAGCCTACTTCCCACATTATATTAAGATCCCCCTTCCCTCACACATTATATTAATATACTGCCTCCCCCACACACACATTATTTTAATATACTGGCCCCCTCATACACACACAATGTACTGCCCCCCTCCCCCCAACACACAATATACTGACATATACACACTATATACTAACATACCACTTCCCGGCCCCCACCGTCACCTACCTTGTTACAGCAGTACCGTGCGCTGGATGCTCCTCTTCACACATGGGATGGCACCTGTCACATGGTGCACGTCCCATGTGACACCAATAGGAGGCCAGGCCACACGTAGTGGGAGGGAGGGGGATCAGATCCTAAGGATCCGCGGCCAATTAGGAGATGATGGCTGTCCCAGAGGAGGGGCCAGCAACCAAGTAATAAACACTACAGTCCGGCCCAAAATAGATTTTTTTGGTCTGCCCCAGGGGGCATATGCCCCCCTGCCCCCAGGCCCAGTCCGCCCCTGGAAATTACTATAATAGAGAAGATTGAAAGGATTTATTTCAATTGCTGGTTCACTCATTGAACTCAAACTTGTCTAAATATTTTAGTTGATTTGCCAACTGAAATGCTTGGTTCCCTGGTCAAACTTATTGCAAAGAGAGGCAAAACAATGGCTACAACGGGGAGGATGATCAATTTTCCACTCAAATGCTGTAAGGACAGTATATCTCCCTGAGTCATGTAAGAGACCTTGACGCTTTGTGTTTGCTTGTGACTGTTACCTCTGCAGATATAATGGGACCAAGTCCGGAGAGGACCAGTCATTTCTGCACTATGTGGCTGACGCAGAATGAGCACTGCGCCAATCAGCGCAGCGAATCTTGCGAGGAATCGCATCCTGCATGCTCAAGTAGGTGTCATATATGCAGTAATTATGTCCAGCAAGATGTCATATGGCCAGTAATAATATCCAATAAAATGATTGGAAAACAAGAACTTCAGAGTTTCAGAAATGTTGGCGTTATTTAGTCCGAAGTCTCTAGTATGGGGGCAGAAGTATAATTGAGATTTTCATCCTGTAGCACATTTAAAGGACCGTCAAACTTAAAATTCAATTTGGCTTATATGTAAAGCGCTATTAATACCATTCACAAATATATGAGTAAGAGTTTCAGTAGTTTATCAGAACTGAAGATATTTGAGATAATGTTCATGATCACGAGGGAGGTAAGCTGACCACTTGGCGTGAGCGCTGGGTGACAGGGTTGCCACCTGGCTGGTATTGTAAATTGTAAACCATAAAAAGTAATTTGATACTAGTCTTTATTATCTTTGAACTAAATCAATTAAGGCCTTCTTTTTGCATATGGGAGCGTGCTTAATTTAAATCCCAAGGGCAGCCAGCAGCCAGGACAATGAAAATCACAGTGTTTTGGGCGCAAACTGAAATTTTGGCATTGTAGACGACCGCCTGTGTTCACCTCAGGGTTGCGCCGGCCCTGTCTGTACCTCACAGTTATGCTGGTTCCTCCTGCGATCTGGAGGAAACTGGCCCAGAAGAAAGCATTGCCCAGCTGTAGTAAATCACCTAGCAGTCTCTATCAGGGGCTTCGAGAAGGGGCCTGTCCTGCCTGTGCAATGGGAGAAGTCACCAACCTGCTGTGGCCATGCCCCCTTCAGGGGCCCCAAGAAGTTGCTGTACCGGGAGTGGAATTTCTTCATGGCAACCCAAGATATGTTAAATGGTGTAGGAGGAAGAACCAGCAGAGAGGAGGGTAAGAGGGGTGAAAGTGGTAGTAGCATTACCAAGACTTTTATTATTGTTATTATTATTACTACTACTACTCATAGACATAGTATTATAAGTAATTATAATCTTATTAATAGATTTCTTAGCATTATTTGACATACATAAACCATTTTGTGACTCCTACACCAGCATAGTTATACTTAATCTGGTTCTCGCTGATAAATCTGATAAATCTGATAAATGGGATGTGATGGCTGCAATGGGTACTGTAGCTCCTGTTTGCATATGACTGCACATACAGCGCCAAGCACCTTGGCTTGACAACAGTATTGGGTAGCTGACAAAGAGGGGTCTCAGGCTTGAAAGACATTGGTAGAGGACTCACATGGTAGAGGATAAGAGAAAGCAAATCAAGTATACCGACGATCACTGGTCTGCCGCCTAATGACACCCTCTTCCAATCAAGGTGCAAGTAGTTTGCAATATTTTTTGCTGAGAAGGATTCCCGCATCCAGGCTAGAATTCCAACAATGCTGTCCAATGAGAGCAAAGGTTCCAAATTTCTAAATCTGGCTCTTGGACTATCTTAGGTTTACAGTCCAAAACATGAAAACTGGACCCACTCAATTTAACTAGTACTGAAAACAGCCCTACTTCTTTGGAGACCATATAGTACTGAAACAACCCTGGTGTTTGGTGGCAAAAGACAGGCAATTGCTCAAACGGAGACCTAATGGAATATGTAGGATGCAAATGGCAATTCAAAAACATATTTAATACTCACATCTACTCACACATCACATCTGCTCACATCTACTCATCGGTAGTCATATCTACTCAATTTCTGGAACCATGTGAGTGCACAACTGGTTTTTACAGCATACAAGAAGACTATTTAGCATGATGCTATTAATTTTATGATATCTTAATTAATATCTAATAGTAATTTTAGAGTTGAACCAGGGGAGTAAGCAGCGCACCCAGACACAGGCTCAGATCACCCATTAGGTGACCTAAGCCCCAGGAAAAACAGCAGGGGACCTAAGTCACTGAGCCGGTGATTCATCTTACTAGGATTATTCGGGACAAACTTGGCCTATATGGGATAGGCCCAGTTAGTGTCCCAATGCACTGAGGCTGCAGATCAAAGATCTGTTTTTCCCAATCCTTCCCCTTCCCGTCTTTCCAGGCTCTTCATTCACCTTTATCCTGCTCCTCCAATATGCACAGTGGCTAATGGAGAGACCGGAGTGCTTTCTTTAAGAATAGGTTAGTCTCTGGGCAGAAGTTTGTATTAATGTTATGTGGGGGGGGGGGGGGGGGGGGTAATATAAAGTACTGCAGAAGCTGGTGTGGGAGGTGTTATAAAGTTATGTGGGGGTGTTGTTATGTTATGTAGAGTGTAGTAGTAATGTCTTGTGGGAGCTGATGTGGCTGTTCATTAATGTTATATAGACTAAAGTATATATTGTGGAGGTTTGGGCTAAAGCATTGATATGTTTGAACTAATAAATATACCTCCAGCCATGAAACTTTTGTTTTTTCATGAATCTGAAGACTTGGGGGCAAATTTATCAAGCTCCAATTTTTTCATCAGTTAAAAATTGAGGCAAATTTTAGTCCCCAAGTCGCCAGTTGTATTAAGCTGCGGTTTTTACTCTGATCTTCAAAATCGCTGGTCATCTTTAGCAATTTTCTAGGATTTCAAACATGTCCGTGTTTTGCCAACTCTCCTGTGTTAAGGGTATAAATGCCATATACAACATGCTACACCCTAGCTGCGAGATTAGTAAACACATCACTGTTACACCGTCTGTCTATAGAGCCGCAGATCCTCGCGGCTGTCAAAAGTTAAAAAATAGATAAATGTTGTAAAAAAAAATGTGGGGTCCCCCCGTCCGACCACTATTAACCCTAGTGCTGCCAGCCTACTGCTGGTTGCGTGAAAATTGGGAAAAAATTTGCATGAGGTTCCCCCGATTCTACAGTATATAGCTGGACAAAAACACAGGTAATCCATTGTGATCTCTACTGTTGCTTTTACCCTCCCAGGGAAACATAAAATCAATTACAACAAATTCCATCTATTTTGATGAGAGGATTTAGAAGTTTTTGAAAAAGTGAATGGGCAAACATGGCTTGGCCTGGGGATGACCCCTAAGTTCAACACCAGTGGCGGACACTAGATTTCGTCCTTGTACTTATAATGTTTTTTGTATCTAGCTGTTTCTGTAAAACCAAAGCGATTTGCACTGAACATCTAAAGCACGTCACAAGTGACCTTGTTATTTAGTCTTAGTAATAGCATGAAGTCTAAGGACCTGGTTCATGTTTGGATGCAACCTGCACGCACCTCACATTTTAAAAAAAAGCGCAGAACTAGAGCGCAGTTCTTACCATATTCAAATCCAAGCGGATCTCAAAATACGTTTAGATGCCTAAACGTTACTTGCCGTATTTAGACAGACACAACAAACTGCAGAATACGACAAACTTCTGTTCACTTAAAGGTCACATCAGAACTCATAAATAAATTATACATGATAAAATATAATAAATGATAAAATAAATAAACACCTCTCAACAGTATAATTATTAATAACAATATGGATTTAAAATATATATATTTTTTTTACTTTAAATACATAAATCAAGATGCTTTAAATGCATAATGTACATTCAATGCATTTATATAGTCAATCTTACCTGCATAAACATGTTATGTGCTATTGGTATAAATAAGCTGTGGCTATATATTATTTGCTGCATGTAGACAGTCAGAGCGAATGCAAAAAAATATATTTTATAAAATAAATTGAGTAATAATACTAGAAATATTAATAAAAAATATGCATTTTTTTAAAAAAAAAATGTTCCTTTTTTTACATTCAATACATAAATAGGGAATTTCTTAATGCGTACTGTAGATAAAATAATTTTTTATAGTCTCTTTTGCATACAGTTGTTCTGTGCTAGTTAGTGGCACACATATGTGTAGTTTTTAATATAAAGACGATCCCGTGATAGTCATCATTATCAGTTGGCTCACACACTGCGCACTCAGAGGACACTGGCGGGTGGAGAGTTTGACTGGGGTGGCACACCTGTCAAACCATAATACAGAGGTCCTAAGGCGAGCTCATGGAGGGCAGAAACCTCCCGTGGAGCAGAAAGGTATTTGATGGTGCAAATGATGTGGCTAAAAAAAAGCGTACTGTACAGAAACTCTGAACTTGAATCAGCATTGGCATCGGCGCCTCCTACTTCCATCCGTCCCTTTCCTCCGCTGTTACACCCTTCAAGTCCTAGGCGGTTGCGTCATTTGCGTGCTGACATAAATTGTGCGCAATGTTGTCATTGGAGTAAGGTCCGTTTCTGAGCTCGCGCAGAGTTTTTTCACTAAGTGTGAGAAGAGAAAAGAAAATATGTATTAGGGCACTCCATGTCTAGTAATTCTCAATTATATATAAAAAAATGCATTGATCAGATGCTAAAGATACAGTTTCTTACATGAACCAAATTTACGTTTATTGGTATACATTCAAATAAAATAAAAAAAAATGTCTGTTTTGTTATCTGCTATGTTGCTAGCGAGCGGAACATTAAAAAGAAGAGAAATGTGAAAACTGATGTCCATAAATTGTCTATAACAACTGTTAAAATAGCAGCCTATGGCTGTCAGCCACGTGCTACTCCTATTGTGTTCTCTGTTATATTACTGACCTTCCTATACTGTTTGTTTGCTGTGTTTGTTTAAATAATATGACACATGTTGTGTTATAATACTTAATCATTCAATAAAAGTGCTTTAACCTGTGTGTGTGTGTGTCATATATGTTATTTATAAACACAATGAATTTATCTGAATCAAATATCCTAACGGGTTAATTAACTCTTGATTACCAATTAATTGAATGTAACATTCTAATCATTTAATGAAAATAAGTAAAATTGTTTACTTTGGTCGTCTTATATTGAGATTACTGTGTCCTAATAAACACTAACAAAGATTTCCTTGGATGATATGTTTCAAGAGGTTAAATCCACCCACTAAGATATTCACACATTAGTTACAGGTTTTTTTTTTTATAATGATTATACATGTATTCGGAAAACAGACAACTATATGCGTATAACACTTATGATCACCTTTTAAGGCAGATTAATATTATTCAGTACTTTAGTCACGTATAAGGATTGCTAATGTGCACTGGTCTCTATAGGGTATTTCTCTAGGACTCCTATGAGCTTTACATGGACTCTTCTAATACCTATCCATGTTCATTGCTCTAAGACACACACACATACTAGGTTGTCCACTCTTACTTTTATTGCCTGCACGGACATTATCGTTCTGATCATGAGTTTTGATCGGACAGTGAGAGGATCAATTCTTTAAATATTTAGAGAGAAAGAAATAGCGAGCGTAGCTCCTCGCCAGCGCGCATTTCGCTAGAAGCTTTATCAAGACTAGACATCAATTTTCACATTTCTCTTCTTTTCAATATTTCGCTAGCTAACAACATAGCAGATGACAACATAGCTATGTTTTAGATTTTATATTAATGTATACCAATGAAGCATCAATGCATTATTTTTATTTAATTGAGAACTACTAGTCATGACGTGCCCTATGCATACACATTTTCTTCCTCTACCCAGCATGTACCAATTATAATAGATCGTTACTTGGGATTATTAAAGAGAGTTTAGGGGTTTTATGACTTTACCTAGTGCGGTGTACAATTTTTTTGCAGAGTTATTTCACGCAAGATACAGCATTCAAATGGACTTATGTCGAACATGAATCAGGCCATTAGTGCTTGCCAATATAAACCACGATGTACAAAATGCAGCAAAATTTGCAAAGTTGAAACTCAAAATGGAATTTATGGTCCTTCAAACATCTTTAATAAATAAGCATTTCCTCTTGTCACTTGTATCTTTATACTAGAGATGATCAAAATCAGAATGTGATACTTATCTTGTTTCACACTGGACAGCAAAATTTTGTCCTACCCAATCAAACCACACAGCAGAATCAGTTAACTGTCATCTACTCAACACCATTCATAAACTATACATTCCGTGGAGAGTGAATTTACACATGCAGCATGGAACTGCAAAGTAAGATCAGAACTGTAATATTTTATTGCTGAAAATTCACACATGTACAGAGTGTCCAATTCTACCAAGAAACTCAATTTACATAATATTTCACTGCAATGTCTCTCATAACTGCATAAGTGTGAATGATAATGTATGTGGTGAGTATGATAGTAGAATGATGTCCAGGGTCTTTTGAAACCCTTGTAAAGCCCATTTTGCTGCTATGAATGTTTGTAAAGAAAGAAACTTTTTTTTACTATAGTTGCATTTGTTTTGTTTTGTTTAATAAGGCAGAGACATATCCTGCATGAAATATTGGGTGCTTTCTCTCTTCGTTCTGTTGTAACAGCATTGTCACTGCTACATTAATAACCGAACCATCCCCTAGTTCTTATCTGTTAATGAATTGTCTACCGCTACTCTACATACTTCACTCTGTGATTCTGTGATTGAGTTTACAGTCCTCATTATTTACAAATTTCCATTAGAGATTGTCTAGTTCTGCTGTCATCAGCAAATACAAACTACAGTTATTTTCCTTTCATTGCCCATCTTATACAAATCCATCTTTGGAATATAGGTTTTAATAGCATAACAAGGAAACAGCTGTGATTTTTTTTACCCCCAAAACAAGCATGTATTTATAGTTTTTAATTTAATTTTGTAATGAATAAAAAGCAAATACACAAACAAAACATAAAGTTCCAAATGCATGGTCATTAATATATGTGCAGAAATACAGTGAACACATACAAAGAAGTAGAAGATAACATTGATATATTACAGAATGCAAATATTATTTATTTCATGTCAGCACTTATTGATATATAGATATCTTTTTTAAAATTAATTTAAAGAAATAAAAATACGCAAAAGTAAAAATGTTTTGTGATTTTAACTCTTACTGTAAATCTTGTTCACAAACGTATTTCCTAGGAACTTAAAAGTTATCCAGATCTTTTACAGGTGCCTGTTACTGTATCTTTTAAGTTTAGACTATTTTGATATTAATATTTCTTATTGGTCTTCAGATTAAAAAAACAAGGTTACACATACATTTTTATGACAGTGAACAAAACAAGTTGTGTTTCTGTCCGCTATGGGTATATTTCTCTGGAGTCTAGAGAAATTGGCTAATAGAGATGCTCAAACTAATTGAGCAAATTTGAAACTTAGTTGAACTGGCGCGTTTCAACAAATTAAAGGCTATCTGAAAAATTTTAATTTCACAGCTTGTAGTTAAAAGATGTTAAAATAAACAAGAAAACAATTGTCTTTTCTCTCTGTTTGTGCCTAAATAACTACATTTTATAGTCTTTTTGCAAAAATTTCTTCACGGGAAACTTTAAAAATGCACCCATTTAAGCTCAAACATGCTTGAAGAAGTTAAAACTCACCCAATCATTATTGGACCTGTTTGCCTTGTTCAAATTTGTAAGGCTACTTAAAGTTTTGAGAGTTTTACATCTATACACTTAAGAACTGGTTCCTAAAAACCACTTTGACACAAGTGAGAGGATCTCTATTATTAAAAAAGTAGATTTTTGTTGTTGGAATTTTTTTTTCCACAAATACAAGGACTTTCCAAAATAGATTGCGTACCACAGCATCATTTATGTATGAAACAGAATAGTTTGGAGCTACAAAATCATTTGCACCATACAGTTAGCTTTGTGCTTATAAACTGATTTTGTGTTACAAGTTAGGCAATGCACCACAAAATCAATTCTGCATTGCAAAATTACTTATTTGTAAGCACGAGTTTTCAGTAAAGGCCGCTTAGTCCTAGTTTTACGCTGGCTGCCCCTTGTTTCATCAACTTATCACATTTATTCCTTAGTAATACCATTTATTTGTCTATCACCACCAGTTCCGTTGTTCTGTACAGAGAATATCTGTTATTCACATCAGTCCCTGCCCCATTGAAGCTTACAGTCTAAATTCCCTAACACAAACACACATACACACGCACACACACACACACGCGCGCACACCCACACATGCACACACATACACGCGCGCACGCACACTAGTGCTAATTTTGAAAGCAGCTGGAGCACCCGGAGGAAACCCACGCAAACACGGTGAGAACATACAAACTCCACACAGATAGGGCCATGATCGGGAATCAAACTCATGACCCCAGCGCTGCCCATGGGGGTATTTGAGTGCGTGTTTCACTTTTATAACCTAAACATATATTAAATATTTATGTTCAAGTAGTTGCATGTGAGCTGACTGCACTGCAGCCATTTATCATGTTTGTTTCACATATTATGTTTTGAATGACTGACCTGGCAATCCTAATTATATACATAGGACAGCTTGTGCAGAGTTGGACGTAATTTACATTTACACCGCAAGCAAAAATTTCATCCCATATTTTACCTAGTTGTCAGAGCTGCACATATTGTAAGACACATGCGACTCGGAATAGAATGCATAATGTGTATCGTCAGCAGCACGATGCTTACATGGTAAAGGATGTTAAGAGAACGAACGTGCTTAAAATCACTAGTGTATGGAGCAGCTAGCTTACAGCAACGCAAGAGTTAACAAGTCAGCCACAGGTCGGCTAATAGCTGCAAAAGGGGAGTGATTAGAAGATGATAATCACTGGCTGCCTCTTCTTCCTGGCTGAAAACCCACCCACCCACCCCTAGTCTTCGGAGATTCACACTTTCTTTTCCCTGCGTTACAGAGAAGGCGCAGTTTGGTAGGAAAGCACTACCAGCAGCGTCTGTGACATACGGCGCTTTCGCTGATTGGCCGCGGGTCGCTGCTCCCTTCGAGGTAACGGTGGCTCTTGGTCTTTCTCAGGAGGACCCCTTAATTGGCTTAGTGAGGGCAGGTTATTGTGAATGGAGAGGGAGTGTGGTCTTCTGATGCCAGATTTAGTGCCAGCTATATGGTAAGGGAGTAAATCCTTGGTTAGGAAGATTCAGGGCCAGTTCTCCATCCACAGTATGGTTCAGTCATCAGTCATTTGCTGTCCCACAGTTACTTTCCCGCCACCAATTTTTCATATTTAAATAAACTGTGACCTATTATTTGCCATCTTCTAATTATTAAAGTCTTAAGGTTAAGTCTAAAAAGTGATATGAAGTGGTGAGAGACGATCACTATGTGCATTTGAAGCAGAGCAATATCTATAGCTACTCCCACCTCAGCATAGTACTTAGAGATACATCACATGCACAGTTGTAAAAAGTGCTTTTAACGCATATGAGTCAGATTTCCGTCCAATTCTACATGAGCTCCAGAATCTGCAGCTGCCATTTACATGCCTCCCGACATTTGTGTAAGCGGACAAGGGACATGACCTCAGAATAATGGGAAGGGGGGGGGCAGATTACAGTAACCAATATAAAATAAGTAGAGGGATCGCAGGCTTCAGACCTTGTAAATGTTTAACAATTGACCTAAAAAAATGTTTCATTGGCTTGTTGGATTTATTGACAAAATCTATTTGTGGAAAATTCTTTCCAACAAAATCCATTATGTAGAAATCCCTAGTAATTGAATGGACAAAATGATTATGTGTTCATATATAACAGAAACTAATAAAGAATATTGATTTTTTTCATGCCAGTGCTCTGTGAGTGGCAAACTACAGCTCAGGCTGGTCAAACACAGCATATTGTTTTGTAACTCAGTAATTCTTAAGAATTTTGTCATATCACATTTGCTTTAAAAAAATGAATTTATGGCTACATAATAGATTTTGCATTCAACACTTATAATTTTGATATAACGTTGGCTTTGGAAACATAATTTAGTGACTACAGTAAAACATTTAGCGACTACAAAATGATTTGTGCTACAAAAATTATAGTTATTTTTTTTACTGTTTTTTTTTTTAAATCATATTGTTAACATGGACTGTGTGCTATAAAACTGGCTTAGCAGCCCAATTTCTAATTATGTGCACCCAATTAAAATTATTTATGAGAGTGAAAAAAAACCAATAACCAATATGACACAATATGTTTTCTTTATACGATTTATTTTTTTAGACAAAATATATCCTTTGACAAACAACAGCTCATTGGCTACACATTGGTCTAGCTCTTGAATGCTTGAATAATACTGCAACTACCCCAACCCACTTAGGTTACATATACACACATTAAAAACCTAGATATTGCAATGTTCCACCAGTAAAACACACCAAAAAAGAGATAATTGAATAGCTGACTCTGGACAAAATTGCTCATGTAATTATAACTACAACATGCTCACTAGTAGGATAATTCCTGTGTTCAATGCCCAGAACTTATGAGAAATATGTGGCAAGTATTTCTAGGCATATTGTCATCTTTTGCAGCTTATGTGGATTTCTGCAGAATTAAAATTAAAACGGTGCAAACTAGTTCACTTCTCTCCACTGGAATCATTACTGGGAAATGATGTGAGCAGCCTACAAGGTATAATCAGTTTTCCTGCTACTCAGCTTAGTATGTATAGGAGAAATTTTCAAACACACCAAGTTCTGGTCATAACAGTTAAGGGCAAATTGGATATCTGCAATGCATTAAAATGCCATTCCATAGCATCCACATTAACAATGTATCTCCACTTCTATTATATATATTCTCAATACTGTATACTGAATGCGTACATTGAATCCAGCAGCAACATTACAGTCCTATTCCTGTATGTTGTACCTGTATATTATTTAATGTTTAATGAACATCACAGCAGGGAAAGCATCAGCTACCTAAAATAATGTTAAGTAGAATTCCCGGGATGTTGCATTTTAAAATTATTATTATTATTATTATTATTATTATTATTATTATTATTGCTAATATTAATAATAAATTAGTATTATTGATATTTATATAGCGCCCGCATATTCCACAGCGCTTTACAGTTAGGAACAAACACAGTATTAAATAATAAAACGGGTTGGGTACGCTGCACCGATGAGGAAAATTCCGACATCGACAAGCCCTACAAATAAAATTTGAATTTCTGCAAAACCGATTGGAAAATAAACAGACTTACCTTGAAGCCGGCGCTGGAGATCTCCGATTGGATCACCATGCTGACGGTAAGTTACTCCGATTGGTGAAGTGTTCGGCACTGCAGGCTGACGTTATCACGACGTCTGTCAATAGAAATTTAAAGCGGTAATGTGGGGACCCCTAAGGTTTAAACACTTAACCCGACATTATAGGAGGTATACAGGGATGACTTAAGTCTAACATGGTCCCTGGACTGTACCAACAACTTGGGGCCCTCATCTGATTCCTGCTAAATTATTTTTAATATCCTCCTACCTATTGCTTCATTACATCAATAGAGACTGCCACCTCACCTACTAACTGATTACCACCCCCCGCTCACACATTGAGGATTTCCCCCACGCTGCTCCCAACCTCTAGAACTAACTTCCACTCCCAATTAGACTATATACAGGGGCAGGCTGGGCTGGGGGGGGCAGGGGGCATCTGTCCCCTGGACCGGACCCATAGTGGACTACCTTGGGCTGGGTCACTTGGCCACCTGCATTTTTTTCCTTTAAAATGTTCCCAATAGGCTGCTGAGTTGAGTCTTGCCCCCAAGCTGAAATATGCCAGCCCTCCTCTGACTATTCACCAGTCTCTAAGCCTTCTAAATTGCCCTTACATCATTAATTTTGTTTTATTCAAGCCTACTAGCCCTCCTCCTAACTCTCCCACCTCTGCACCCCCCACCTCTGTTCACCCAGTCTGCTGTAAGCTCTCATGAACTCTCTCCTGGTGTTTTTCTTACGTAATTATGTCATTTTGCGGGTGTAATTATGGAAATGTGGTGTTTGTATTTATATGACATTGCAATTGTTTTTGCACTTATGCTATTTTGTAATTTTGTTTTATGCTCTAAACCCCTATGTATGACGCTGCGGAACCCTTTTATCTCCTAAAAAGATAATAACACAAAAAAGCAGTAAGATATTGCTGCCTATTCTTTTCTAATAGTTAACAAGCAGGGCCTATACTGGTGTCTAGTTCTATACATTGACTGCTATAATCAGAAGCACGTGATAAGTGGGAATGTTTGTTACTGCTGTAGTGAGTGAAGGCAAAGTCTAGTGTAATGACTAGTACACCTCTTCACGGTAACGGTATTCCCGGATGGCAGTGGCCTCTTTCAGGAGATTAATGCGCCACACTGCAAACATTGTTCAGGAATGGTTTGAGGAACATGACAAAGGGTTCAAGGTGTTGATTTGGCTTCCAAATACCCAAGATCTAAATCCGATCGAGCATCTGTAGGATGTGCTGGAAATACAAGTCCGAGCCATGGAGGCCTCACCTCACAACTTACAGGACTTAAAGGATCTGCTGCTAACTTGGAGCCAGATCCCACAGGACACCTTCAGAGGTGGAGACCATGCCTCAATGGGTCAGATATCTTTTGGAGGCACGAAGGGGGACGTACACAATATTAGGCAGGTGGCTTTAATGTTGGGACTGAATGCTTTATAACCCATCACTGAATTGGGTACAGATTATTCTATTCACTCTATAATAAAATCTCTCAGCTGGCGTCACATATGATGGCCTCCTCCAGCGCAATGTAGAGGTAGAAAGTTACCAGGGAGAATGATGAGCTCCTGGAGTGTGCAAAATTAAATATTATTTACTGATGCAGGCCTAATCTGCATCATGTACCTATTAAATTATGGATTGATGAAGCCAACATATTTACCAATTTCCAAGATAATCTTACGACTAGGGGACACCATCTCATAATAGTCTATGGATCATCATCATCATCATCAACATTTATTTATATAGCGCCAGCAAATTCCGTAGCGCTTTACAATTGGGAGCAAACATTAATAAGACAATACTGGGTAATACAGACAGACAGAGAGGTAAGAGAACCCTGCTCACAAGCTTACAATCTATGGGACAATGGGAGTTTGATACACAAGGGCATGTGCTACATCATATTGCACACTGGACCAGCTAGAATGCAAAGTTAAAAGTATTGAATGGGCTGTGTGATCAGTCACACAGCAATGTTGGTCAGAGGGTTGTTGTCTTGTGTTAGCTGTGTAGAGGGTGGTAATAGGGTAACCTATGGAGATTAATTTGGCGGTTGAGGAATATCATAAGCTTGGATATTTAATTTTACAGTTGAAGCAGTAGTAGGAGTGATATGAGAACTTGTAATAAATGTACACACTGTGTATGTTTACAGAATAGTTATGGAAAATTAAGTTCAGCAATAGCTTATTTGGAAATATATTATTTTCCCTTTAAGAATAAGACAGCAATCCTCCAGCAAAGTAGAATGAAGAACATTTGTTTCACTATGGGCAATTTCTCTCTACATTACCCAAGATAAAGTATCATTTAACTTAATGGAGCATGTTCCATCCTGGAGACAATCCTATATATTAACGGCCCCCAGTTATCCCAGACCAGGGGCAGGATGACAAGTCTGATAATCGAGATAGCATGAAATTGGAATCTCTGTCTTTAGATGGGAAATAGAAACTCTCCACCCCAAAGCTGTTCACCCCTTGATGCTCGAGTATCTCCTCCAGGGTTGTATTGTACATCACAGCGTCTGTCAATTCCTAGGAATCTTACAATTATATCAACCAGAGATGTTCACTGACCCCCGTGTTTTGGTTTTGGTTTTGAATCTGGATTAACTTCATGTTTTAATTTTGGTTTTGGTAAAACCCCCATTGTGTGTTTTGGTTTTGGTTTAGGATCTTGATTTTTTTCTAAAATCCCTACTTCCTTTTTGTTAAGATCACATAATTTGGCTCTTTTTCCCCCCTATTAACCTCAATAACATTAATTGCAAATCATTTCCAGTCAATTTTTGTCAAGTGACAAGAACACTGCAATCCCTGTTTCTGTGTGAGCAATGTCACTGGAGAATGGAGAGTGACAAGAACACTGCTACCCCTCCTGTTTCTGTGTGAGCAATGTCACTGGAGACTGGAGAGTGACAAGAACACTGCTACCCCTTCTGTTTCTGTGTAAGCAATGTCACTGAGCAATGTCACTGGAGACTGGAGAGTGACAAGAACACTGCTACCCCTGTTTCTGTGTGAGCAATATCACTGAGCAATGTCACTGGAGACTAGAAAGTGACAAGAACACTGCTACCCATGTTTCTGTGTGAGCAATGTCACTGGAGAATGGAGAGTGACAAGAACACTGCTACCCCTCCTGTTTCTGTGTGAGCAATGGCACTGAGCAATGTCACTGGAGACTGGAGAGTGACAAGAACACTGCTACCCCTTCTGTTTCTGTGTAAGCAATGTCACTGAGCAATGTCACTGGAGACTGGAGAGTGACAAGAACACTGCTACCCCTGTTTCTGTGTGAGCAATATCACTGAGCAATGTCACTGGAGACTGGAGAGTGACAAGAACACTGCTACCCATGTTTCTGTGTGAGCAATGTCACTGAGCAATGTCACTGGAGACTGGAGTGTGACAAGAACACTGCTACCCCTTCTGTTTCTGTGTGAGCAATGTCACTGAGCAATGTCACTGGAGACTGGAGTGTGACAAGAACACTGCTACCCATGTTTCTGTGTGAGCAATGTCACTGAGCAATGTCACTGGAGACTGGAGTGTGACAAGAACACTGCTACCCCTCCTGTTTCTGTGTGAGCAATGGCGCTGGATCTTCTGGGGAGGAAGGTACTTATGGAATCCAAAACCTGCGAGATCCAACAACGCAACAGTGACGTTTTGCCTCGATTCAAATCCGAGGACTTGCAAAAGTAACGAGATGGGTCGCGAGCCTACTTGGATCCCTAAGTTCGGGTGGGCTCGGTTTTCAGAAAACCGAGCCCGAGCATCTGTAATGTAAACAACAAAGACTGAATGATGAGTTATCTATTTACAATACGTAGCACATTCTATGTTAGACATCCAATAGACCCCCCTGGATTCCTCTTTCTCATAATGCATTTCATATGTGAAATAATATTGGGGAATATGTTGATGGGCAATATGGGAAAATCTAAGTAAAATACATTAAGGCGAGCATTAAAAGCTTTATAGCAGTCAATGGGAAGCGCTAATTACCTGAGTGCTCAGTGTGACAGGAGGGGTCTCACGGTGTGACAGACAATAAACGTATCTCATTGACTATGACGGAGCTTCTGAAACTAATCTTTGTGCTGCAAGATAAACACGTGGGGCCTGATTCATCAAGACACGTATCTGATGATTTTGAGCACATCGTCCGCAAAATCGCTCTGCGCATTCCCAGAACCAAGAGGTCCATGATCCCAGCCCTGTACATTTTGTCGGCGAATGCAAAGGACTTACTACAGCCTGCGATTCCTGGGAGGGAACGCGGTGGAGAAGGGTCGTTTTGCCACAGTCAATTTACAGTAAGGGCGTGCCACACTCAAGCGTACGCAGCCACGCCCGAATCCAGCCCTCAGCGCCTCAAAGTTACCTGTTTTTCTGCCGTATCTCTTGCTCCAGCTACAGAGCTAGTCTAAGTCCTGTGGGTAAATGTATTAACCTCCGATTATTGCAAGTCGCCGCTATTTGGTGAATTTGCATTGAAAATTTAAAAAGGCATTGTTTTGCTTTTTAAAGCCATTGCTGCTTTAAATTTTCACTGCAAACTCGCTAAATAGCGGCGACTTGCAATAATCGGACGTTAATACATTTTCCCCCTCATCAGTAATGATGACAGCTGTGTATACAGCTATAACATGTGTTTGCAATCACGAACAACTGTAAAAATATAATTTATGTTCAGTAAAAATTTACAACATTCTAATAAATTTATTGCATGGAAAAAACACCAAACTTTTTTGTAACTGTTTTATCAATGCCTTTCTTATTAACAGGCAACATTAATTCACTATTTTATTTTCCTGTGCATCCTTTTGTGAATTTTTATACATAGATTTTATACATATTGGTGTTTTTTAGAGTAGAGCACAGCTGACATGCACCCCGATTTCAACAGTCTACGTATCTTGAGATCGGTGGCTTGATCAATTCGAGAGTGTGCAAAGCCGAAATATGTGCGTATAATACTAAACGTATGTTTGCCTTGATGCATCAGACTCGTTATGCCAGAAACTCAAGTGTGTAACTAGCCTTAAAAGAGAACTCCAGGTGAATTGTTTTTTATAGACTCGTAAATTATTTTTTCAGCTTTCTGGCAGAAAGGTAAGCATATATTAAAGATTTATAACCTATTTATTTGTGAGATGGGGGTGTATATATATATTTAACTTCAATCCATTTTATCCCTCTTTTTTTGCTCTTGTACTATGCAAATCACCTCATGCACTACTTTCACTCATGTGCAATGAATTATACTCACCTGAATATACTCGCCACACTTTAGTAGCAAACTTACCACTCCCGGGCTCCAAATATTTTCCAGTATCTTGGCCCCACAGACCAGGGGGACTAAGAAGTCTACGGGATGGGGAGAACACTTATTTTTTCGAGCAATCCTGAGTGAATAGTTACTAATCGCTCTAATGATCCAATTCTATCGAACTGGAAGTTGGTTTGAATTTCCAGTTTTAATGCCATGACAGCAACAAAAATGCTTTTATATATCAAAATATTGAGGTAGATATATAATATACAGTATATAAAAATGTAAAGTTTTGAATTTAATTGCACTATAAGGTTGTCTAATAGTGAGACATTGCTTTATAATACCAGTATATCTCATTCCCAACAAATGTTTAATAATATTTGTAAAGTGTCAAAAGTGTTATCTGCAGTTAACCAAACCTTGCTCTTCCTTGTAACCTACAATGACCTGCACTGACATCACTTAATGCTGAGTTTAATATTTGCAGGAAATTGTATTTCTTTGCTTGTTAATCCATAAAGCACTGCTGTATATTTATAGATAGAGTATTGACCACACTAAAAACTTACATCTATCTGTGTACAATGATTTTTCCACTTTTATAAAACAACAGGGGGATTGTGGACTGAACAGTTATTAATGTTTATATTATACATCATACTCAGACCTTGTCTAGCGGACACACAGCAGCAATTTCATTATCTTTAGGAATCCCATGTGCATATTGGTAATCAGTGTGTGTTTATATTCTCCGTGAATGGAAGATGAACGTACTGTACACTAGTTTGTTATAAAAAATCACTATCACACATTATATGTGGCTATGACCTTGGACTTTGGTTGCTTAAAAGGTGGATTTTGTTAAAATGTAGATTTAAGAGTCTAAGATTTGCACTTAATGTTCAGTTTTGTATGTATCTGACTTGGGAGTTTGCAAGAAGTTTAATTGAAATGCAATACCTTCATTTAAGTGTTATTGACTTTGGTGTTGTGCTAACACACATTAAAGAGGACATTAACTCTCATAAAATGTTTATGATATATGGCAGCAAAAGCTGAACTGTGCTGTTTCAGATTTCTCTAAGTCAGGACAGAACTGTCTACATACAGGTGTTGGTTATTGCAAGCTTCCATATTTATGTGAAAGTCTAAAAAAAAAAAACAGCCTGTCGGACTTGCAAACAATGCAAGGATAAAATGTAGTAAACAATCCAAAAGCAGCCTCTATTACATTCCTGTCACCCTATTCCCAAGCCTAGACTCTAATCCCAGTCCCCGGTCTGTGTGGCTGTTCTTCAGAAACAGACCTGGACCTAATTTGATAATTTCCACCTCAGAATTGTAGTTTAAGCTTGATAATCAGCTACCAGACTTGCCAGTTCATATACTTTAGCTTTCAGTTCCAGATTCCTCAAAAATTAAATAAATAAAAATGAAAACAAAAAATATAAAAAAATAATAATTTAATAAGTAATCCTCGGTCAGAAAATGCTTCATATAAATAAATAAAGCATTTTCTGTAGGATATCCTCTGCTATCGCTATCCTGAGATGGCGCTATAGAAAGGAGGACTTCCACCATAAATGTACTGCAGCGATCCTTGTTAGATACTAATCCCCATGCTTTGCAGGATAAATGCTATTGCTAATAATTGCGCAACAATAGCTAGAGTTCTTCTCTAACTACTAAAAAAGCCCCATAAAAAGAAAAGGGGACAAGAAACAGAGAAGCCCTATTGCTTGTCTAAAGAAAGAAGTTTTTATGGAGCATTTAAAAGCCTGGAGATCCTGAGCCTGGCTCATGTTCGGACGAAAGTAATTTTTCATAGCACATCTTGTATGAAATAGTTCTGGACGTGCCCCAAAACGGACGTTACTCCAATGAACGCGCAATTCATGTCTGAATGCAAATTACACTTAGATCTGCCTATGACTTGAGAGGTGGAATGGAGGAGGGAGGGGAGGACTAAGGTAGGTTATGTACAGTACGGGAGTCCTGATGCAGATACGGCTGATTCAAGTCCTGGGTTTTTCCTATATACATTTGGTTTCATCCGTGTCATTTGCACCTGGAAATCCTTGTATCTAGGGGTCATTGTAACACAAAGAGAGAAGATGGATACTTAGTATCATTATTACAAAAGATGAATATCTAATGCAAACAATAGCCACCAACAATATATACTTTAAACCTCCCAGTGTTATTAACTAGAAGAACAGTGATAAACGGAACAGTCCTTGGGTTCCAGACAAGCCAGAAAAGGTAAACTGCTCACAGACAAAGCCTGTTTATAGCTTGTGGCATAAGAAATGGTACAAAAATTGACCCTCACAAGATTGTTTCTTTCACTAGAAAATCCTTGGATGTAAATTAAAATAAATCTAATTGTTTTTTGGGGTGTGCTGCTCAGAGTCATACAGCAACAGCACATATATATATATATATATATATATATATATATATATATATAACTAGCTGAAGTTGCCCAGGGTTTAAATCTTCAAGTTATCACGTTATCAATGAGTTGCATGTAACAGTTGACATTTTAAAAATAATTAGCGTCTCAGATGTCATCCCAATCCATCCAGTGGAATGCCCAGAACAGGCCCCCTGGGTTAAAGTTCTGCCCAGCACCAAAGGTAGGTCCGACCAGGACCTCAACGCCCTAGTTGGTCTTCTGGGATCTAATCTTACCACTCTGTGAAGTTTTCATCCAAATCCATCCAGTGAAAGGCTCAGAAGAACAGGCTGCACGCGTCAAATTTCTGCAAAAAAATGATGTTTTTAATATTTGTTGAGCTGTCGCTTTGTCACATTTTCGAGTTGTCACTTTGTGACCTAATAGGTTACTTTTCCTATGCTAAATAACTGTATAAGATTTGGCAGCATTACCTTGAGAGCTGTGAAAGAATTTTGCCAACAAAGAAACAATCTTCTTCTTTTATATATATAGAAGATTATACTATACTATACACATACACAATAGCCAGTACTTTATCTAAACGCTTTGACAGACTGACACCCAATCGATCAGCAAACTATTCAACCTGAGTTATCGCTGCAGAAATTAACTGCTATAAAAGAAGTCACTGTATTTTAAGAGCACAGACTGCAAATCACTTTACTCCCTACATGTTGTCTGTTCTACAATGACATATGAGAGGAGGGGGGAGAGATATTAATATAGAACATATTGATCCAAAACTTACAAGAGTTTTGGATTTTTTTTTTTACCTGGAATGACGTTTTCAGATCTGATTTTGGCGCTAAGAGTCGAGTCATGTTTTGTTTATATTCAGATCCACAAATCTACACTGTAGTTTAAATGTGCAGGGTGACCCATGGACCAGATGAAGTCTAGCAGACCCATCGTGTCACAAAAGTTTTTGCTTTAAAAGCTGCATGTGTGCTGCCACTAACTATCACAGGACAACTGTCTGCAACTAAGATATACTATATAAACGCATTATATGTACTGCATGTATTGAAAGCATCTGATATTTGACATTTAATATGGATATAAATGATTATAATAGCAGTTGTTATGTTATTTTATGGGAAAAAAAGTTTTATGTGCTCTGATGTATAATTTTATAGCAGTGTATATGCATATACTGCAGTCTGTTCTGTGTGTCTACATACGGCAGGTACCGTTTAGACAGAGCATTCTTACACCCAGATTTAAATCAAAACATTTCTTGGGATCTGCTTGGATTTCAATACGGTTGTAACTACACACAATCTCCATGATCTTTTTATAAAACGCATCTTATGTGCAAGTTTTGTGTTCGGACTTGAATCAAGCCGTCTATGAGCATCTGACGACATATGGAAGGGTGCGAGGGAATTCCTGGAAGGATTAGAGTGAGAAGAAGTTAAAAGTGGAAGAGTTAAGGTGCTGAGAGGTATCATTTGCAAGTGCCTTGGTATTAGGGATGAGATGATGCGATATTGCATATGATAAGAGCATGCAGTAATATTTTAGTTGTACCATGTGATAGGTCGGAACGAGTTTAAAGTTGTGTTAAGCTGAAGTTGGCAGACAGTTGTTGAGTGTGAAAGTGAAGATTGAGGGCCGAGCAGGGCTGCCACCAGAATTTGTGGGACCCAGTACAAATGTAGCAGGCAGGACCCCACTCCTACATTTGCTAGCCCCCCATTCTCTATAGTCACCCCCATCCCTGGTTCCATCTAACCCCTGCAGTAGTTTACTCACCTCTCTGCACCTTCTTGCTGTCTCCTTTTGGCTCCTCTCTATTAACAGTGCTGTGATGCTATTAATTACATGATGTCAGAGCGAGGTGTACTCTGCCTTGCCACGGCTTGTCCGTGAATCGGGCACCTGGGGGGCTGGGACTGGAGCAAATGGTGCCAGCCGACATCTTGGGAGTGAAGGCAGACAGGCTGCCTACAAGGGGACCCACTGCCGCATCCTTAATTACACACAGAGGCCTCTCCCAACACCACCTCCCACATCTCAGGAGCAGCTGCTGACTAGAAATGACACCCGATACCTCCCTTAATTCACTGCGGATGCCTCCTCCCCTAATACATTTGTTTGGGCTCTGGGCTGGTGGGGCCCCACTCTGCTTCTGGGCCCCATACTGCTGTACTCCCTGTACCCCCCTGATGACTGCCCTGGGGCCGAGTCCCCACTTACCTCTAGACAAGAGCTTGAGGAGCAGAGATTGGAGTGTTATCCACGGTGCTTGTTACGTCAGGGAAGTCAACAGATGTTGCAGCAGGAACATGACAAGTTCAATCTATGTTGAGTTCTAAGCAGGGAGAGGACATGAAGGTGGAGACAGTGGCAAGATCATTCAGTAAAGAAGAGGGAGTGGGGGCAGAGAGATGTTTCGAGTGTTATCAGTGTAAAGATGATAATGAAACCCAAGGGAACAAATAAGAGTCAGGTGGAGAAGGAGATGATGGCATCTTTTGGTACACTTACAAAAACAGGGCGAGGAGAGGAAGTAGAGCTGGAATGTGAGACACTAAAAGTCTGGTGTAGCACCGTGGACTGCCAAGCAGTGGAGATTTTGGAGTAGGTGTCAAAGCAGGGGTGGAACACAACTTCACCGCGCCCAGAGGGGCGCCCCAAATGTTGCTCTTCGTTGAGGTCCCCCAAGACATACATTAATAGCCACCAAACACAAGATAGCTCATTTGCATGAACATACAATAACAATTCTGCACAATGTAACCAGGGCACTGTTTATACAGAGTTTGTATCTTCTCCCAAGTTCAGGTTTTCTCCCACACTCAAAAACATATCGATGGGTTAATTGGCTTCAGAGAAAATTCACCTTAGTGTTCGTGTAGTAGGGAAAATAGATTGTAAGCTCCACTGGGTCAGGGACTGATGTGAATTATTATTAATATTCTTTGTAAATGATGTGTAATTTGTAGGCGTTAAAGTCAATTTAATCATAATTATCCATCTTGAGTATATTTAATATATTCTGGTACTATTCTGCGTGCTATTTGAATGTTATAAAGAAAAATGTCGTTTGGGCATTTAGACATATACATGCACTAGTGACATTAATGTTTAGAATTCTGTACCCATTCACATTAATATATTAAAAGTTAATTACTTTCCCCCGACACTTTAACTCATTTTTCCAGTCTGTATTGAAAAACTCCTTATCCGCCTGTCAGAGGTTCTTAGTCTCTCACGTTCAGACAAATATACTTATTGCGCTAGTTTATTACAAAAGCGCAGTTAGTATGTAAACTCGCCCCGTTCTATTTTCATCATGCGGAATTTTCATCACAAGTTGGGATAGATGCATTGATTTATTAGATTTCTCTGCTAATGTGCAGAAATCGCTCCAGGAATCTTGCAAACCTCATATAGCAATAGAAATTGTATCACTTTGTCAGTTACTGCCTTTCCTTGTTTAGCATTAAGAAACTGACATTCACTGCACCAGGCATCTGAAATAACACAGCATTTCATGCATTTAATCAGTACTGCTTGGATCCTGTTAGACTCAGAGAAACAGAATACTGTACCTCAGTTATGCTACAGTAGATCCACCTAAGAAAGATTACATTTCAAAATACATTCATTTATATTTATGCAACATTTATAAAATACTAAAAGACATGTAAAATCCTTTAATAATATGAACTGGGGGCACCACTATGACATAATATGAACTGGGGGCACCACTGTGCGGCATAATATGAACTGGGGGCACCACTGTGTGGCATAATATGAACTGGGGGGCACCACTGTGTAGCATAATATGAAGTGGATGAATTACACGGTGACATAATTTGAACTAAGGGCACTCCTGTCAGGGGCAAACGCAGGATTTGTAGAGGGGGTTTCCACACCATGCCACCAGTGGGCGTGACCAGCATGTATGGGGGCGTGGCTATAATTTTAGATAGTGCTTGGCTGCTCTCCAATTCTTCCTATTCCTATAATATACATGGACAATGCTGCGTGCACTACTGTTAGGTGCATGCATCTCTCCCTTTTCAAGCAGAGCCATGTGAAGCGGGGACAGAGTCCAGGCACCTCAATTATAAAGTGCCCCAGGCTTGGAGGGGGGTTTCCAGGCACTAGGACCCCCCCCCCCTCGGTTTGCCTATGCCTGTGCTGCATAATATGAACTGGGGACCCTACTGTGTGGCATAATAAGATCTGAGGGCACTTCTAGACACCCTCCCCCACCGGAAGGTATCTTCGGAGCAGACTATGCCTCTCTAGGCTTCCCTGAGTGCACACCGTAATGAAATGTGGAATGACTGTGAATCAGCAGCACACATCCGTATGTAGAGTTATACCTATCGATGTCTTTTGTTTCCTTAAACCTGGTGAAGTGGAACCGGGGAGGGGGAGCATAGGGTGAGTACACTAAGGGCGTGTTAACGCAATTGTGACACAATTAGATGGGGACAGACCCGTGTATTTTATAAATACTTATATCAGTGGAGTCACACATATAGTTTAGGAAATTGCGGCTATCTAACAACAGATTTTGTATTTAATTTACTGTTAATTTGAATTTGTGTTTGCATTTAATTACATATTATATGAAACATATGACTTTCACATTTATTAATAGCACTGTCCAGAAAATAATCTTTCTTTTTTATATGATACTTTAATATATTATTGTACAAATAGAATAATGTGACTGTAGCATTTGCTACTAACAGTGATACTGTCAAACCACTCTCTGCACCGTCTCTGCGTCATCTCTACACTATCATGGGGTGTAAGTATATACACTTGCTCCGTCTGATGTATGCCTGGTGCAAACACAGCTAGAAGTGAGGAAAGCGCTTTGGATGTGTTTGGGTTTAGTAAACACGGTTTGATTAAATTATCGGATTCGGCTAGCGGCCATTGTAATTTGGCCAAAAAGCAGGGCTGGTGTCAGGGGAGGGGAATTGCACAGGAAACCCAAAATTTGTTGGGCCCCACACACAAGTTTATTGTTCTAATTGTCCGATTTTTGTTCTAACTCTACAATGTTTCACTTTAATCTGGAGTAGGCTGTAAGGGCCGGAGTGATTTTGGCACGTATCTACAAATTTTGAGCGTACTGTACACCAAAAATGTCTGCGCATTCCCCCAACCAGCCCATGCGCCAGAAAGAGCAGCCTTATCCGCTACGTCTCCGTATGTAAAGTACACTACGTATAGCCTATGATTACAGGGAGGAAACAGGTACTGAGGAGGGGCAAGACGTGCCAAGCTCGAGCTCACACAGCCAAGTCCGGTCATCTCTCAGCTACGTATTTATCTGCCGTATCTCTTGTTTCAGCTATAGAGCTAGGGGAATATTTACTAAACTGCTGATTTGAAAAAGTGGAGATGTTGCCTATAACAACCAATCAGATTCTAGTTATCATTTGTTTAGTACATTCTACATTGTTGACATTGAAGTATGCAGAGATGATTCACATGCGTTTTAAAACAAACGCACGTTGCGCTCAGTATGCTTTCTATGACTCTGGCCCTATACGTTGATGTATGTTGATAAATACCAAATCCTGGACATTTGTCAGTAAAGATAGGAAGTAGAGCCAATGACAGAGCCCTAACACTAACACATGGGTATTTGAGTTACTGTCACCTTCCTGTCTTTTTAAACAAATTTGATTTGATTTTTTAAAAATAGTAACAATAGTCACACAATGCTTACCCACTAATAAAACAAGCTATCTATCTTAATATATTACCAAAATAAATCCATATACATTTTATTTGGACAAAAGTATTTGGCCACACCTGTTAATTATTGAATTGAGTTGTTTCCATCAGACCCGATGTCAGTGGTGTATAACATCCAGCACCAGCCATGCAGTCTCCATTTGCAAACATTTATGATACAAAATAGGTCGTTCTGAAGAGCTCAGTGACTCCAAGCGTGGTACTGTGATAGGATGCCACGTTTGCAATAAGACGGTCCGTTAAATTACATCCCTGATGGATATTCCATGGTCAACTGTAAGTGATATTATTAGAAAGTGGAAGCATTTAGAAACAACAGCAACTCAGCCACGAAGCGGAAAACCACGTAAAATCACAGAGCGGGGTCAATGCCTGCTAAGGCGCATGTGGCGTAAAAGTCGCCAACGCTCTGTTGATTCCACAGCTGAAGAGTTACGAATTTCCACTAGCATTAATGCAAGCCTAAGACCTGTGCTGCGGAACCTTAATGGAATGGGTTTCCATGGCCGAGCAGCTGCATGCAAGCCTCACATCACCAAGACCAATGCCAAGCGTCGGATGGAGTGGTGTAAAGCACACCCACACTGGACCTTGGAGCAGTGTAAACGTGTTCTGTGGAGCTGTCATAGAACAGCCTGCAGCTAATCCGTTCAGAATGCCCGCAGCAGCACACGTTTCAGGTGATGACTATACTGATCTTGTGAGAGGTAGTGATCAGTGTACTTTTGTGATTATATTAGTGTGAACAAGGCTGTATGTGGCAGAGACTATCTCAGGAAATGAGGATAAGAATGGATGGAATAAGGAAGACACAGACTAAAAGTTAAACAGTGGAACGAGCAGCGTTCCCAAACAGCTCCAATTATGAGCACCTCGGTGTAATAAGAAGTTCATTTAACCAACTTGTTTTTGTTTGGTTTTCTTCTTTTTCGTTACATTGTGCTGTACACAGCAGTTTTAGAAACTGTTAGGCTTTTACGACATCTCTTGAGACTTAACAGAAATTGTGTCCTATAGCATATATTGATGGGGGAAAAATTGCAAGCTTTTACTTTTACTTTTAATTGCTATTTCTTTTTAATAGAAACCAGTTAAAATAAATATTTATTTTATTTAACATTGGCAAAACATATTTTAAAGGACAGTTTCATTCTTTAAAACTAAAATCAATTGAATGAATTTCAAATATATTTATCCAATACAATATCTGTGAGTTTAGAATATAACACCCGGCCTCCTGTAGACTAATATTATTTAGATTGATTGTTCTGGGGAAAGGACACTGCAATAAAACCTCTCTGCCCGTCCACCCCCACCCCTCTTCATAATGTATTTTGTGTTACCTTCTCTGCAGCTGTTAGATCTGTGCAGGATTCAAACATCAGCTGAGGCAACCAAACCAGCTTGGTGATGGGAGCTGCAGTTTATTGCCCCAATAAATACACATATTAGGGTTCGTGTAGAGTTGGATGCGTGTGCCTGAATGTATGAAGTTGATGTCCTCACGCTTTCTCAAAATTAACATCTCTAAAATTGAACTCATTGTCTTTCCTCCCCCTCGACTCCCTTCCCACCATGACCTCTCTATCATTTTTAACAACACCACCATCTCCTCTGTCACCCAACTCCGCTACCTGGGCGTTACCCTCAACCCCTCTCTTTCCTTCGCCCCCCCCACATTTAATCCCTTGCCCAAGCCTGTTGCTTTCAAATATGCAACATTGCCCGCATCCGGTTCTTGCTCTCTCAAGATGCCACCAAAACTATAATCCAGGCACTCATCATCTCCCACCTCGATTATTGCAACCTCCTACTTACTGGCCTCCCCCACTCCCATCTCACCCCCCTCTGCTCTATACTCAATGCAACTTGACTCATTTTCCTTTCTCGCCGCTCCTCCTCTGCCTCCCCTCTCTGCCTTGCCTTACACTGGCACCCCATCCCCTACAGAATCCATTGCAAACTCATTGCCACCACTTACAAGGCTCTCTCCCAATCTACTGCCCCCTATATCTCTAACCTCCTCTCCATTCACACTCCTGCGCTCGGCCAATGACCGTCACCTCTCCTCCACTCTGATCACCTATTCCCACTCCAGAATCCAAGACTTCTTTCCTGCAGCCCCACTTCACTGGAACGACCTCCCTCGCTCCATCCGTCTCTCTCCTAATCTGTTCTCCTTCAAGCGGGCACTTAAAACTCACCTGTTCCTCAAAGCCTACCTTACACCTAACCCCCTCATCTCCTCCGCTTGTTCTCCCCTCTCTCCTCCCGGCACCCCTGTTCTCTCCCCACTTACTTCAACTGGCTCCCTTTGTGCTTGAGTTTTGCTTACCCTCCCTTAGGATGTTAGCTCGTTTGAGCAGGGCCCTCTTCTCTCGTGTCTCCATACCTGTTCCTCTGCTCCGTCTTTACTGCATTAGCTTGTCTGGAGTTTCTGAAGTTTTGGTATTTTTTGTTTATTGTTCGAATGTTTCACCCTGTATAGTCTACTGTTTGTGCTGTGTACAGCGCTGCGGAACTCTTGTGGCGCCTAACAAATAAAGGATAATAATAATAATAATTAAGGAAAAATGTACATATGATAAAAACCTTTACGTACACAGTTCAAATGAATACACATCAATAAAGCGATATGAATAAATGGCCGCAACTACTTATAATATAGCAGTCACACTAATGGTATAAGTATCAGCCAGCGGGGTAAAGCTGCAGTTAGACAAGCAGAATCTTCAAGATAGCATTGGCGATATTCATCATTATCATTGCATAACGTTACACCAGCCCTCCAGCCTCTTAAAAGGTGTATCTACATCTATGTCCAGGTCTACTAGAGTCACAACTACCTGAACACGTGCTTAAAGTACTCAGGATCTGCTTGACTGCCCCTTCTCTCCACTGTTCAATCAACCTCTCTATAAGAATTCGTAAGGTAAGATGCACCAAAATGTGTGAACAAACATATGCACGGTGTTGGACTGGGGCATGAAGGGCCCACCAGGGGACTGCAACGCTAGGGGCCCACCAGATGGGGTGTGTCCAGCCATAATAGAGGAAACACCAGACACTAGAGGGGGAGTGGTCAGCCCGCAAACGACAACTAGCACCATAGTGTTGTATATAAAGAATGCAGTCTGTATATAAAGAGTACACAGTCTTGACCTGCTCCTTAGATTGGACGGAACAGTTACTAAAAATCGGGATTGTCCCACTAGAATCACAACATTTCACAGACTGTCCATCTCTCTCCTACCTGTTCTTGTCATTTTCACCACCTATGGCTGCTGGTTACTTTAGTTGCGGCTTTTCTGGATCCTGGAATGTTGGGGGCACTATTTTGGAAAACAAAATGGGTACATTTAGAACATTTCAACCAGCCCCGGCGTTAAATCAATTGGACCCATGATTAATACTTAGGCCTTCCTCCAGTTCCAACATTAAAACAATAATAAATAAACCCATTTCCCTCCCTCCAAAAAGCCCCAGTAATAAATTAATAGCATTTACGTATAATAAATATACCTATTTCGTGCCACTGTCACTGTCATTAAATAATTCATATTCACATTTAATAAATAGATCTCATGCTCTTCAAACTCAGCCCCACATTCAATTAATAGCCCCCAAATCACCCCATGTTAAATGAATAGTCCCTACTATAAAATTAAATTGTCCCACCTTCACCTTACAAGCAAAGTAGCACCCATTAGTCACCACCTACCACACACACATTACCACAAGCCCGCTGTGCCATCACACACACATTACTGTGCCCCTTCATCACCATGCTGTGCCCCCTTATGATCACATTGCACCCACCATGCTGTTTTTGCTTCCCCCTTCTCCTGGCCCCCCTTCATTACCCTGTGTCATGCTGCTTTTTCTCCCCCCTTCTCCCGGCCCCATTTCATCACCCTGTGCCATGCTGCTTTGGTCCCAATTCACACTCTGCTCCCTCTTACTTACGTTCCTATACTTACCTTTTCTTTCTTCTCTTTTCTTCTCTTGAACGTTGGGCAGGATGACGTTACGTCCAACATTTAGTGCGAACGAAGCAGAGAGGAGGGAGGAGGGGCACCGGTGCCACGATCACGCAAATATATATATTTTTTAAGGTACCCGCTCCCCCCACCAATGTAGAGGGGAGTCATCAGGGTCGGTGCCTACCTGGGGAGACACCGGCTCCCTGGCACAGCAGTCCGAACCTGCGTATGCATACAAAAATATGTCTCTTACACATATAAAACAGATGTATGTCCAACTTTACATGTGACAGAGTGCTATAATGTCACTGCAGGCTGCCTTAATCACTCGATTTTTAAAAAAGTGCAAGGGCAGAATATTACTACTGGCTGACCTCCCGACATTTATCGAGGTAAAATGGGAAAAAATAAGCACCCCTGAGAAATGCAAGGCCCTCCCCATTTTACATAACACCAGCCTGACAAAAGCCCATCCAATTCTCCGAAATTTGTGTCCCTTTGGGGTCTACGAGTCGGGAATGTCCAGCTGCATTCTGGACAACTTGATTTTTTTTTTATTGAGATTCACAGAAGCTCTTATAGAAAAGTTTTTTGGGGCTATTTAACAAAAAAATAGACATATTTCTTTAACCAATATTAACTTTATTACAGATGTTATCTAAACATGGGATTATCCTTAACGTTTAAGTCATGATGTAGTGGGAAGGGAACGATCACCTGCTACGTAACAATGATTATCGAGTTGTTTCTTACTGGGATACAGAACAAGGGATAAACCTCCATCATCATTTTATTTTTAAGGTGACCATTGACCTTTTCATGTTGAGAGTAAGGTTATTACCATGGATCCTGAGGCGTCTGACTTGATCCACAAAACAATTTTCTGAGCACTCTGATCGGAGAAAATAAAACATTATTGTTTATCACAAACCAACAGAAGTAACCTCCAGCCGCAAGTACCAATTCATACATTACGTTTTTAGGCATATTAACAATTTGAAGTACTGTCTTACTTTGCCTTCTGGAAATAAAGGGATAGAATTAATGTGAAGCATTGTACGATCAGAGAGTAAGATTCAATCTGGGCTCCATCATGATGAAACAGAAGGATCTTTCTATCCATGAACGATGATTCCAATTTGTTTTTTCAATGGAAGGTTATCAGCTCTTTTTTCATAGTTTTTTAGGAAGAGTTAGGATGGATGATAGAGCCAAGAACATGGGCAATGAAAATTGTTCCTGTTTTAGTATCCATTAGGCTTAGACTTCTGAAAATAAAAATGTGTTGGATGTTTTTACATGACCCATTATCTAGTTTCACAAAGACATTTGCATGCTGAAAAAATGGTGGCTTGTACTGCAAATGCCATTTGTTAAACATCTTTCATGACTTAATGTGTGCTGCTGGGGCTGACAAAGGGGGTGCAGACTTTTGCTCCTTGCTCCTATGAGAAAATCAGGGAATTTGTGGTTGAATGTTGTCTAGGTGCAGTAATGCACCTCGTAGAGGTACCACTATGGGAGCGGGGAAACATTCACCCGATGGGATGTGAAATGCGTCGGCCTGATCTTGTATGCTCTCATAAGCAGAAACAAGAATTATTTGTGTTACTTGACAAAATAACTAAATGAGTTTGAAAGGGTTGAGATTGATTATTTGCGGGCTATTAACTGGTGGCTGCAAAGCATTTTAAACCGCCAATCCAAATGTATTTTTATATGTCATGGAAGGTAGGGGAGATAGGGAAGCTGCTTATACATTCAATTGAACCATCCAGAGCCAATCAAGCACACTTTACATTATAGGAAAGTGAATGCATAAAAACCAACAAGCAGTAATTTAAAAGAATGAAGGCGTTGTACTAAACGAGACTCTTTCAATCTTCCGGCATATGAATTCCCATCTTGGACTGTAATACTGCAAAAGGTCATTCAGCGTTGGAGACATTTGCATCCAAATGTAGACGTAAAATGAGTCCAGAGTAAATGCATTTATTTTTCTATTTATAATATCTTATAATGCGAGATATGAAAATATGTTTATAGCGTACCAAAAAGACGGCAGCCGTCGGTAACTTGTTTGTATTTGAAAAATAAATAAAGGAGGTACCCCCAGCAATAGGGAAACCTGCAGCGTGGTGATAGCACCTTTGTTCCTCCCAACACCCCTAGCCTGTGGGAAATATTGTATATTGGTTTACTTAAAAATAGCAGTTGTATGTTACACTACTGGTCCTTGCAATGCAGTTGAGCACCCGCATCTGATACAACTCCTAGAAGTCATATCTGCAGCTGCGTCCACCTCTAATTGTACCGCAGCTATATCAATATACCATTGCTGTACTTGGCCTACACTTTGATTGGGGCCTTGTCCCTCTCTGTGTCAGGGTCAGCATCGTTTTCCCTCTGGTGATAAAGACAGAACAGTAAATGAAGACCCAAAAACACCCAAAACTCCAAAAACATACTGGTAGGTTAATTAGCTGCTATCAAATTGACCCTAGGCTCTCTGTCTGTCTGTCTGTGTATGTTAGGGGAATTTAGACTGTAAGCTCCAATGGGGCAGGGGCTGATGTGAGTTCTCTGTACAGCGCTGCGGAATCAGTGGCGCTATATAAATAACTGGTGATGGTGATGAAGACCACTGCTCGACAAAACTATTGGGGACATTACAGTACTATTACTCTGGCCTCCTTAGACTAAGGCTGGGTACACACTGCAGACTTTTCACACAATTATTGGGTCAATCACACAATAAATGGGCGCTCGACCTGATGTCGCATTAGTGTGTACGCTCCAAAGACGAACGATTCTCCTTCCAAAGCATATCGTATAATTCAATTTGGTTTTCTAAACTAACTAAAAATCTCAGTAAATGATGGAACAATATTGAGCAAATTCTGCAGTGTGTACGCACTCGGGACCAGAATTGTAGGCAGATCTCCATAGAATGTACAGAGTCAGGGTCTTTTCAGCCGATGGTTATGACAGATGAAAAGCACAGATCTGAAGGTAAATCCTGTAAAACGTGTATAGTGTGTGCACATGAATGGGCTGCTGATCGGGACATTAGTAAAATCGTTTACGATAACGCATCGGGAAAAACTTCCACTGTGTGTACCCAGCTTAACCTTTCATCCACATCAAAATTTTGCAATTACTTTTTTGTCATGTTTAAGGAAGCCCCTGCGATCCCAGACTCTGGCCACAGTATAGTGGTCATGATATATAGATCTCTTGCAGGTTTGATCCCTAAGTTAAGTGACATCTTTAAAACTGTTCATCCATGGATCTCAGCAAAGATATGGACTGAGATTGTTCAGGTAGCTGCAGCCACTGACCATGTTTTACAAGCATAAAACAATAAGCCAGTGTTTGCGTTGGCTTTACAAGTGCTCAATGACTGTCAGAACACAGGGAAACCATAAATCAAAACAACAGATTGGGAAAAGGCAGTCAGTCAACTGTAATTACTGTAGTAAGCCCAAGCCAGTCGGCTAACCTCTACAAACAGAAACAATCTAAAATAAATATCTGAAAAGATTAGGGGGTTGTCACGATTATCACATAATCAGGGGTTAAAATATAAATATCACTGTGCGCAAGTAAAAAAAGGGGTTAATTAAATTTCACATGACCATCTGACACTAGCACTTATGACAGTGTCCTTTAATATAGGAAATTGAATATTTCAGATTTCATACTGGTATCAATATCTATGTGTACCAACAGTAGATTAGGCATAAGTTAACATTAGATACTAACCCCTTAGATTGCTGTAATATAATATTGTCCCCTAATACTATACTTAATATTTTCATATTTCATATGTATCTGTGCGATAATCTGTGATCATTTCAGATAAAATTATATTTTAATATTTAAGAATTCCACACTCAATTGTATATATAGAGAAAGTCCTAAAAGACTGCCATAAAGCCCCATACACAAATTCCGCTTCTAGTTTCCCCACAGGATCGGATGGCTGGGGCTGGAGTAACATGATTAAAATGACACTGAAAGTGATCAGAAATTGTACAATTCCTGGGGTTATATCTTCTATGGAGGAATTTCCCTCTCTTTTACTTGACCTGGGGCAGAATCCTAAAACTACATCAGTTTTTTTCCTCTATTCTGTAACTTTCTCCCTTTTATTAAGAAACTTGTTTACATAAATGTATATCTCATAAACCTTATACATTTTATTTGTCATATTAAATCCCATAATAGTGTTCTGTCTCTGTGTTCTTAAATTCATGTGCTAATCAAGCTTGGTCATATATTGCACCACAATCCAGCATATTATATGGTTAATGATAACTCTAATTGATTTAAAGTTTAAATCTAGTGAGATATGAATGTAGGGGGAACCTAGGAGTGTGTACAATGTGCTAGCTTTGAAAATAACTCTTGGTGGTGGCAGTTTGCACTGTGCAGGTGGACATAAGCACCAGAATCATGCAATTCTGTATAGAAGCATGTGGACTTAAGGCAAGATATACTGCGATAACTGACGCACGTCCCACTCTACACACAATATATACAGTACAACAATATCAAAAACATTTTTATAGAGCATGCCAATCAGGGGCTGGCTGGGATGGGATCATTTGCCTCCCAGGCCGTTTCCCATAGTGGGCTACCTTAGGCTGGCTCGTTGGGTATCTGAATTTTTTTACTTTTAAAATGTTCCTAAAAGACTGCCGAGCCAAGCCTCGGCCTCCGGGCTAAATTTGCCAACCAGCCCCTGATGCCAATGATGTCTGAGGGAATCTTACTGAATATATGGGCACATCACTGGTGTGGTCCAGAAGAGGTGCTTCTGTAGAAGAGACTTCGGCATGAGAGATGCCTGCAGAGAGACGCAAAGAGATGGACTATCATGCGTACTTATACAGCTCTGCACACCATTTCTCCATGGTCACACTGCTTGCACAGTCTACTCGCAGGGCCTGATTATCCAATAAAGGTTTTAAATGCAACACCCTAAATATAAATTTGTATCACTAGCTTAGGGGCTCACCTACAGAAGATGTATTTTTCTATTTCATTTTTCATTCATTTCTTTTACATTTTTCTTTTATTTGCACTTGCACATTGGTCTTATCTGTCCTTGGCTGCCGTCTCAAATGATTTTATTCACTTGTACACACAGGGGCGGATCTAGAAATTTTTTCTACCCCGGGCGATTAAGGGGGTGCGATTTAGGCCCCGCCCCCTTTCTAACTTCTAAGGCTGCCGGCGGCTGCACGTATGTGCAGGTCCGTTCGGCAGTGATAATGTGCTGTTCCGCTGCTCTGATTGTGTTTAAAACCCAATCAGAGCAGCCGGGCAGCACATTATCACTGCCGAACGGACCTGCACAGTGTGCAGCCGCCGGCAGCAAGCCCCTGCTAGGGGGGGTGATCGCCCCAAACGCCCTCCCCCCCTGCATCCGCCACTGTGTACACATTACATTAATTTAAAGAAGCGTACCTTTTTTCCTCTTTCACTGATTATCCAACAGGCTGACTAGGATGCAAGGGTTTGTTTTTTTTGGGTGGGTGCAAAATTGTGGAAGGTTGACAGGTGCAGGAGTGACCACCTAATCGCCCTCCACCTTCACATCTCCCCCCCTTGGTAGCGTTTCTTCATATCTCCCATCTGCTATACAGTTCTGATTTCAATGACAACAAAATGAGTAAAATAGATTGCCGGGAACTTTTTAAGTTTTTGAGTTTCGAAAAAACACTGGTACATAAACATTGCTGGGGGTGAAGGAAGTCGGATTTTAATTTGAGGATGAGTTTATTTTTACCTATCACTCATTAGCCTGCCATGGATGAGGAGGGTATGCTATGGACATATTTGCTTTGGTGGCCTGAACCTTTAATCAGGGCCTGTGCACTCTCATGACAGTTTCTTCAGAGAGTGGTGAATGTTGATACTTCATTCCTGCAAATTGCCCCGTCACTAGCATTGTGTCTAGTTGGGATTCTCACCAATAAAGAATTTCCTGGAAATCGGTATTCTTGGAAATCAGAACAGAAAGGTACTGTTGTTGCGGTGTCTGTAGAAAGCATTGCCTTGACACAAGACTTAGACATGTCAGAAATGTGATTTCGGATTATACTAGTGTCGATGACTAACAAATGAAACAATACCTGCCTGGTTCTGGTAGGATGGCACCGTTATTGTTGTAACACCTGGCTCATGCAGTTATTGAATTATTTATTTGAAGGGTGTAATATTTTAATGATAAACAATCCCATGAAATACCGTAACATCTGGCACTTAATTGTGACTCTATGCGGTCATTATACTGTAAATCCCCATCATAAATATGGATGTCATATCTTTTCATTTACCTCTGTGACCAATTTATTCCGTTGTATAATTTTACAATAACAAGGTTCAGAGTTGTGTTTTAGAACAGACTTTATAGAAACAAAATATAGGGTTAAAGTAATCGTTACAAACGAATTACAGATTTTATGAAGGAGTCACAGAGGTGTGTAGTCTATTGGCTTTGTTAAGCTAGTTCAGAGCAGAAGAAATACAATGTTAGAGAGTAACGTTAATACACCTATAAAAAAACTATATATAATACACCTATATATAATACACCTATGTATAATACACCTATATATATATATATATATATATATATATATATATATATATATATATATATATAATACACCTATGTATAATACAACTATAGATAATACACCTATGTATAAGACACATATAAAACACCTATGTATATTACACCTATGTATAATACACCTATGTATAATACACCTATATATATTACACATATCCATTATGTTTTAACACATTTGAAACAAATATGCGATAGTGCAAATTTAAGTTAAATATAAGGAGTTTATGTCACAGAGGTGCTCTATAAATATATATATTTAATTTTTAATGAGAGAAATGAAAGCTATAGAAGCCACAGTGTTTTATGGGCTGTATCTAGGAGTCCACATTGTTCTATAGAAGCCACAGTGTTTTATGGGCTGTATCTAGGAGTCCACGGTGTTCTATGGAAACCATAGTGATCTATGGGCTGTATCTAGGAGACCAAAGTGTTCTATGCAGACCATAGAAATAAATTTTGCACTGTTTCAGAGTGTGATTCTTTAAGAAGCGTCAATGCCGATACATGCCATGTTTTGCATATAATCGCTCTGCGCATGCCCAGAATGATACCATACAGCACAGAACGCAGCAAAGACAACATCCAATTAATCTTTGAGTGGAAAAGATGGTTGCTACAGCCTACGATTTCATGGGCGCAACGGGGAGAGAACTGGGCGTATGCACGTAGTCAATGTACAATGAGGGCGTACCAAGTTCGAGTGCATGCAACAATGCCCGATTCAAGCGTTGGGCATCTCTAATATACATGTTTATCAATCGTATCACTTGCACCAGCTACAGGTCAGGTGTAAATGCTGATTGCTAGTGATGACAGCTGTGTATACAGCTAGAACATGTGTTTGCAATCAGGAACAACTGTAAAAATGCATTTTATGTACAGTAGACATTAATAACATCTTCATAAATATGTTTTATGGAAGAAAAAAAATGACAGATGACATTAATTTAATTTTTTTTTTCCCTGTGTGTTCTTTTGTGACTTTCCACATATGTATTGGCTGTATACTGCAGTACATTGCACACTTAGGGGTATATTTACTAAACTGCAGGTTTGAGAAAGTGGAGATGTTGCCTATATCAACCAATCAGATTCTAGCTGTCATTTTGTAGAATGTAGTAAATAAATGCTAGCTAAAATCTGATTGGTTGCTATAGGCAACATCTCCACTTTTTCAAACCCGTAGTTTAGTAAATATACCCCTTAGACCTGTACTCATCAACATACGTATCCCTACATCCGCTCCTTGTTGAATATGGTTTTAAAAACTGCACAATACGTTTTGCCTTTATGAATCAGACCCTTAGTTTCTTACAAAGGTGCTGAATGGACAGTGTCACAGCTGGAAACTAACACAGAGCTGTTTGCACGACCTCTACCCCTTGTCAATGCTTGGAAATTAGATGCACAGAGATGAATGCTATCTCCACGTGGGGTTTAGGGGGCCTATAAAAAAGGGGTGTAGCTGACTGCCTTTGGTGTTTTGCTTTCTACTGTTCACTCAGGTAGCCTGTGGCTTTCACTTGAGGTCACTCAAGTTTTGTATTTAAAGCTGCGGGTTTATTTTTGCTATAAGAAAATAGTGGAATAAAATGTGGGTAATTTACATATATCATCATCATCAATGTTTATTTGTATGGACTACAGATTCCATAGCGTCTGATATAATCTTACAGATAAGACAAACATTAAACAATGTATAAATAGCAGGAACCAGGGTACAGTTAAGCAGAAAATAAATGCATGGATTCAATTAGCAGAACAAATCGCATTGCATACATGAACAATGTAGCGTAACACATGACGTGGGCAGGCAGGGATGTTTGAGAGCGGACAGATGGAAGACATAAGTGAGAGGGATGTGAGAGTGTACATTCTAGTGGAATGTAATGACAAATAAATGTATTTATGTATTTATAAATGGTTAAGTGCTGTAGGGTTTTGTCCTTTGTTTCATTTTAGTTATACCCACGTTCATATATTCAGGCTTAATATATAGGTGCTATAATATGTTAAAAATGCAACAGCCCCCAAATGCTGACAAAACATATGAAGTCTAGGGACAACATCTGTTTTTATAAATATGATATTATCAGCAAGTAACAAATCCTATGAATGTGTCTCTGGCAGGTTCATACTGCAGATGTTAAGCTCAGTGACACCGTTGTGAATACTTTATAAAACCAGAACTATGAGATTCTGGTATAAACTTTTATGAGGGTATGTTCAGTTCCTGGATGAACAGAGCTTTACTTGTATCACTTTATGGGAGTAAAAGTTTATAGTACTGTTACTACATTACATTATGGTTTCACTGCCTTCCATTAACTGAGACGGTTTCTCTGCTTCGAATAAAGTTCAATAGTTGGACGTTTTCTCTCCAATGATTCTGCTATAGCCAGAAAGGCTGGAAAACTAATAAAAGTATTTAATTCTTTTTAGGAAAATAACGTCAATCATTGCCGTAGATGTAAGATTAACCACTTAATGACAACCTTATGACCAGACCAATTTTTTGGGGGAGACCGGAAAAACGATACTATTTTTAGAATCTCCAAATATTTTTTTTTACTATTTATTCATTTCTATATTTATTTATTTTCAGGACATATTGCGTTTTCTTTTGGTGGCATATTTGAAAAACTATATATTTTATTACATGGAAAAGGCATTGAGCTAGCCTCTCAAATAAAGTGGCAGATTCAGTGCTTATCCCTTACCAACGTTTTGCTGTTGCCCGGACAGGGTCAGATTAGATATAAACTATAAAAGTATAATCTGTTCTGCTGTACGACATTTGCAGGGTGACTGGAATACCAACGATTATAAGCAGCAGTGATGCACAGGAAGGAGTTTGTGCAGTTAGACCTCTACTTAAAAATAAAATTGAGGAACAACTTTTCAGTACACTTATCAGTGATTCACACGTTGCATCTCTAATATAATTAATTCCATGTATTTTGCTTTCTCGGTTTATCTCATTGCTCACTCCTGACTTTGGTGATTTGACTAATCTTGCTGATTGATAACTTGTTATTAAGTACATGTTTTAAGGTGACCATTGAGATATTTTTTACTTTGTTGTTAACTATAATGGTGTCAGATACATATATAATACTACTGGAAAGTTTAGTATATACTATGGTGTATCGAGGATTAGGGAATGACGGATTTCTGTCCGTGATACAGAGTTTTGTGGTTACTCTTTGATAGGATGCAGGGGTTACAGTGAGATTTTCACACAGAATATATTTTCGTCAGGTTTATTAATGCATGCGTATCTCTTCCAGTTTTCTACTTTGTACAGCGCAAAACATAGCCCTGGACTGGTGGTTGGAGACACAGTTGGGTTGAGTCTTCCTTCATGATCCTAGCTTGGCTGACGAGTCATTGAGGGTAGGAGAGTTAATTAGGATTGGCATCTGGGTTTTAATTCTTTGGGCTTGCTGGAATTAAGATACAAATTATTTTGTATTTTATACATTACATTGTATTTTATTATTACTCTTGCTATTTTATCACGTGTATCATTCTCTGTTACATCAATTTACCTCAATCAACCACAGTGAACACATTTCAGTTATAATGAAATAAAATATATAATCAGGGCTCAGAACACTTTACATTCAAATCTACTATCATTGAGGCTCCAAAGGCAAACAGGAAGGGTTCAGAGACCTGGGATGGCCTCCAGTACATCTTTGCACCCTTCCTGTTGGGGCGGAAGAGCCTCCATGTCTGTTGTTAACGTCAGTTATGGACCTGGGTCTTTACGGAAGGTTCTAGGAACCTGGTAACAAAGGGGACCTTTATAAATTGGGTCAAGGGTACAAGTATTGCCCTTTCATTAAATTCATTGCAGTTTGGATACATCATATGCAAGTATAAAGAATATGTACAGGGTATTAAAAACCTCATAAGTCACTAATCTCATTAAGGCCAGCTGAAAACATTATGCCCATACAAAAAATTCAAGTGGCCTCTCTTTTACAAAGTAATCTATACCGTTTACCTCCTCTCATTGTAGTTCTTATAGGGCCTGATTCACCAAGGTGCCAAGCATTCGCCAGTGAATGCAGCAACGTCCAATTTATCTCTGAGCACAAAGGACCCTTACTACAACAAAAGTATCTTCAGATCCACAAGTTGCTGAATACGGATGTCCGTATGCCTGATGTACGTTCCTTGATGAATGAGGACCATTCTCTCTCTGTCTCTTATTGTTAAATTACAAGTGTTTCCTTTCTGAAATATAGAACGGTGTCTTAAGAATCTATGGGTGTCAACTTTCCTCATGATGGTTTACCTGTGTTCCAGGAAGCGTTTAGTGTGCAATTTGTGAAGCTGAAATGATATAGTCCGCACTTACAGTCTATACGATAAATCACAAATGTCAGTTGGCAATTAAGTCAATCAATCAAAAATATCTATTTTAAATACTTTCCCTGTCAAATATAGAACCTTTGCAAAAGTAATGACCAGTTTGTTTTTGCGAGTGTGGCAGTCACAGAGCTGCTATCAAGCTGTAATAGATTTTTATAAAATTATATTTTCCGAGAAAAAAAAAAGCCAAAACGTGACAAATACATTGTGACATGTCTGTGCTTCTATTACAGTGTTTAAGTCAAATAAACTCACTCACCACTCGTATGTAATTTTTCTGAAGCTCTGTCAAGAAAAAATGGAAAAACAATAAGGCTTTAGGGTTAGTCCGGGTTAACTGCATCTAGTTATCTTGTCTTCCTTCCTTGCTCTCTCCAGGGTTCTGAATACTTATTTGTGCTGCCTGCTGAGCAGCCTCTTAGGTTATTCACATGTCCTAGTAGATGATCGGGCATCTTCCCAATATTTCTCATTAAAATCGGCACAGCATCCTAGTAAGATAAGCAGTTATGTGTTTGCTCCAGAATACAGGATTTTGTGTTTCGACAGGTTTGTATTCTGGCATTAAAAATGTCTTATTTTTCAAACATTTTAAAAAAATGCAGTAAAATGGGTTAATTCATTTAAAAGGAGACTTGTTCATATAAACTAACTTGCCTCTTACTTGATGCAGAAAGGGTTTATTAATTCTTGCTACACATTAGGATTTTCTGTGCTGCAATGCTGGGTTCACAAGACAGAAAAAGGTCATTTATAGATGCAAAAAATGAGGTTCCACATTGCAAATACCATGTTTTCTTCTTTCACAAATTTGGGCCTGCATCATTGAGGCATGCTTACTGAGAGCAGCGTGCCTTTGTTTTAAACTGCACATAATTCAGCTCTGTGTACTCCTGAAGTCAAGAAGGAGCGGATCTGAAGATATGTGTGGTGATGAATACGGATGTAGGTATACCCTGCTCTACTAGGCCAGACACTGAAGGATAAGTTCAACACCTATGTGGAATATAAAATCTCAAAGGATCACATAGAATATATATATATATATGTATTCGATTAATGTTACCTGACAATAATATTGTCATTTATGATTATACGTGCAGGGTTGTCTTCCCATTGGGCATGCTGGACAACTGCCCAGGGGTCCCACGGGCAAGGGGGCCCCATATGCAGGGCTCTGAAGTAAGTTAGAAACAATAAAACTAAAAACGATTCGGCTCCCTCACTGTTCCCCTCCTCCGCGCTGCGCTTGCACTGAATGTCCGGTGTGAAGTCATCATGCCCGACATTTTCAGTGAGGAGCGCACCGAGATTAGTCACGATGCGACGGACAAGCAAGTGAGGAAAAAAGAAAACAGAAAAGAAGAGAAGAAGTTGGTAGAAAGGTGAGTGAAGGGGGAGAAATAGGAGACTAATAAATGGCATAGTATCTGATACAGGGGGAGACCAGAAGCATGATGAAGGGGGACAATAGCAGCATGAAGGGCAGCTGATGTGGATGCAAGGGGCACATGGAGAGATCTGATGGGCATGCAAGAGGCATTTAGTTAGGTTTGATGGCGTGTGGAGGGGTGTGATGGGTATGTGGCCATTTATGATTTTTTTTATCCCCACTTCAACAGTTCCCTCCATAGCAATTGTGAAGGACTGTGAAGAGACTATATTTACTAAACTGCAGGTTTGAAAGTGGAGATGTTGCCTACAGCAACCAATCAGATTCTAGTTATCATTTATTTAGTGCATTTTACAAAATGACAGCTAGAATCTGATTGGTTGCTCTAGGCAACATCTCCACTTTTTCAGACCCGCAGTTTAGTAAATATACCCCTATTTGTAGCTCTTTGAAACCTCATCCCCTGAATACAGCAGCGAGGTAAGAGTTGTACTGATTTGGTGATTATTGTGAACATTTTAGCATTGTTGAATATTTATTTTTTTTCACTTAGCAAGATATTGTAAATTATGTTATATTTTCTATTTTTTTTCTTGAAAAACATTTATTAAGTTGTATTTAAAGTCTACTGTACAGAACAGTCATTTTTACATTTGCTTCTGATTGCAGACACGTTATAACATGCATACGATACTGACGTAACTAGGATTCAGGACTTAGACCTCTAGATGGTGCAAAAAATACAGCAGAAATCCAGCGTACTTCTGTTTGTGCCCGAGTTTGACTTGGACGTAGCTGCGTTCTGTTGCGCATTGTTCGGTTCCGAGCAAGCACAGAGTGATTTTGCGGACGATACGCACTAAATCCGCGGCCCTTCACTTACATATTTTGCACGATTGCTCCAGCTCTTAGGGGGCGTGCATGGGTTAGAACTTCAAGATGGCATCGACCGATTCAGGAGCAAAATTTTTACTCTTCTTAATGGGAGTTGCTCTCTGGACATAGAGAGGGCAGGGGTTCGATTCTGAAAATAAGCTAGACCAGTGCCAGACAGCAATGGTTAAATCTGTGCTCCAGCCATGAAATATGGAAAACATACCTTGTTAGGGCTCCCTGAGGACTGGATATGGGAAAAACTGTGTTAGACACAGTAACACGTTTTATTTTATGTATAATTACAAAATAGATATTTCTCATTGGATGGAATATTCTGCTAAACTACAAGAATTGAAGAGTGCATGTTTTCAGCTCTTCGAGATGACTTGATTTGTATGTGGCCTGTGATCTAGAGGTTATCACAGGCAGGCCATTAATGGGACCATTTCAATGACAAACTGTATTTATATACCCACATAAACTAAAGTTATTGAAATGTTGAAATTAGAGAAAGAGGAAAGTGGTACTTAAGTAATGCGAAGCTTTAAAAGTGATAGCAGACATGGCTTTAAATTGACAATTTCAGCATTTGGCAACACATGATTCACTGTCACAGAACCAAGGAACTGTATTGATGCACTGCAAAAAGAGGAATTGAGCGTGTACTTGAATATGCGTCGGGCAAACGGTGAGGTGCAAATATATCCCACTGCCCCTCAGCATTTTTCCTGGTCCCTAAATAAATCTTTTTTTAGTTTAATCAGTGGAAAATGTTATTATAGTCCCCCCATTATAAAAAAAAATACCCCCAAATGTAAAGCACTGCAGACTATGCTGGGGCTATGTAGCTAAATATATAAAAACAAATCACAGAAAAGAATCTTGCAGCACATTTCAGTACTGCTAAATAATACTGTAAATGTTAATCAAACTGAAACTTTACATCAAACATTTTCAGGAAATAAACTAATAATTATGTAATAAGACAGAAGAGCTTAATAAGACATCTAATAGGCATAAATAATGATTTCTATTTCAGTCCGAGCACTTACAGACAAGAGTAAAGGTAACTTTTTCATAGAGATACAAATTGATTAAAACTTTAATCAGGGTATTTTTATTAAGTTTACATCTGCTTATAGTGTTCACTGTCGCCGACATAACATTTAGGTATCATGTTAAATTAACTCATTGCCTGGCGGCACAGATGACTAGCAACAATGAACCTGTGCAATATTTTAAATTGTGCTTATATTCTCTTGTAGTTTATTGGAAAATGACACGCAGAACGGGACATTTTTATATATAGAGCATGTTGGTAAAATATACAGCTCATTCTTGTCTCCATCTTCTTCTCCATTATCACCAAGAGAAGGAACAATCTACAGCTGACAGCATCTGGATAAAAGGCTGCAGATCTCGGTGAAAAAGCTTCAAAGGAGAAGGATAATATTTTAATTTTCCCTCTTGACAGTTGCATTTTTGTCACTGGTGTTTCCCCTGTGGTGGATCTATCAGTCTGATTGGAACATTTCTGTTAGTAATAATGTGTGAGGCTGTAAACATTGGTTCTTTCTTGTATCCTTTGTGTCCAATGCAAAGTGATGCAAGATAATGAAGCCCCATCCATTAATATGTCCAACTCCGTAACATCGCCCGCATCCGGCCCTTCCTATCCCAGAATGCCACTAAAACCATCATCCATGCACTCATCATTTCCCGTATTGACTACTGTAACATTCTTCTCACTGGCCTCTCCCTCTCCCACCTCGCCCCAATCAGGTCTATATTCAACGTGGCTGCGAGACTCATCTTCCTCTCCCACCGCTCCTCTTCTGCCTCCCCTCTCTGCCTCACCATTCACTGGCTCCCCTTCCCCTACAGAATCCTTTTCAAACTTCTCACACTCACCTACAAGACTCTCTCCACTCTACTGCCCCATATATCTCCAACCTTCTCTCCATTCACACTCTGTCCCATTCCATGCGATCGGCCAATGACCGTCGCCTCTACTACACCCAGATCACCTCATCCCACTCCAGAATCCAAGACTTCTCCCAGGCTGCCCCTTCTTATTGGAACAACCTCCCTCGCTCAATCCGACTTTCCCCTAATTTGTGCTCATCCAAATGGGCACTCAAAGCTCAACTTTTCCTCAAAACCTACCAGCCATCCCCCTAATCTTCTCTCCATACTTATATACCTTACCCTCTCTCTCTCCCCTCTTTTGCGCTCGATCCCCTTCTCTAACTCCCTTTGTGCCTCCTGTCTGTTTGCCTTCCCTTTAGGATGCAAGCTCTTATGAGAAGGGCCCTCTTCCCTCTTGCTTCCCTACTTATTGTTCTGCTCCTACGTCACTATACAAGCTATGTTTGGTGTGTTTTGTAGTCCTGGTACTATTTATTTAATGTTCTGTACTGTTTTACCCTGTATGATCTTATGCCTGTCTCTGTAGGGCACTGCGGAAATTTTGTGGTGCCCTATGAATAAAGGCAAATATTATTAATAATAATAATAATAATAATAATAATAATAATAATAATATATAATTATACCAAGGCAATAGGACAGATTTCATACTGGATAGATTATGTTGATAATAAACACATTAGTTTCCTTAGACAATATACAATGAAGACTTTTACACGAACTGTGTTTTTAATTCTTTTTAAGATATTCTTTAAAAAATGCCCCTTGCATCCATTGGACATGACTACAGACCACCTTAGGCTTCATTTGTTGGTCAAATTGAGCTCCCAATTAATAATGAAACAAATCTTGTAAACTTATTCCATGACTCTGCTGAACAACACACTCAGATTCTAAAGGTAAAGATAGAACACAGGCATAATGATTAGTGAGAACTGTTTATTTTGCATATAAAGACTTATTAAAAATGTATTGACACATTTTGCTGCTTTAATAAATAATAATTGATTCCCATTAATATGATTGCACATTCGCAATACTTACAGGACATAGAGATGTGTGAGATATTCTTGCACATCTTTGCTGACAATGCAACATGGTACTGATCCATCTCAATCATTACCACTGAGACAGGTCAGTGATGCAGATGACAGTTCCTATTAGTCATTTTATGCAGGCACAGAGTTCTGTTAAGAACCCTAGATAGTCAATAAGCAAGTTTATTAGGGCAATATAGTTCCTGCAACTAAAAAGTAAAATGGAAAATGGGATATGGCAATAGTTGGTCAAATAACCCGCTGTTCACAGGAGTATTCACTTAAACCACTACAAAATGTGTTATTCTGGTGAACATTCATTCAAACAAATGTATTATACGTTACTTCCTCTGAGGACCTGTGGTCTCACTGAGTACACAAGTCCCTACAGTCTAGAGGGGGCAGAAAGAGCCTCTTTGCTGCCGTGTGTGGGGTATTGAATTCTTATAGAGGATTGAGATGTGCAAAAATGTTAAAACTGTACAGTGAGATATTCACCCCATTCGGCATTTGGCTCATATGTCCTGCTGGCAGAATGTGGGCGGAAGTGTTCCGCATGGACTTCCATTATTGTAACCCACCATTAGTCTTTATGTATCTATTGCACTGACAGGTATCAGTCAGACATATCCCTGGGTAGTTCCTGACGCACTTTCCATCAAGTGGTTTCTGGGGAAACTGCATTTTCCATCAGTGCAACTTCTGAGACTGATGCGAAGGGATGGACACAAATCATTGAGGTGCGGTCATCTTTCTCTGGAGCCTGGACCACTGACAGTGAAGGGACGCAGGAGATTAGGCATCATGAGATGTGCAGATCAGGCCCAGTCACTGCTTGCAAAATAAAGTGGAGGCAGCGGAAATCAGGAGTTCCAGAGACTTCGGCTTGACAATACCCTGACCTACTTAATGAGAGGGACTGGAGGCATCCAGAAAAACAATGCAGCAGATGAGGACCAGTAAAATAAAAAAACAACTAATATTATAAAGATTGCATATTGCCAGTTATCACAATTCATTTATTGTGATACAAGTGTTAGGCCAAACCCAGCATCAATTGAATAGATAGAGTAGGAGTACAAGTATATTTTAATTATTGCTGATATCAATTATTTGTGCCTTAAAGAACTCTAAGTGATCGAAGATTAGCTCATCTTGGCCAGGGCCATGGTATGGAGCAGATCTTTAATAGGACCCTTCCCGACAAAACCTCTGCTTAGCAGCTCACATGGTGACCGGCTCCACCGCCATCACCGCACACACATCAACTGCCCCCCCTTTCCTCTGCTCCTCCGACACAAACACACAACATTTTCAAAAATCTCAAGAGTAATTAAATAAATAAAACCCCGGCAAATATCTTGTTTACACCAATGAACCCATAAACGGAACCCACATTACGTCCTCCTTTATTTGCAAAAACATCCACCCTTGCAACCTGGCTGTAAGCATTAGCCATCAAAGGCCATTGTAGGCCTTTCAGATTGTCTTCTCCCAGCAGTGTTGTGCAATGATGTCAAGTTCCTGTGACAAGACAATGTCAAAGTCTCTGTCGAATATTGGATGCCGGCAGCGCATGATCCTCAGACGTGCCAATACATGGAGAAACTGGGTGACCAACAGACAGGTTGAGAACAAAGTAGAGAAAAAGGTCTGGTGATGACAGCTGAACAAGGGGTGAATAAAAACTAAATGTAATTTTAAATTTTTTGGCAAAAACTGTCCCCTATCTTTGGTCCCTAGAGACGACTTGGGCTACAGGCCAGCTCACCAGCTACTAGAAACAGCCGGCCCCTATGTGGACCATGAGGGGCTTTAGAGCTGCAGGGTGGAGTTCTATAGTAGTCTTAGAAACTGAACTTGTTATTAAAAAAAAATTGTTTATGTAAGGTTGCACTGAACAGCAGATTCTCAGTAAGGAGTTAACTTCTTATCAGACTGAGCTCTATCATTAAAGAGTACACAGGTTAGAGATATAGCAATGTAAAACAGCATAGCTATTACTGCCACTATAAGTAAGGTTGCTCTTTATGATTGACCCAATTTTCTGGAACTGAAGGATGGTAAATATATATTAATTTAACGAGAATGAGGAGGAATAGGACACTAACATATGGCTTTACCATGGCAGCAATTTGAGAACCACTTAAAACTCTCCGTGTTCCCCTATGTAACTCCATTCCGTTCCTTGCTCTTATATCCTGACACACGTTTTCCATGTAGCAAAGCAGTTCATAGAGATGAATGCAATTTCTTAAAGTGTTATGGGGACTATTAACCACATTGTGCATGTTTCGCTGGGGAAATTGCCCCATCCACACCACTCAACAGAATGAATAGTCCATTGTTGTCTCAGATCTATTCCTAGACTATAAATTCAGCAAAATGTCCAGTTGTAAAGCGATATGGAATTTACTGGCGCTATATAAAATAAATGTTGATGATGATGATGATGGTCCGTCTGAAGAGCATTACTGTGAATAGAAAAGCAAAAGTGCAACTTGAAGATTATGTTGCCAGAACTTTGCACCTCTACGAAACATCTTGTTCCACCGCAAAACTTGATTTGGTAGAGCCCCGTGACAATGCGGAACAGCTCTACACTGTAATAGCAAAAAGTGTTGTGCAAAAATAAAAATTGGTATCTGTGATGTTTTCCTAGCAGTTCTTATGAATCATTTTACATAAATTAATCAACATTTTTTCAGGAATTTACTAGATTGTTTCTTTGTGTCTGAATCTTGAAATGTGCGGAATTTCTTCAAACAATGACAGCAATTAAAAATATCAAAAAGGGGCTTAACCACCAAAAAGTACACATTATAATAAGTAACTACTAATAACAGTAATGGTGTAATTGGCACTGGGTCCACTTCCCCTCACCGCCCCTGGAAGTTCATTAAAGTTTCTCAACCTACTAAACAATGTTTTGCATTTGGACGCAGGGTGAGATGTCTTACTGCTAGATCCGGCGTACATCATGGAATGTTCCATTCTCCAAAGCGGCTTTACCAGAAGGAGTACAATGGTGCCCAACAGTTGCCGGCATCCTGGTGAGGTGCCCCATGCACCTACCTAGGGTAACAGACACAAATATGTAAAAGTAAGCTCATGACTTCATAAGAGAAGAACCTGTGTAGTTTCAGCTGGGGGGCCCCATTTTCTGTGCTAATTAATCACTGTTGTGGTGTACTACAGTCAATGCTATTGACAAATAAAGTAACAATGCAGCATTTATATATATAATATTTGTCAGAGTCTATCCAGCTGCTCTATTGTCCCACTGCCATCATGATGGGATAGTTTGGCAGATGTATTTTCCTCATATGACTTAAGTTAAGGAATATACCATAGTAGTCACCTGATTTTAAATAGTAATATTGGGCCTGATTCTTTAAGGAACGTAAGTCCTCTTGTGTGCCGTATCTTGCGTAAAATCACTCAGCGCATGCACGGACACGAAACTTACGCCAGAGAACGCAGCTGCGTATAATTCTTGCCTGGATGCAAATGACTCTTCCGACTGCCTACGATTTGAAGACAGGAGAGAGAAGGGGAGGACTAACATAGGCAAAGTACAGTTAAGGAGTGCTAAGGGAGAGTACAGGCACGAGCATCCGATTGAAGTTTTGGGCATCTCTCAGGTACGTGTATTTTAGCCGTATCAGTTGCACCAGCTACAGGTGTGCTGAATGATAGCGATGGCTGGTCTGTATGAACGCTAGAACAGGTGTATGTAACCAGTAGCAGGGGCGAACGCAGGATTTAGAAGGGGGGGTTTCCGCCCCCCCGGAAAAAAATTAAATATTGCGAGAGGGAGTCTGAATTCTATAGCAGCCGCGGCAGTGCTGTATTATACTACAATACAGCACTGCCGCAGACGCTTCTTTGACAGCGCCGCGGCTGCTGTACAGTTCCGTTGGTTCGCGGAGGTAGGGGTTTCTGGAGAACCAGAAACCCCCCCTGCATGCACCACTGAGTAGCAAACAGTGGTCGAAGTGGGAATTTAGAAGTGCAGGTATGGAAAATTGAAGAGAATGGATGGGGCCGTCTTGGCCCCTAGAAATTTTTGGGAAGTTGATAGTGTGAAATTTTAATTTTAGATTATTTTTAGCACTATATAGTGTGAAATAAAACATAGTAAATTATATAAGTCTATCCAACCTGTGTAAAGCATATTCAGCTGTCTCGTATCTCTACTTTGTTTGGCACGCATGCTGTTAGTATTATTAGTTACATCAGTAAAACAGAATCAGATATCCAGAGTGTGATTATTGTTTTAAAGTGGGTGATTAATGTGCTATATCTCTCCCCCAGTTGCAGCCTTCTCTTGCATAAAGTATTGCATTGAGGTTTTGCCTTTTTTAATATTTAGCTAGGAAACCTTTGCGTGTTCTTCCGCCATATTCATCAGCTAATAAATATAAATATTTTTCAATAAGTTTAGTTTGGTTCAGTGTGGTCATTTGTTGAGGGCTCTCCCCTCTTGTAAGGAGCAGACTTGTAACATTTAAGGATATAGATTAATTTCAGATATAGAAGCGTCTAGGAATACTCTTCCTGCAGTATATTATATTATTTCCCTTTAGTTGCCCCTAGTTAATCTGCTGCAGTCCAGAATCACAATGGAGCCAGAGACACAGAAGCAATAAAAGGTTGGTTTATTAATTTATGTCCAAATAATTTCCGGCAGTCAATGCACTTGATACATTGCCTCCTTTAAATTACAGTTTCAGGTTAAGCTTGTGCACAATTACTTGTGTTGGTTTCGCACGCATTAAAATTTCATAATAGATTATTTCTTGGAGGGATTGCTCTTGAATTTCACTTCACCTTATGCCGTGTCCACAAACTATGCCTCGGAGCTTCATATGAACATGACATTTCGGGCCACCTGGGATGAGATATGCAATATTAATTCAAGTTTCTTAACTGAAGGATGTTATAACGGTTTTTTTAATTATTCCAGTCATGATAATAATGTTGTTCTTGTCATGCAGAGGGGCTTCCACTGACAAATCCAATATATCTGACAAGTCCGGTAATAAGTCTTTGATAATGTAACCAAGAGGTTGGAGATCTTGGGCTAAAAAATTTACTTTAGTTACGGTGGGAGGTTCATCCGATCCCTGTCATATCCCTCTGCCTCATGAGCAATATTAATTACTCACAGCAAATATATACTAATGAGAGGTTCTAACATTCAACCAAAAAATTTAAACTAAAAAAAAAACAGACTTTTTTTTAAAATCTGAAATAGTTTTTTTTTTCTCTCAAACATTGTGTCCTATGTACTAATGTACATACAGCTACAGTGCTCGTGTTTTTGAGCAGAAGGTCACATGTAATAATTAGTTGTTACCTATAACACAGCACTACTAAATAGAGAAGAGGTAATTGCACCCCCCTCAGCTCAAAAGTAGAGATGTTCACTGACCCCCGTGTTTTGGTTTTGGATCTGGATTAACTTCGTGTTTTGGTTTTGGCAAAACCGCCCTCGCGTGTTTTGGTTTTGGATCCCAATATTTTCCTAAAATACGTATTTTTTTTTTCTAAAATTACAAAATTTGGCTCTTTTTTTTATCCCTACATGATTATTAACCCCAATAACAGTAATTGCCAGTCATTTCCAGTAAATTTTTGTCAAGTGACAAGAACAATGTTACCCCTCCTGTTTCTGTATGAGCAATAGCGCTGGATCTGTTGGTGAGGGATGTACTTATGGAGTTCAAAATCTACAAGATCCGACAATGCAACAATGACATTTTGACCCGATTCAGATGCAAGGGCGCGTGGAGATACCGAACCGGCTCGCGAGCCTACTCTAACACCTAAGTTCGGTTAGGCTCAGTTTTCAGAAAACCGAGCATGAGCATCTCTACTCACAAGTGGCAGAGGATTTGGTGTAGGCAGGAGGTGAGAAAGCTGATGAACCTCTAAATGCCAAGTATTAAAAGAAGGTCAAGAACAAGAGACGAGGGAGGCAGCAAATTAAAGTTAAAGCTGTGTAGTAAAATCATAAAACTTAGCAGGGTGCAGAATGCACCAAAGATCCAAGATTACAGCTATATCAGGATAATATTAATGGCTATCAAGCGTTCTATTTTAATTGTAAATTCCTGTTACTATAGATCCCAACACTATCTCCGGTATTGCAGAGGTGGCTCAAGTGTTGATTCATGCTGTTGTTGACAAATCGGCACAGATGGTTGCAGAGGCAGAACTAGTGAGCTGTGGGCCACAGTGCAAGGAGGTGGGGAGGAGAAAACGGGGTCCCCAACCCTCTGCATCTGCCATGCAGAGATCCCTAATATCTCCATGGGTCCCGGTGCAGAGCACCAGCCGCACCAATGGTAGTTCCACCACTGGATGGCTGCATGTAGTTCTAAGTGTCACTCACCGGACCGTGAGTGCCTCTTCCCGGACATTTAGGAACCGTGGCCGTCCACCATCCTGAGGGTCTGCGCATGCGCAGCCCTTTTCTATACTTCAGTGTATACCCCTTTAACTTAATTGGCAGATCAGGCAACCTCCCTATATTAAGCACCTGTGGTCACTACCACGTTGCCTGATCTTGGAGTCTCATTCCTCATGAGTCTCTGAAGGTGTTCCTGTATTACTTGTGTATTCAGTGCTGCTGATTCCTGTGGTTTCCAAACCACTTCTACTACTGTGGTTCCATACCACTTCTACCATCAACTTTATCATCATGACTGTTTGCTGATTCCTATCCGCTGCCTCCGTGCACTACAGTCTTCTACACCACTGTAACGTTATTTTATATCAATGTGACTGTTTGCTCATTGCTATCCGTTGCCTCCGTGCACTCCAGCTTTTACCTCACTCACCTGCTTCTCATCAAGTCTGTTTGCTGATTTCTATCCGCTGCCTCTGTGCACTACAGTCTCCTGCTTGCAACTCGCCTGTGTTCAACATCGTGACTGCCAGCTGACTACTATCCGCTGCCTCTGTGCACTACAGTCTCCTGCTTGCAACTCGCCTGTGTTTAACATCGTGACTACCAGCTGACTACTATCCGCTGCCTCTGTGCACTACAGTCTCCTGCTTGCAACTCGCCTGTGTTCAACATCGTGACTGCCAGCTGATTACTATCCGCTGCCTCCGTGCACTACACTCTCATCTCATCTTTGCTGTGACTTCCTCGAGACTGCCGCTTTTCATTACCATCTGCTACACTTCGTGATCTACAGCTCCGGCCCTGCGCTGCACTCCTGTTTCCCATCGCTGTTGGTTCCTGTGGTTGCTACTGGTTACCTCCGTGTGCCGCTGAGTCCTGCCGCTGTGGTCAGCGCTATCGTCCATCTCCTGCTGATCCACTCTCCACACCTTCACGTGTTCCACTGGCCTCTACCCTCCTGTCAGCATTGGATTTGTATCTCTTCTACTACCCTCTGCTGGATCATCTCCATTCTCCTGGGTTTCCTATGAGTCCAGTTCCACGTGTTGCTGACTCCTGTGGATTCGTGTCCCTGTCGGTCTACTCACCTGTGCGCTGCACCTGCTAGACCGCTGCTTCTCCTATCCAGGGACTTCCTATCCAGTCGGCCTCCAGCCGCTCAGGTACCGCTGCAATCCCATCTGACTGCTACTGCTGAACCACGGTATGCATACTTCTCATTGACTGTGCTGTGTATTGCATATCTTGCTGGACTGTGTTTGGTTCTCTCTGGAGTCTGCTATCCGCTGAGTCTATTGCCATCATTGACTGTGTTATCATTGTGCTGGACTACTTCAAGAGACTTTCTAGATTGCAGACCTGATCAGTCATTTACATATATATATATACCTATATTGTGCATATTACTGTGGATCGTGTATAAGGTGCCTGTGTATATCCTGTGTTGCAGTCTTCCCCCGTGCACCTCCTCACATATATATGCAGTGGTACAACTTGCTGATGTCAGACCACTGATCCCTGTTTCCGGTATCACCTGTTCCATTATCCTCTCACAGAGCAGTGGTACAACTTGCTACCGCAGACCACTGACTACCTGGATACCTCCACTTGGATTCCATTCCTTCACTCAGACAGCGGTACAACTTGCTACCCGCAGACCGCTGACTCTCATCACCTCCTTGTTTCTGTTGGACATTCCACCTCACTATAGCAGTGGTACAACTTGCTATCGCAGACCACTGACTACCTTCACGTGTCCTTGTCCATACAGTTCCTTGTGTATCATTACCTCATTATTACCAGTGTTGCTAGTCATAGACTTTCCTGAGCATCTCATCGGCCATCATTTCATGTTCCGTGATCACCCAGCTACCAGAGTACCCTATTACCATCTACATTGCTCTGGTAAGCCTACCATCTGGTGATCCCTGGGTAAAGACTCCTAGTGCCCGTGACAGTAAGATCAGGCCATGACAGACCCAGATGTGGAACCTACCGCCAAAGAGATGCTGCAACATCTGGTTAGCCGTGTGGAGCAACAGGATGTCCGCCAACAGCTGTTACTTCAGTGTTATCAGTCATTAACCTCCCAAGGTACATCTGGACAGACTGTGACAGCTACTACTGAAGCTCCTGTGCTTTCCTCCGTTTCCCCATTGCCATCCCAGGTGTCTATAGCTTCCACGCTTCACCTGCCTACTCCGTCAAAGTACGATGGAGACCCCAAAACTTGTAGGGGTTTCCTTAACCAATGTTCAGTCCATTTTGAGCTCCAACCTCAAAATTTTTCTACCCATCGTTCCAGAGTGGCCTATCTTATCTCTTTGTTTTCAGGACAAGCCCTGGCTTGGGCCTCCCCTCTGTGGGAGAGGAACGATCCAATATTACAAGATAGTGCCAAATTCATTTCTACATTCCGAAGTGTGTTCGATGAACCAGGTCGTGTGACCTCCGCTGCTTCCAGCATCCTCCGTCTGCGACAAGGATCTCATACTGTAGGCCAGTACGTCATTCAATTTAGGATCTTAGCCTCTGAACTTCAGTGGAACACTGAAGCCCTAGTTGCCGCCTTCTGGCAGGGGCTTTCCGATAAAATTAAAGATGCACTGACTACCCAAGAGCTTCCTTCGTCACTTGAAGATTTGATCTCTCTATGCCATCGTGTTGATATGAGATTTCGTGAAAGAGAGGCTGAGAAAACGACTTCTGCTAAAGCACCTTTTCGCTCTAACCCTCAATTTCGTCCAGTGTCACCCGCTGTGATTCCCATGGAGATTGGACGTTCCAAGTTATCTTCTGAGGAGAGGAAACGAAGAGTCAAGAATAGACTCTGTATCTATTGTGCTGATTCCACTCATGTCCTCAGCTCCTGCCCTAAGAGATCGGGAAATGCCAGGCCCTAACTAGTTCTGGAGAGGTGAAGTTAGGGTCCCTGGAGTCCTCTCCATCGTCTATGAAATCTAAAGTCTGCGCTTTTGATGTGACTATTTCCTTTGCTACCAAGACCTTTGAGTCACAGGCATTGATTGATTCCGGAGCAGCAGGAAATTTTATTTCCAAATCGTTAGTTAATCAATGGTCTCTACCAATGATTACCTTAAAAACTCCCATTACTGTGACGGCTATCGATGGATCACGTCTCATCAACGGTCTCATCACCCAGAGTACGTCTCCAGTAACCCTTCAGATTGGTGCTCTGCATCATGAAGAGATATCGTTTTTAATTCTTCCTGTTACGACAAGTCCGATTGTCCTAGGCCTTCCATGGCTTCAGTGTCATTCTCCCCAGATTGACTGGCGCACCCCTCAAGTCACGTCTTGGGGGCCTGAATGTCACCATCATTGCCTTTCCCAAGTCATTCCTCTCAAGGTACAGCAAGCTTCCATTTCAGCTATTTCACCGGGACTCCCTCCTCAATATGCTTCATTTACCGATGTTTTTGATAAAGCTCAGTCTGAACGTCTTCCTCCTCATCGTTCTTGGGATTGTCCGATTGATCTTCTTCCTGGCAAGACTCCTCCCAGAGGCCGGGTCTATCCACTCTCGTTACCTGAAACTCAAGCTACATCTGAATATATACGGGAGAACCTCCAGCGTGGGTTCATTCGACCTTCCACCTCGCCCGCTGGAGCTGGGTTCTTCTTTGTCAAAAAGAAGGATGGATCATTACGCCCTTGTATAGATTTTCGTGGACTCAATGCCATTACTATCAAGAACCGGTATCCCATTCCGTTGATCACTGAGCTATTTGACCGCATTAAGGGAGCCCGTATTTTTACTAAGTTGGATCTTCGTGGTGCTTACAATTTAATCAGAATCCGTTCCGGTGACGAATGGAAGACGGCGTTTAACACCAGAGACGGGCATTACGAATATCTGGTAATGCCTTTCGGGCTATGTAATGCCCCCGCTGTTTTTCAGGGCTTCATCAATGAGATTTTTCGGGACTTATTATATGTATGTGTCGTCGTCTACCTGGACGACATATTGATTTTTTCACAGGACCTGCCTTCTCACCACCAACATGTGGCAGAAGTCCTCTCCAGGCTACGGAAAAATTCATTGTTCTGTAAATTAGAAAAATGTTCATTCGAATTACCCCAGATTCCATTCTTGGGGTATATTGTTTCCGGAGTTGGTCTGAAGATGGATCCTGACAAAGTAAATGCTGTACTACATTGGCCCCAGCCAACTACTCTTCGTGCCATCCAGCGTTTTTTAGGTTTTGCCAATTACTATAGACGCTTCATTCAAGACTTTTCTTCCATTGCATCTCCTATTGTGGCCCTGACTCGTAAAGGGGCTAATCCTAAGCAATGGTCTACTGAGGCTATTCAAGCCTTTCAAACATTAAAAGAGTCCTTCTCTTCGGCTCCAATCCTTCGTCAGCCTGATGTGACACTCCCTTTTTTCCTAGAAGTAGATGCCTCTAATGTGGGCTTAGGAGCTATTCTCTCCCAACGCTCGGAACAGCAAAAATTCCACCCTTGTGCCTTCTATTCTCGGGGTCTCCTACCCGCAGAGAAGAATTATACCATCGGAGACAAGGAATTACTGGCTATCAAAGCCGCATTAGAGGAATGGAGATACTTGTTGGAGGGAGCTCGCCATCCGGTGACGATCTTCACGGATCATAAGAACTTGTCATATCTCCAGTCTGCCCAATGCTTGAACCCTCGTCAAGCAAGATGGTCTCTTTTCTTTTCCCGTTTTGAATTAATAATTACCTTCAAACCAGCTGCCAAGAACAAAAAAGCTGATGCCTTATCTAGAGCCTTTGCTACGTCCTCTGATATAGAAGAGGTTTCCAACCATACCATTCTAGACCCCAAATGTATCTCACTGGCTGCTTCATCCACCAAAACGCTACCATTTGGGAAGACCCTCGTGCCTCCTACTCTAAGGAGGAAAATCCTTTCGTGGTTCCATGCCTCTCGTTTTTCTGGACACGCCGGTGAACACAAGACTTTTGAGATCCTCTCTCGAAGTTACTGGTGGCCTTCAATGAGGAGAGACGTCAAAGAGTTCATTGCTTCCTGTGAATTATGTTCGCAATTCAAATCCTCCCGCAGAACCCCAGCAGGGTTGCTGCGACCACTACCCATTCCGTCCAAACCATGGACCCATATTAGTATGGATTTCGTTACTGACTTACCACCTAGTAAGAACCATAACACTATTTGGGTCGTAGTGGACAGATTTTCGAAGATGGCTCATTTCATCCCTCTGTCTGGTTTGCCTTCCTCGTCTATCCTGGCTGAACATTTCATTAAAGAGATCTTCCGTATCCATGGATGTCCATCTGAGATTGTGTCTGATAGAGGAGTACAATTCGTGTCCAGATTCTGGCGAGCCCTTTGTAAAACCTTGGGCATACGATTAGCACTCTCATCTTCTTACCATCCACAATCCAATGGACAAACCGAACGTGTCAATCAAGATCTTGAGACTTTTATAAGGATATTTTCATCAGCCAATCAAGACAACTGGGTAGAGTTACTCCCTTGGGCTGAGTTCGCCCATAACAACATGTACCATGAGTCATCATCCAAAACTCCATTCTTTGTGGTCTACGGTCACCATCCGTCTTTTCCGGAATTTCCTGCCCTCCCGCCCACCCAAGTTCCTGCGGTGGAGACTGTTTGTCAGACCTTTAAAAATATCTGGTCTCAGGTTAGAACCTGTTTGAAGAAGACATCTGTCAAATATAAATCTTTCGCTGATAAGAAGAGGCGGGCTATTCCACCACTAAAAATTGGAGATCGTGTCTGGTTATCCACAAAAAATATTCGTTTGAAGGTTCCATCCATGAAATTCGCCCCTCGTTTTATTGGTCCATATAGGATCATTCAAGTTATCAATCCAGTATGTGTGAAACTCCTTCTTCCTAAGAGTCTTCGGATTTCTAATGCCTTCCATGTATCTTTGCTCAAACCTCTTATTATCAACCGTTTTTCAACTCCTCCCTCAGCTCCGCAGCCAGTTCAAGTCCATCAGGAGGAGGATTTTGAGATTACCGAGGTACTAGATGCAAAAATTTCGCGAGGAGTCCTCCACTTCCTCGTTCATTGGAAGGGCTTTGGTCCTGAGGAGCGCTCTTGGATCAAAGCTGAAGATCTTAATGCTCCTGCCCTTTTGAAGAGGTTTTACTCCAAAAATCCGGACAAGCCCGGTTCCAGGCGTTCTGTGCCCACCTTTAAAAGGGGGGGTACTGTCACTCACCGGACCGTGAGTGCCTCTTCCCGGACATTTAGGAACCGTGGCCGTCCACCATCCTGAGGGTCTGCGCATGCGCAGCCCTTTTCTATACTTCAGTGTATACCCCTTTAACTTAATTGGCAGATCAGGCAACCTCCCTATATTAAGCACCTGTGGTCACTACCACGTTGCCTGATCTTGGAGTCTCATTCCTCATGAGTCTCTGAAGGTGTTCCTGTATTACTTGTGTATTCAGTGCTGCTGATTCCTGTGGTTTCCAAACCACTTCTACTACTGTGGTTCCATACCACTTCTACCATCAACTTTATCATCATGACTGTTTGCTGATTCCTATCCGCTGCCTCCGTGCACTACAGTCTTCTACACCACTTCAACGTTATTTTATATCAATGTGACTGTTTGCTCATTGCTATCCGTTGCCTCCGTGCACTCCAGCTTTTACCTCACTCACCTGCTTCTCATCAAGTCTGTTTGCTGATTTCTATCCGCTGCCTCTGTGCACTACAGTCTCCTGCTTGCAACTCGCCTGTGTTCAACATCGTGACTGCCAGCTGACTACTATCCGCTGCCTCTGTGCACTACAGTCTCCTGCTTGCAACTCGCCTGTGTTTAACATCGTGACTACCAGCTGACTACTATCCGCTGCCTCTGTGCACTACAGTCTCCTGCTTGCAACTCGCCTGTGTTCAACATCGTGACTGCCAGCTGATTACTATCCGCTGCCTCCGTGCACTACACTCTCATCTCATCTTTGCTGTGACTTCCTCGAGACTGCCGCTTTTCATTACCATCTGCTACACTTCGTGATCTACAGCTCCGGCCCTGCGCTGCACTCCTGTTTCCCATCGCTGTTGGTTCCTGTGGTTGCTACTGGTTACCTCCGTGTGCCGCTGAGTCCTGCCGCTGTGGTCAGCGCTATCGTCCATCTCCTGCTGATCCACTCTCCACACCTTCACGTGTTCCACTGGCCTCTACCCTCCTGTCAGCATTGGATTTGTATCTCTTCTACTACCCTCTGCTGGATCATCTCCATTCTCCTGGGTTTCCTATGAGTCCAGTTCCACGTGTTGCTGACTCCTGTGGATTCGTGTCCCTGTCGGTCTACTCACCTGTGCGCTGCACCTGCTAGACCGCTGCTTCTCCTATCCAGGGACTTCCTATCCAGTCGGCCTCCAGCCGCTCAGGTACCGCTGCAATCCCATCTGACTGCTACTGCTGAACCACGGTATGCATACTTCTCATTGACTGTGCTGTGTATTGCATATCTTGCTGGACTGTGTTTGGTTCTCTCTGGAGTCTGCTATCCGCTGAGTCTATTGCCATCATTGACTGTGTTATCATTGTGCTGGACTACTTCAAGAGACTTTCTAGATTGCAGACCTGATCAGTCATTTACATATATATATATACCTATATTGTGCATATTACTGTGGATCGTGTATAAGGTGCCTGTGTATATCCTGTGTTGCAGTCTTCCCCCGTGCACCTCCTCACATATATATGCAGTGGTACAACTTGCTGATGTCAGACCACTGATCCCTGTTTCCGGTATCACCTGTTCCATTATCCTCTCACAGAGCAGTGGTACAACTTGCTACCGCAGACCACTGACTACCTGGATACCTCCACTTGGATTCCATTCCTTCACTCAGACAGCGGTACAACTTGCTACCCGCAGACCGCTGACTCTCATCACCTCCTTGTTTCTGTTGGACATTCCACCTCACTATAGCAGTGGTACAACTTGCTATCGCAGACCACTGACTACCTTCACGTGTCCTTGTCCATACAGTTCCTTGTGTATCATTACCTCATTATTACCAGTGTTGCTAGTCATAGACTTTCCTGAGCATCTCATCGGCCATCATTTCATGTTCCGTGATCACCCAGCTACCAGAGTACCCTATTACCATCTACATTGCTCTGGTAAGCCTACCATCTGGTGATCCCTGGGTAAAGACTCCTAGTGCCCGTGACACTAAGGCTAGCCTTGCTACCACTCCCGTAGCATGAGTGTGTCGCATGGCGTAGGAGACAATCCCTGGGCACTACCTTTTTCTTGTAAGAGTTCTTAGAACTACAACACGCTTGGAATGTGTTTGAGTCTAATATTGCCACTTAGCTCATCTGCAATTCCTTAGTGCACCTGGAGAGATCAGAAAGCCCCTTGGAGGCTAGGACCCTCCTAGCACATCTGAGCAGCCATGTAGTATTGAGTAGTGACAGAGGATGTAGCTCTGGCGCCTCAGCTTTGTTAGAACATGCTTCCAGTATGAACAGTGTATTCAGAACTTCACCTGATACTATTTGTCACTGATGGACTGAAATTCATAACAGCTCAGTTACAAATATTTCACTGGTATAAGGATTGCAATTTGCTACATGCCATGACCGATTTTTGTTCAGCTTTGGATGGTGGTGTGATGTGCATTATTATATTATAATGTTGTGTTGGACTCATTACATCTTTTAAAAAGGTCTATTATCATTTCCTGATTATGCCAGCTTCTGTTACGTCTCCATAACCTTTATCTAAAGTTTCACATCCAGCCTACGCATTTACTCTTCTCGTCTGCCTCTGTTATACGGTCTGGCATGAAATCCATTCTTAATCTAATCCTTTTTATTTTGCCATGGTTTTGTCATTTTAGTTTATTTATAAATCTAGGGAGTAGCACTCAAAGTTCTAATAGAATTTACCATTTTTTTCGGAGACCTCGGACCAACTTATCCTTTGACAACACTAAAGGTTTAGTAAACAAATTAACCCATGATTTAAAACATGAAAACAATAAACAAGTGGTGGGATATGATTATACTACAACAATATACAAGCGTTAAAAGAGTACCTAGAGGCTAGTGTATCAGCAAACTGTCCACACATAAAATGTATGGATGAAATGTATTCTGTCCTAGAAAACTGCTCATTTAATGAGTTTACATATACAAGAAAGGAAAAAAACAATTAAAGAAATTGGATACTGAAATATCAGATCCTAGAGATCAATTAGTCAATAGAGATATAGATAAGTTTAGTGATTCAATTATATATATTGAAAACCATTTAGAACATATTGACAACAAATTGGTGGACATCAACATTGTTTTAAGTGATAAGCAAGTGTATGCCCAAGATAAATATAATGGGATTCAATAGCCAGTTAGAATGAGCAGAAGAAATCGTTTTACAGAGTAGAAATCCCTCATATGACCAACAGTAATTTAGTTTAAATTCAGGTATTTAAAAAAAAAAAAAATTCCCATCAGAAGGAGAGTATCTGGATCATCATCATCATCATTATTTATATAGCGCCAGCAGATTCCGTAACACTTTACAATTGGGAACAAGCACATCACTAAAACAATACTGGGTAATACAAACTGGCAGAGAGGTAAGAAGTCCTTGTCTGCAAGTTTACAATCTAACATTCCAAAAAATCCTGTTAAAATTTATAATAGATTTCATCCATTTAGAAGGAATAAAGAAACTGGTTCTTTTCCTTGAGCAAAGTCTTTTTTCAGAAAAAGTTGCTATTTCAGACACCCAAATGGAATTATCAACAAAAAATGGTGAAAGTCCTTTGTGGATATAAATCCACAATGTAAAATATGACATTATTCCTGTAAATGTCAGTCAGTTAAACATGAAATACAAGATTCAGTTCTGAAACTGTTGACTAGAATTGATCAAAGATCAGACTTATTAATTAACTATGGGACTTATTTTTCCCTGTAAATTTGCCAAATTGTTTTAATATTTTTGTAGAAATATCAATTTCTTTTTTTAAAAGGTGACTTTAAAACCACTTTTAAATAACACAAATAGCTTAAATGGATAATTAAAAATTCTTGGTTGATCCTAAGATTGATATGTAAAGCTGGGTACACAATACAGAAATTTCAACCAACTTTTTATGCCGAGCGTTTTTACATGCGATCGATGTGCCGATCGCTCGGTCCATGCACTGCATACACAGTAGCCTTGTTTAGGACGATAAAGGGAAGAGCGGACGTCCCTTTAGGGACTTTTTACAGCCATGTTGTCGTGAGCAATGACTGTAATTTCGTACTCACTGTTGTGGATCGGTCGGAAGTTTATACACACTACACAACGGAAACGAGATTGAAACAAAAATATTAAACGGTTTCGGCCAACCAAATGAGGCGACAATCGTCCATTTGGGCAGACTTTCGACCATCGTGTCACTGCACACACTGACCCGACTTTTGAACGAGCGGTCGTATGTCGGCTGATTTAGCCAATTATTGGATGAAAACTGTGTAGTGTGTACCCAGCTTAAGACCCCATCCATCTAACTTATATGTCCCCCATCATAAACAATTAAATATTGAACTTTTGGGAGAAAATGTTGATAAATGATCTCGATAAAACAATCCTTGAGGTTATAATGACATCATCACTATCATTTTTGGATTCGGAACCCTACATTAGTTCTTCATAATCGGATAATTGTACAATTTCAACTTTTTGTCCACTTTTTTTGTAATTATTGACAAGTGCAGTCTCTGTACACTAGCGTAGCCAAAGCCATAGGCTAATATCCTCTGTATATCATCGGACACTGTACGGTGTGGAAGTTGTTAGCAGGATTCAAGCTACTTTTAAGTGGTTTTATAAAATGTTATTGTGTAGAGCAGTTCCTGCTAAGACAGAGGTCAGTGTCTGATATATAGCACAGTGAAAGGACAGATACGGAGAGTTGGGGATTTTGGGAGTTCATCAGGAGGATAGCAGATATTGTGATATATTGATATTTATCATTAAATATTACAAAACACTAAGTACATTGAATGTGACATATTACCCACATGCTATTGATATTTGTGTTAAGTAATAGAGTTTAGTTCACACACTGTTTATGCGCGGTAACATGCAAGAGAGCAGACGTATAAAACTCGCTTGAAGCCCAAATGCATATTTTTTGCATCTCCGCATTATTATGGGAAAACAAGTGGAATGTGGCTCGAGTTTTATTTTATTTGGTTAAATAACTTAAAAATTCACTGAACACGACAGAACAGAAGTCGTGTGAGTTCAGTCGACCTTCCCTGTCAGTGTCATGTGACACGTGCACGCCACTTCCGCTCCTCTCCCTCCACCCACGCCGCATGTTGGCGCACGCAGTGAGAACTGTCCGCTTTCATAATTCAAGCCAACTGCTTTTAACTGGTTAATCTAGGACTGTTTGTGCTCAAAACAGTATCATTATTCATTTGGTAAGGTGGTGTCCAAGTACATTTATATGATAGTTTGTCAATTGTTTATCAAAGGTATCACCCGTTTGTGCTGATGATGGCTATTTATTTCTTTTTAGCTTTCTTGCGACCCCCACAATCTTAGATGTTGATCCTTTGGTCCAACTGGGGTTTTGAGTTTGACTTGCCTGCAATAGAGTATGTAACACTTACCATTAACCTACATATATTGACTATAAATAGATGACTGGATGTATAAAAGTACAGCATCCAACACCCTTTAGGAAGCTCTTGGAGCAGATTGGGTTCTCTGCAGGGACTATCCCATTGCAGATGCTTCCTCTAGTCCCATCTATGCATCCTGAATGGGTATCCCATTGGAACAACAGCCCCGGATAATGTGGATTGTACCCTTTATGGATAAGTTAAGTGGAAATGTTTACTAATTCAGCCTGATTTCATTCCTGTATTCTTAAATTGTTATTCCTAATAGTAAATTATCAGTACAGCTGCCAAAATGTGTCTTTTTCTCTGATCGCTGAATCTAAATGACTGAAAACCTTTAAAAGCCCCTTGAACATGTGGGGATATTATCTCATACTGCCACAATTAACAACAACAGAAAGTAAATGTCTTGTATTCTGTCCAAATGCTGCTGGTGTTTCTGAGCTATGTAAGCGAGGACACCACGTGAGGTTATTATATCCATCTGATATTCAGGTACTGCTGCTAATAGGAGAGGAGGGGACGGATCTTCAATCATTTAAGGCCACTGATGCGTAAGTCATCATGTTCTATGGAACTTGTGTGACTCATTTCAGCATGATTATTTATTCCCATCATTAAGCTCATCAAGGGTACATGATTTTCTGTTATAATTTCCCAATGTACTAGTACAATAAATGTCTCTCTCTAAGTTGGATTGGATAACTTTTAGTCAATGACCTCTTCAGCAATGTTTTGGGGGTCAAGTTTTTCTCTGTTTCTGTTTCTGCATGTTTCATTAATATTATTAGTTATAGAGCATAAACAAGGATATGTTGGAATAGGGCACAGAAACAATGAACAGCAACTGTCTAATATTGCACAAATAATAATTGCAAAATATTGATAAAAATGAAAAGTGACATAACAGACAATTGTCACAAGGTGTGTTAGCCACTAGTGGATAAAGTATTAAGTACTAGTAATACTATTTCTGCTACACCAAATCCAGATTAATTGTATGATTTCAGCTGCTGTACCTATGCTGTCCTGAGCAAGCAGCGCTAAACTGCAGTACAGCGCTGAGCACACAGATTGAATCAGTGATAATAGCCAACAAGTGCAATTGAAACCCCTTTTTGGGGGGAATTTAATTTCCAGCAATGTGCCGGGGAGTTCCTCAGAAATGCACTCCGTGGTGATGTAACTTTATGAATTTGTCCTTGTACTCTATAGAGATGCTCAGGAAAATCCATGATTTTCGCATACTGTGGTACCCAGAAATGAGCACAGACGGACATGGCAGTAATGTCCAGCAGCTCATTGCAAGATACTCAATTCCCCTCCATGAGTTTGCAATTGCTAAATGTTACAGGACATAGCAAGTCTCATATTCTATTAGCAAGAAGGCAAGAAAATACTAATTACCAGCAGTAATATTAATTATGGTATACCAAATCAATTGTATGCATTTCATCTGCTGAACAGCTGTGCTGCAGCTGCACCTATACCTTCCTGAACCATCAGTAGTTTATTGCAGTATGCTTTGCACACAATCTGAGACAGTCATGATAGCCAACAACTTGAAAGTGTGATTGAACAAATATATCATCTTCTACAATAAGTTTGTGAAACAATCCTGAAAAGTTTCTCTTTTTAAGCTACTCTTTTTAAGTGAATGATTAAAATATTCCTGGACAAAAGCCTGTTATCTTTGTGTTTCTATAACCTTTGCTTGTAATGCTTTCAATAAATACTATGTGAACAAATTTGAAAAAGCAAAATTGAATTCTTGTGGTATATTTACTAAACTGCGGGTTTGAAAAGTAGAGATGTTGCCTATAGCAACCAATCAGATTCTAGCTTTTATTTTGTAGAATGTACTGAATAAAGGATAACTAGGGGCCTGATTCATTAAGAATCTTAAATTAAGAAGTATCTTATTTCAGTCTCCTGGACAAAACCATGTTACAATGCAAGGGGTGCAAATTAGTTTTCTGTTTTGTACATAAGTTAAATACTGACTGTTTTTTCATGTAGTACACAAATACTTGATAGCTTATTTGTACACTGAAATTTAAAGTTGATATTTGTGTTCTACATGAAAAAACAGTCAGTATTTAACTTATGTGCAAAACAGAAAACTAATTTGCACCCCTTGCATTGTAACATGGTTTTGTCCAGGAGACTGAAATAAGATACTTCTTAATTTAAGATTCTTAATGAATCAGGCCCTAGAATCTGATTGGTTGCTATAGGCAACATCTCCACTTTTACAAACCCACAGTTTAGTAAATATACCCCAGGTTATTCTTATGATAACGATAGGTGGTTTTCAGTCTAGTGAATAACACAGGACTACATGAAAATACTTCCATTCTCCTGTGTACCAAGTGTATTCATTTAATTAATTTAAACATAACATGTCACTTATTCTATATGCAACATTATTATAGACTCAAGGTGAAAAGGTTCCCATAGTTGCAGCTATTTGTCTAATTAAATATGCTAAAACAACATAAAGGCAATGCAAATACTACCAAGTTCATAGAATTCAAAGGATATTTGGATACAAATGTTGTTGGTTGCCAAGAAACAAGAAAATAAACATAGAGAACGTGTTTAGATGTTACTCCAGGATTCTTGGTAATTAAATCTTTACCACACTAAGTTCCTTTAAGCTACAGGGAGAATTATAATGCAATTTTATCTATTTAGTGCTGTTGGATGAGATGACACATTAAAGTGCATTTTTAATGCTTGCTCTAAATATGCTTTAATGGCAAGATAAAAATTGTAAACTTTTTTGCCTGCCAAAGCTATGATCTCCTTTTGATGAAACTGAGCACCAGCTGTTAGTAGAACTGAAACTAGCAAATGTGTAATCACACTATAATCCTGGCCTAAGCGCAGCATCGCTAAACTTTCCCAGGAAATCAGAAGCTTCTTGATCGAACTGAGTGTAGTGGCTCAGTGGTTAAACTATTTGCTGAAATGTAGTAAAATAAATAGATTGGTGGAAACTCAGACTCGATTCTCAATACCACCTGATAGTGACTTTGGATATATCTATTTATTTTGCTGTGTCCCAGACAGGAATCAATATTTTTTTTTCCCTGGTTGGAAAATATTACTGTTATGATGCATGTGATATTCATGTGTACTGTAAGATATATAAATATATTTATTTTTATTATTATCATTATTATTTATTTCTAAGGCACCACAAAAGGTCTGCAGTGCCGTACGTAAAATTCACAGTAGTATACAATACACAGACAACAACGATCCATTGTAGGATGGCACGAGTGGGGGATTGGAGGTGGTAGCAGAGGCAAACATCATCATTGTTTATTTGTATGACGCCTCAGATTCCGTAGCGCCTGACGTAGTAGTACAAATATGACAGACACGAAAACAGCAGACATAACAAGTTCATGGGTACAGAGTTGGGTAATACATACATGGATGAAATTAACAGAACAATTGGCATGACATACAAAAACAATTCAGCATCAGACATGACAGGGACAAACAAGGATGACAGACTGGATGCAGGCGAGACATTGGAGAGAGGACCGTACCCTTGAGAGCTTACATTCTAGAGGGAGGGGAAGTGAGCAACAATAGAAACTAAAGTGACATTATGTTTAGCAGTCCGGGTGGGAGGCAGAGAAGGTGTTGGCTACACAGTTGAACTGGCATAAAGGTGGGATGAAGTAGATGAGGATATTGGGCTGGGAGAATGGGGAAGAGGGGAGCAAGAGAGGAGAGTTATTAGGGGAGGGCAGATATTCGGAATGTGCGATGTGGATAGACATGGAAAGCAGTTAGCATAGTGTGTGTAGAACAACATGGTGATACAAATGATCAGAATGGACATACTAAGAATTTGAATTAAAAACCAAGGTTTGCAAGTGGTTCAGTAAATCAGAAGTGATCTTATCACCAATGTTAGTAGATCAGTAAGGAGTGTCCAAAGCAGGTGCATAAGGTGGAGGTAACAGATCTCATTGGAGTGTTGTTTTTTGTCTTCCTGTAGCAGTGATATCAGGTAGAGTATTCTTCTCCTTTTTATCTCCTGTGTAACTCCTGTATAACTCTGAGTTATGCTATATTGATCCTAATACACTTTTAACTAACACACTAGCTAGGTAGCCAAAACTGGCTTGTAGCCACTATGCACACATTATATATAGTTAACAGACACATATAATCAGTGACTTCAATCAGGCCCCAATAAACTCCCACAAGAAAGGTTAGCAATAAAAGTCTTAAACAAACAAGCAGTGAAATAACAACATATCATCTATTAACAACAAGCACATTCTGGAATTCAGTTCTAACACTGGTGCAAGCAAGGGATGGCTAATTACCTGTTGATGAATGAAAGGATGAAGAGATTAGTCACTTCTCATACCCTCTGTGCCCAAGGTAGGTATAATTAATAGTAACTCCGGTATAACTCTATGTTATGCTATTTTTATCCTAATACACTTGTAAGTAACACACTTTGAACTAACGCACCAGCTAAGCAGCCAAGGCTTGAATAAAGAATTTAGTTTTAAGCTTTGGAGAAAAGATATTATATACGTTATAAAAGCAGTGTGAGGTCATATCTGCAGTAGTCTAGGTGGGATAACAAATATTTTGTAATTCCTACTTGCATCATATGCATTGTGGATGCAAACTTGCAGAATAACATTCAGCGTCTCAGCAGAGCGTGTTTGTATTCCTATGGCTCAACCCCATCATTAAATCACTTTTTTCAAAGTACAGTCATTATCCTGTCATATAGTTCTAATTTTTCGCTCATTTTACTATTAATCAATGTGGAGATGAAAGAGCTGCTTTTCCTTATTGGTTATGTTTGTCAGCTAATATTTTAAAAACATTATAATTTATTATATGTGGAAAGCTGCACGCTGAGTGTTTTGTGTTTCTACCTTTTGCCAACAGCTGTCCCCTGAGAATTAAAGTTTATACAAAGCGGCGTTCTGATGCCTAAGGGAGAGTTTTACATAGTGCCCTCCATCACCCCAGAACCCCCCTTCTCTCATAGTCTGCAGAAGTTGGTACATGGGGACTGCCCCTTGTGTGGCCAGGTCAGGTCTGTGCAACTGAGCCCCAGTGATCGCCAGCTCTCTATCAACGCTCTCCTCATTATGATGCAGGATGAGTTTCCTGGTGATTGGTCAGTGACTGATGTAACTCCTCCTCCTCTGTTAATGAGCAGCACATATGTGAGGATGGTAATAGAGTGGCGAAAGGTCTCTAATATTACCTTCACTGTAGGTTTCTCAGACAGAGGTATTTGCATTATTCACTTACCAGTCACTACGTAACACCTCGCCTCATCTCTTGGCACAATTGTCCCTGTTACTACCCCCTCTAAGAATGAAAGTTGGTGGGGTTCCACTAATAAATATTCCTGCACACCTTCACAGGTCACACGTTTAAATTTGCCCAGTTACTTCCACATTGGATCATTTAAAAATCAAACCCATAAGCACACTATTGTCATTTTACTGTGCCAGATACAAAACAAATGACCTACCTCATGCAGCCGAGAATTATGTGCACCCATAAAGCAAGGGGCCATCTCGGCCCATGCAATTGTAAATCATAGCATAAAAAGAAGGCACAAACACACATTAGAAAGATTGACGCCAAATACACACCCCAACAAACTGATTTTAATCACTATATACAATGAGTAAAATGATTTGCGTTTTTTGTAACCTGTACTACAATAGAAAACAAATAAAAGTCAGTTTGTGTCCAGTGACTGTAACTTCTGTCACCAGTATATAAAACACATAAACAAAATAAATAAATTTAGAACTTGTTATTGTAACTTAAACCAACTTCGATGCTCAAAATAACTTTATATTATCCTGCAAGTGTAAGACATGAATTTACATTTATCTGAAAGGAAGAGATGATGGGTATTGATTATCATCCAGACCTGACTAAATGTTTTGTTTTTCTTTGGATAAAATGATAGAACTCAATACACGGAAGTATATTAAAGCTCTGTGGACTCTGAGGCTTATAGGAACACAAGAAGAACATTATTCTGTGTTCTCGTTGCAGTAAGTGGATGCTGTGAACACTCCTCAGGCAGGTAATAATCTGCTCATGATGTTTTGCTCAACATTCCGTCTTTAAACTTTTAAATCAGGTCGGGATTCCATTGTGGAAGATGTTTAGGATTCACCTCACTAAGAGGAGCTTCAATGCAGTGTCCTAGTAGACACCGGAAAATGCACAACATATATTTATTATGTCAGATAGGAAACATAGGCAAACCGAGGGGGGTTTCCTAGTGCCTGGAAACCCCCCACCCAAGCCTAGGGAACTGTATAATTGAGGTGGCTGGAACCTGCTCTCACTTCACACGGCTCTGCTTAAAAAGGGAGAGCTGTGTGCACCTAACAGTAGTGCACGCAGCATTGCCCATGTATATTATGGGGATAGGAAGAGTTGGGGAGCAGCCAAGCACTGTCTAATAGTATAGCCACGCCCCCATGCATGCTTGTCACGCCCACTGGCGGCGTGGTGTGGAAACCCCCCTCTACAAATCCTGCGTTTGCCCCTGGGAAAGGGGACATAATGGTGTCAAATTTTGACGGAAACACCATTCAAGGTCAAATCATACTTTCTTTTGATACCATGTTGGGGTAAATATCTTTTAAATTTGGATCTTGTGATGATATCAGGGTGTTCGGGCGAAGAACCACTAGTATCCCTGGTATCTAGGGGTTCTTAGATCACACAGGCGAAGGAGAGATGGGAGATACATTTTACACCACAAACCAAACATGTTGGTGTAAATCTAATCGCAAGTGACTTCACTGAACTCTACACCTGGGCAGCGTTACATAACGTAAAGAACCTTCGCTGTGTTCAAGTCAACATAACTCAAGATGGTCCCAGGGCCATCTTAACAACATTATGGGCCCCCAGGCAGCTGCCCATTGTGCCCAATGGAAAAGATGGCCCTGGAAAATCCATATAAAGTTACACTTGTCATGATAAACTATGTTTCTTACATAGTTTTCTATTATTCCTACAAATCATATATTCAGATACAGTAGAACATTTCCAAGTCAAGTTCTGATCATTCTGGCCTGTGGTCACACTTCGCCTGCTAATAATCCACAGCTCCATAATTAGGTTGACATATTACAAAGCTGTTCTGCTTCCACCAGTTTCTGTCCATGGACTGGACCTTCATCATCTACATTCTACATCATTGCCATCAAATTAGATTTTTGAGAAGATTGTTAATAACTTTCTCTTATTTTGGAAAGAGTTTTGGTGACAGTTTGCAGAATTTTCACATTCTTCACCCATGATATGAGGCTATTGTGAATGCACATTATTTTCTCTGACATATTTCCTATTCTTATGACTGTAGAGTTTGAGCGTTACCTTGCAAAGCACAATCAATGGTTCCCGTTCAGATGTGGCGCTAATGACAAGCACAGAGAACAAGCAGTGTGTTGCGGCTGTCATTGGTGTAAAAACTACTGTGTAGGAAAAAAGGTGAAAAGGTAAATCAGTCAATGCTGCAGTATTGTTTACAGAACAATGCTGCCCGTACAGTGCGCACATAACGGTACAGAGTCCGAGCTTCTGATAGTCACAGTAAAGCTGGGTGCACACTACAGGTTTTTCTGTCAATTATCAGGTCAATCACACTATAAACGTCCGTTCGGCCCGACATTGCATTCATTTGTACACTCCAGCGATGAACAATTATCGTTCCAAAGCACATCGTATCATTTTATTTTATTTTTAAACTGGACTTAAAATCTTGTTCAATGATGGAACATCATTGAACAAGATGTCGTTCCAATTCTGCAGTGTGTCTGTACTCAGGGCCGACAGTGTGCAGTCACCCTCTTTTCAGCCGATGGTTATGACAGATGAGCACAGATCTGACGGTAAAGCTTATAAAATATGTTTAGTTTGTACACATGAATCAGCTGCTGATCAGGACTTTTTTTTAAAAGTAGTTGGTAAAATCGTCAACAATATCGCATTGGGAGAAATGTTCCGTAGTGTGTATCCAGCCTTACAGAGATCATTCTCAGATGTCTTCCCCTAGTACAATCCAGGAATACTGAGTGTCCAAGGGGTTGTAAGCTCCTCTTACAAGGCTATAGGCATGCAACATTTGTTGATGCATGATGATTGGCTTATCTACATTCCGTGCACTGTGAATGGTCAGATTCTCTAATGATTATTGGTGAACATTTAGCAAATCACAAATGACTCACTAATTAATTTGCCAATGTTTCTGAAATTCCTCTGGCTTTCATAACCAGCCAAATTATTCACCCCATCGCTAGTCAAGCCCATAAAATGGATATCAGAAAGTGTCTCTGATATCTAACTGTTTCTAAGTTTATTGATAGTCTGCATTCTTATTAATATATGTTCTCTGTATAGTTTGGAGCAGAGAAGGGAACGGGGGGACATGATAGAAACTTTCATATATCCAGGGTTATAACAAGGTGCAGGAGGGAAACATTCTACAAAGGAAGAGAAGTATTAGAACACGAGGACGTGTACTGACACTGGGGGGAAGTAGGTTTAAAGGAGATGTGAGGAACAAATACTTCACAGAAAGGGTAGTGGATAAGTGGAATAGCATCCATCAGAGGTGGTAGAGGATAATACAGTAGAGCAATTTAAACATGCTTGGGATAGACATAAGGATATCCTTATAAAGAACTGAGGATCAGAAATGGTTTGGGGTTACCATAGGTTAAAATATTCAGATTAGATGGGCAAAATGTTTCTTATCTGCTGTCAAATTTCTATGTTTCTATGTTTAGCTTGCAAAATGCCTACAATAGTGATTGGTGTACATGGATTGGATTGGTTTCAATTAGAGTTGCATTATTTGTCATTGTAGTTAGTTTAGTTGCATGCTGAATGCCTGCATCAAAACCACTGCAGATTAAAGTAATTGCAATGGACTCTTGCAGACCCTTGCCCCATTCAGGGCTATATGTCTCCAGTAGTTGGGGATTAAAGGAGCTCCACTAGTCTTGTAGATGGGTGGGTCCAAAAACTCCTGCCCTTATACTTTCGGAGAGCGTCCAAAGACCAAACCAACCGGCCATAGTTTTTGCACTGTGCATAAGAAGTGTTGGACATCTGGCTTCAATATAAAAAAATAATAATTCAATATATGGACTTTAAAGGGGTACCCAATAAACCCACTACCTGTGCTCAGTTCATAGTAAAATCGTATTGTTCATCCAGCAAAAGTCCTACATGTGTTATAGTTCTTTGAAGAACAAATTAAAAATAAATGGGCAGCACGGTGGCTCAGTGGTTAGCACTTCTCCCTCACAGCACTGGGGTCATGAGTTCAATTCCCGAACCATGGCCTTATCTGTGTACATCAATCTAGGTGCATTACTGCACAAATATTTTACTCTACTTCCATGCTTTCTCTGCATATTGCCGGCTAAATGCCTTCCTTTGTTATAATATATATACACAATGTATATAGTATTCCGTGTGTATATTAAGTTGCATGGGCATGCTGTGCAAATTAAAACTCCATGGATAATATCACATGAAATAACAGAGAAAAATACATTCTGTAGAAATAAAACGTTCTAGTTTTTAGTTTCAGAAATAAGCTAACATCTAATAAGCAGCAGATGGCTCATCCTCTTGTAATTGTGTTAGAACTTAATTGTTCATGGTCTCAGCAGGCCAAGAATTAGTACTGCATGATATTTCAAAAAAGGAACAATTTCTACATGTACCTCTGTCTCTGGAATGGATTGTAAGTGGCTTTCAATGTCTTTGTGTCCTGATTACGCCTTGCAGTTCTCCCCATCTCCCGTATTGTTAATAGTACACTCGTACATATTGCTTCACAAAGCAGAGGGGCGCAAGGAATTGAAATGATTGTGGAGAGCGAGCTGAAAGGGATTATTCCCTCTCTGTGGAACAATCAATCTTCAGATTTATACATCAGGATGCAACCAGAAACAATTGAGTTACAATGTAACATTATGACAGGTAACATAATTCATGTGACATTATCACAAATTGGTCCCCGCGACCTATCTCAGAAGGATAAAGTGGAGGAGCATTTGATAGCAACATGTCCTTATTCATTATCTCCACTGTTTATGAAATATGAAGAATAGATTCTACCATTGTAATCTGAGAGATTCCTTTTCCATATGACTTGGAAAACAAATCTTCTAATCCTATCTTCATAAGTGATCATTGCCTCAATGTGTCAGCAGAGATTGTGAGCCTGCAACACTACCTATGCTCAATAGAAAGTGTGACACAAAGAGCCAGTGGTTTAGAGGCGTAGAAGTGGTGGGAACATCTGTAAGCTCTAAGGTCCCCGTCCCGAAGGCCACACTGCGACAATGCATGATAAGTAGTTTGTAGCGTTCGGGTGGAGTATGTAGGTTTTTTTGTTTTTTAAAATTGTGCATTTGTCTATAAGTGTTTTTTTAATCTTTTAGTATAATGGAGTTAGGGAACTATGTCCATTATATTGGGAACATTGGTGTGTTAATTACACTAGCTCCTCAGTCAAAGTGGTCGGGAAGAGTGCCGGTAGTGTCATTGGAGGGCTTTTTAGGAGGGGAAGGAGGATACTGTTTTTGCATACACCCTAGCCATACTACTCATGTGCTGATCATCTTGGTTCTTATTATAGCGGGCCCCACGTGCGATCTGCCGTTATAGCTGAAACCAGCCCAGAATGTCAAGTGGGTTAGATGAAGATTAGAAAGCTGTAAACGCATGCAGAATTCAACACCATTTTCAGAGTGGTAATAGCCAGGCATGGCAAGGACCACTCTTTCCCTGCAAAATTAAGTTTCATTTCTGCACTGATTCGCACAATGAGGGGCACTGATGCACTTCAGTGGGCACTTGGAGACAACTAGTATCATAATTCATCATATGTTGGCCAAAATCAAAACACAAGTTTCATCCTAATGTATTTTTGATTAAAAATGATTACAATGATCTTAAGTTATTTGTAGTGTTATTTTTTTACCATAATATTCTACGAAAACATAAAAATTAAGTATACATGTGTAAAAAATATGCTTTGACAATATTTTTATCCAAAAAATGCCTTTAAAAATTACTTTTGCTGTTAAAAAAAATAAAAGATTTGCGGATGATATGATAGAACTATGATACCAATAACTAACATTTACTTACAAATACAAATATATGAGTCTGGATTTAGAGACTTAAATATTAGCCGAAGATATCTAGGCTGAATGTGAGAAAACTTTTGGGATTCAGGTAAGAGCAGAACTCCAGGACATGTATCGAATGCAAAAGCTTCTTTATTCAGGCTTGGGAGGCAGTGTGTCAGGAAAGGAAAATAAATAATATATAGCAAAGCAGAGTTGCTCAAACCCAATACTCAAGAGTTACTAACAGTTCATGTTTTCAGGATTTCTTTTGTCCTGTACAGGTGAGTTTATCTCTTTTTCTAGATCAGCAATCCGCCACTAGCATTAGTTCATTTGTTCTTAGCTCATATCCCCTTTCACAATCTCCCAAAAGTCTTCCAATAACTGTGTCTTGTCCCCTCCTTAGTGACCACACAGCCTTTCCCATACTCCATTTAAAATATTCTTGTCCCAGAGCTTCTTTTTTTATTAACAGTAAATTTATTCCCTGTGGAACTTTCTTAACAGGAAATTGTATATTTGAAAAATGATCTTCCCGACCATATACTATAGATACAAAAATGTGTAATTTTGTTACAAGAAAGTACTGTTTCCTGGTAAAGAAATATTCTAAACATGGAAGGAAGAGTTGATAAGTTTTGAAACTGCGGGTTAAACACAAGTACGTTTCCTAGGTTCTTCCTAGGAGATCACCAAAATGGAACAATGGGTCACAAAATTGTTCTCCACAGACAATGAAATAGAGAATTATTAATTCAAAAAGCTATAATCAGATACATCACAGACCCTACTGACCAGTATTCAATGAAAATCCCATGATAGTGTCCTCTAATACAATCCATGCAGCATTCTAGTGACTGCTCTGCAATACAGTGTGCATTGTAGTAATATCAATACAATAAATAGAACATTACAATAACCTGTATACAACACAGAGAGCATTCTAGTAATGGGTATACAGTACAGCGAGCAATATGCTGATCAGTGTGCAACAGAGCCAACATCCTACTAACATATATACCATATATAGAGCATTCCAGTAACAAATAGACAATACAGATAACATTCTAGTGACCTTGATTCTTTAAAGAGAGCATTATAGGATCAGTGAGCATTCTAATAACATATATACAATACAGTGAAAATTCTAGTATCGGATATACAATGCAATGAGCTTTCTAATAACATATATACATTACAATGAACATTCTAGTAACAGATATACAATACAGTGAACATTCTAGTAACAATAGACAATACAGATAACATTCTAGTGACAGTAATTCTTTAAAGGGAGCATTCTAGTTACATATATACCATACATAGAGCATTCCAGTGGTCTCTATACAATGCAGAGAACATTCCAGTGACAAATGGACAATACAGATAATATTCTAGTGAACAAAACAGGGAGCATTCTAGTAACAGATATACAATACAGTAAGCATTCTAGTAACAGATATACAATACAGTGAGCATTCCAGTAACAGTTATACAATACAGGGAGCATTCTAGTAACAGATATACAATACAATAGGCATTCTAGTAACAGATATACAATACAGTGAGCATTCTAGTAACAGTTATACAATACAGGGAGCATTCTAGTAACAGATATACAATACAATAAGCATTCTAGTAACAGATATACAATACAGTGAGCATTCTAGTAACAATTATACAATACAGGGAGCATTCTAGTAACAGATATACAATACAGTGAGCATTCTAGTAACAGTTATACAATACAGGGAGCATTCTAGTAACAGATATACAATACAATAGGCATTCTAGTAACAGATATACAATGCAGTGAGTATTCTAGTAACAGTTATACAATACAGTGAGCATTCTAGTAACAGTTATACAATACAGTGAGCATTCTAGCAACAAATATACAGCACATGGAGCATTCTAGTAACATATATATAATACAGTGAGTATTCTAGTAACAGTTATACAATACAGGGAGCATTCTAATAACAGATATACAATACAATAAGCATTCTAGTAACAGATATGCAATACAGTGAGCATTCTAGCAACAGATATACAATACAGAGAGCATTCTAGTAACAGATATACAATACAGTAAGCAGTCTAGTAACAGATATACAATACAGTGAGCATTCTAGTAACAGAAATACAATACAGAGGAGGAGCATTTTAGTGACCCCTTTACAATACAGAGAGCCTTTTAGTGATCTCTATACAATATAGAGAGCTTACTGGAGAAAGGAAGGATGTAGCCCAGTTTAACAAAGTTTGAGAGTTTTTACCAGCACGGTTGTACTGCCAACTTGTGTATTTCTGTTACCTCTGTCACAGATTTCCCCCGGTCCTCATAGAAAGCTTCCATGGCTCTGACAATTAGCATGTTAATCAGGCTGTATAAGATGCTAATGAAATCCTCTGTAATGTCATACAGCCCAGGCATCAGGCTGCTGTCCCCTGGCTCCACCTCAACTATCTGCACCAAGGGGAAGAAGCAATGGCACTCAGCAGAGGACATGTCCTCTGAGCTGTCTAGACATACATCCATTTTTTCTGAATGAACAAGAGTGTTTATATACTAACATATATACACAATGAGGCACACACATAACAAGGCATTAGTCATTCAATTGCTTTTTAAGATAGTTTGTTGAAAAATGAATGGTTAACTCACACACATTACACTGTTGGTCCAACAACGTAGGCAGACCTTATCAGTGCATGCACAATGTAGGATAGTGGGACCTTAACTGCATTTTTCCAATACACACTCTTCAATCAGCTTCAATCCAATTGATTTTGGGTGAATTTTTTAGGTGGGCAGTGCTCAGATTATTGCCATCATTTATTTATATAGCGCCACCATTTCTGCAGTCTACATATAATTCCACAATCTACAAAGAACAATTGTATTGAATAAATTGTCACCCCCCACACAAAGCATTTTAAAATTCCACTGGTAATAAATGTTGTATCCAAGACAGAAGGCAAAGCTGATCTGTGCTATATCCATGGGCAACAAAAAATAAATTGTGTTTCTTGGCGAAAAAGTTTGTAAAGTTGTTGGGTTCAGTTTTCCTTTAAAATTACTCTGAATCTGTTATTTTTGGAGCATTGTTTCAAGTGAAAATAAAGCAGTAGTATTAAATAAAGATAATAATTTGATAAACAAAGAACTTTTGAGCTTGTGTGAACATTAATTAATGGGTTCAAAGCATGGATGTGATTCCTTTTCTGCACAGAAGACTGAGTGAAGTGACAATGAATAGAAGCTTGAAAAGAAAAGACTTCATAGGAAAAAATATAGATTGCATAGAAGAATATAAGAAATACAGCAGATATAGCCACCTCACATGGACAAATGATGGAGGTTGTTGTTTACTGGTACACATGAACGGTGGCTTCGAACAAAGGGTTGATGATTGTAATGTGTGGAGCGTAAGCTGAGAGATGCATTGTGTGGTTGTCTGTCAAGGAGCTAATTACATCAAAACACTCGTGTGACACAGTAACTAACTTTTTATCTCAGTGTGCGCAACAGGATTAGACAATTAAACAATCCTGACAATCATCATCTGAAAAAGGATAAACTAAGACGGATTCCTGATTAAAAATGCAAAAAGAAAGTAGAGCCAGAGTTTGTCATTAATATATTCCAAAGGCTGCACGTACATGAAATAACTGAGCTACATGTACAGGAAATAACTGGAGTGTCAACGCATAACAAAATGTGGGGCCTAATTATCTAATAGGCTGGTGAGTGGAATAGGCTGATCCTATGGAAAATTGTGACAGGTATTAGCTGAAATTCATTTTAAAATATAGGAGAATAGTTGTTCTCCAAATAAAAAGAAACTATAAAAGAAAAATGTAGTAAGGTTTTAATCTTGACGATTCCCATGGTAAAGGCTTAAGACAATGGGCCTGAGGAATTTTCGACTTTTTTTTTGTTAATATTTATCCTTTTGCTGCTAATTTGACAATTTCCAAATAAGAAAAGTTCAAACCTGGCGCCTAAACATCATGCTTATTGATTTGCCCATAATTGTTGACCTAGAGATAGAGAAAAGTACCGAGTAAGGGCAGAAAGTGGCTCAGCTACTGTCATGGGATCATATAAGGCCACAGTGGCCTAGTGGTTAGCACTTCTGCCACACAGCGCTGGGGTCATGAGTTCAATTCCCAACCATGGCCTTATCTGTGTGGAGTTTGTATGTTCTCCCTGTGTTTGCGTGGGTTTCCTCCAGGTGCTCTGGTTTCCTCCCACACTCCAAAAACATACTAGTAGGTTAATTGGCTGCTATCAAAAATTGACCCTAGTCTGTCTGTCTGTCTCCCTCTCTGTCTGTGTATGTGTGTGTGTATATTAGGGAATTTAGACTGTAAGCTCCAATGGGGCAGGGACTGATGTGAATGAGTTCTCTGTACAGCGCTACGGAATTAGTGGCGCTATATAAATAAATGATGATGATGATGATGATAAGGGGTAAGTGCACAGGGGCATATTCACGATGGGGGAGAAAGTGCTGACTTTTTGGTTCTTAAAAATTTTGTGAGTAGCAGAATGAAATTGTGTGTTTACAAACCATCAATAAGTTCTTATCAAAAACCTTTTTTTGCTGTTATTGGAAAACTGGAAAAGTAATTTCGACTCTTCAGATAATATTCAATGTCCATCTAGCCCATTACAAAGGCAAACCCACATTTTGCTTTTGTAAACTACCCCCTTAAAACCAATCTTTGGGATTATGGATGAATTGTAAAGATGTCATTGCAAAATCCAGTTTAATACCATCTTTATTCATGTCAGCTTTTACAAATGTTTTCCTATTGTGCAATTCTGCTGTCTCAGCCTTATTTGGGTCGTGCGATAAGATTTAATTGCTTCTAGCACATAAGCAAAGCGGCAGAGAGCCCAGTTTCAAGCTTTCAGCGCCATTAATAAAAAAAATGATTACAGTAAAGCATTACAAAAGCGCGAACACATACACAGAGTTATATACAGGGCTGCCAAGAGGAATTCAGGGCCCCGGTACTACAAATTCATGGGGCCCCCCTTATAGGCGAGTACGCTAAAAAAAAATTGCGCCGCCGTAATTTTTCGGAGGTGTGGTCATGCATTTGGGGACTTGGCAAGTGCGCCATTGGGGCGTTGCTAACACATCAAAATCACTAGGCTCTCAATTCGCCGGAGCGTCACATATGTCCAAGCACTCCTGACTTTCAGAACATCTAGCACCACAGTGTAGTATACAAAGAATGCAGTGTGTACACAAAGAGTTCAGTCTTGGCCTGCACCTTACATTGGGAACAACACTCACCAAAAATTGTCATTGTCCCTACTAGAATCACAACATTTCACATACTGTCCTGCTCTCTCCTACCTGTTCTTCTCACTTTCACCACCTGTGGCTGCATGCTTCTTTAGTTGCGAGTTGTCTGGATCCTGGAATGCTGGGGGCCCTATTTGGGAAAAAATGGCTACATTCAGATAATTCCAAACAACCCTGGTGTTAAATTAATACCACCCACAATTAATAATTAAGCCTTCCTCCAGCTCCTATATTACAATAATGTGCCCCTTCATCATTGCCATGCCTTATGATCACACTGCACCCTCCATGCTGCTTTTGCCCCCTTCACCTGGCTCCCCTTCATCACACTATACTATGCTGCTCCCCCCCTTTTTCAATCCCACTGTGCCATGCCTCCCCCCTTTTAAACCCCAATGTGCCATGCTGACCCCTGTTTTTTAACCCCTCTGTGCCATGCTGACCCCTGTTTTTTTAACCCCTCTGTTAAAGTCTATTGTGCATAAAATAATTTTTTACTAGTAATCAGCACTTACACCTGACCTGTAGCTGGTGCCAGTGATACGACAGAAACACAAGTACCTTAGAGATGCCTGAAGCTTGAATCGGACGTTACTGTGTGTGCGCTCCAGCTTGGCGCATCCTCACTGTACACTGACTACGGGCATACGCCCAGTCCCCACCTCAATCCCTCCCTGAAATCATAGGCTGTATTAAGGGTCCTTTGCATTCGAAGATGAATTGGACGTTGCTGCGTTCTCTGTCGTATGGTACGTTTCTGAGCATGGGAGGTTTAACACAAAATGCGGCACCTATCGGCATTTATGTGCCTTAAAAAATCAGGCCCTTGGTGTCCTAGTATTTAAAGCAAGAGCAAACAAGCACTTTCACCATCAAAACAGCCATATTTGTTGGGAAAGAGGATTGCCACCCTTTGATAAATAAACCCCCTAGTTTCCTAATACAAACAAGGATAAGGGGAGACTGCACTAAATATAGACCTGTGAGACAAGTTCACTGAAAACATAAAAACATTTTAAACATAATAGTGTAAATTCTCTTCCTCCTTTGTTTTTTATGTTCTATTTCCATATTTGACAGGATGGAACTTTCTTATAGTAAATCCTGCTGCCAGATTATTATTCTCTCTTATAAATGTTATATCATCATAGCACAGTCTCCTTCGGTGAAAACCTGCTTCTCCTGAGTCATATTTAATATATTGAGGATGTGATGATGAAAGATGCAATAAATGATTCAATGAGCCGGCTTCCCAATTTAGACTTAGTCCTCGTGCCCGGTTCTGTCAGTGTAATCTATATATCTAGAAATAACATCTCTTTTCTGATGATGAACTGCACTAACGTAAATTGCAAACCAACAAAGTTGTTATTCTGAATAAATCTCTCTCATTTATTGTGCTGGCTGAAACCACAGGATTGCTTCTTCCTCTCACCTGAGGATTAAATCTGTGGCTGGAACTGATTAATGTAGAAGAATCAGCGTTTTCGGAAGAGTCCTCTTACTTTCCAGAGATTGGTGACAGTGTTATACTTGTCTCCGTACAGGTTGGATAGTAATTTGTGAAATAGATGGGCTGTTATTTCTAGGATTAAGGCTAGAAAATATTATATCAGCCTTTTGCATGTCAACAGTGGCTTTCCCAAGCCCACCTTCATCGCCCCTGATGCTGTAAGAGCCAAGGAAGGGAAGTAGTTGGAATGTCGACAGTCATAATGTCAACACAGTTATAATGTTGACATGTAAAATGCAGACAGGGTTGAAAAGTCAACATTCAAAATGTTGACATAAATAAACAGATAAACAATAAAAATGGCAATATATGTAAAAGACAAAACAAAAACATGACCCCAGTGCTGTGAGGCAGAAGTGCTAACCACTGGGACACTGTACTGCCACCCAGGGCCCTCCGTAAACACACCATAGAATGAAAACATATGTATACCGTAGCACTGCTTCTTGCGGAGCCCTGCTGTGAATGATAGGCCAGGTGGCCTGTCGGCAACTAACTAATACAAAGTAGCTTCACTCAGATTGGCCAGAGTGTGAGAAGGCCGCACTGATTGGTCAGAGTGTGGGAAAGCTGCACTGATTGGTCAGAGTGTGAGAAAGCTGCACTGATTGGTCAGAGTGTGGGAAAGCTGCACTGATTGGTCAGAGTGTAAGAAAGCTGCACTGATTGGTCAGAGTGTGGGAAAGCTGCACTGATTGGTTATTTACGGCTACTCCTCACATATCAACTCAATGAAATTTAGTGTATCAATAAGGTTCATTAATATAATGTATCAATGATAGACATATCAGAGTACCATGACAGTAGTATCTGCAGATGTGGCATCTCTGATTTAGTCACAATTATATGAACATGTCCTTACTCTGCTTGCCCGCCCCATCCACTTCTCGAAGTGTCCAAATCTCTGTATAAACCCATCTTTGGTGAACAGGCGAAGCACAGAAATACATACTTTATGCAAATAGAAAGGTCTTACCTCCATCTCTGCATTAGTTCCTCGATGTGAAAATTAACAATCATGACCATGACAAAAATGAGGTAATCCCCTATCCATGCAAGCCATGTTCATTTTATTGTTATTATTACATGTAATTTCTGAGTCTGTGTTCTACATGTTACACACAGAAGATGGCAGTGACGTGAGAGCATTCTCCAGATGTATAAACACCTTCCACACCCCATTGTTTTGTTCTCCAGCTCTCTCTGCCTGCAGCACTGCTGAATTATGGGTCTTTCTGCAGCACAGAAACATAATATTCACTTTTCAAGGTTGAAGAATCCTTTATTTACACTCCAACACACACACACTGTATTCTCTCACCCTACACAAGTCATAAACCAGAGGAAAATTCATGTTTTATATTTCAAGATTAGGGAACAAATAGATCACGCTCGGCTTGCACAGTGCTCTGTAAAGCAAGGTATTTTTCATATTTGTTTTACTAGGAATGCACATTGTGTCCTGACTACAAGATGATGGGGTATTACTGCAGGGTGGATGTATTTGGGGTGGGTGGACTGGGTGTCTGACGAAACCCTGATTTGCACTTATTTAGTTTAACTCAGAGGTCCCTAGCAGCAGTAGAAGTGAAAACTTCACAGAGGCCTCTGTTAACAGCAACAGAAATGACAAACATTTCCCAATATTGGGGGGGTTTCCAATTCCTGGACCCCCAAAAGGCAGTGGGTGTGGCATCATGTGGACATGGTGGGGATATCTTAGTGAGGTCTAGCTACAGGGCACAGTATGTAAGCATGCTAATCCTATAAAAGACAGTGAGAGGGTGCAACTGGCAGCCTTATAAAGGCACCTGGAACCAATCCCCATAAGTAAATCAGCTCAGTGCTAATCAGTGATGCTAAGTACCTGAGTGTCAGGGAAGTTAAGTCATGTCAAGGCAGCCAGTGTAAACAGTGGAATAGAGGCCGAGGTGTTTTGAAATACCTCAATCTGCCACTTTTTCTATCCCAACCTTTGTTCATAACCCTGACACTTCTGGACACCTGGACCTCTGTAGATGCTGGACACCTCCTGGACACCAGACACTCTCTGGACATGACACACTCACTGGACAACAGACATTCTTTAGACACTCACACTGGATCACCACTGAATACTGGCCCTAAGCTGGCCCACACTTTGGGTACCGTATTGCATCTGGAGTAGGTCACTGGTTATCCTCTAGACCTGTACATTGGATGCACATTGTACCCTGGTACTGAACATCATGATCATCATCAACAACATTAATATATATCGCCAGCAGATTCCGTTGCGCTTTACAATTGAGAACAAACGCAGTAATAAAACAATACTGGGCAATACAGACAGAAAGGTCCCTGGCTGTAAGCTGACAATTTATGGGACATTGAGAGTTTGATACACGAGGGTAAGTGCTACATATTGCATAGGGGGCTATAAGATTTAGTCAAACAGCAATGTTGGTCAAAGGGTTGTTGTCTTGTTTGAACGCTAAGGAGGTTAAGAGGGTGGTTGAAGAATTTTATAAATGATTTCGAAAATTTGGGGAAAATCTTATTTTGTGAGGAAGGGCGTTCTAAAAAGTGGGTGCAGCCTGAAAAAAAGTCCTGTAAGTAGAAATAGGAGCATGTAATGATGTGGATGAGAGATGTAACACAGGTGTTAAGTTTGGAGATTTTTTGAGACAAGTTAGGAGATGTATGTTGCTACAGTTTTTTTGATGGCCTTGTACGTTAGTAGAAGAATTTTAAAGTAGATTCGGTAATAAACAGGCACCAATATAGAGACTGACAGAGTGGCTCAGCAATGGAAGAACGATTTGTAATGAAAATCAATCTAGATTGTAGGGGGTAAAAGTTTGATGGGGGAGGAGCAGTAAGATTCGCATAGCAATAGTCAATACGGGAGATGATGTGTGCATAAATTAAAGTTTTTACAGTGTCTTGTGTGGGACAGTGCTGCATTTTGGAAATATTTTTTACCTGTATGTAACAGGATCTAGGTATAGATTCTGGGACTGATTCTTTAAGAAACGTAAGTCCATTTACATGCCGCATCTTGGGTAAAACCGCTCTATGCATGTGTGAAGGCAAGACTGGATGTGGGGAACAAAGGATAATTTTGCATCAAGGATTACACCTAGGCAGCGAGCTTTTAGGGTAAGATTTATTGTCATGTTGTCAATAGAAATTAAAATGTTGAGTAGGTAACTTTTGGCTGGTGAGAATATTAGCAGCTTGTGTTTGCAGGATTATGTTTGAGTTGGTGAGAGAGAGAGATTGCAGATTAAAATTGAAATAATAGAGTTAGAGATTTCTGCGGGTATGAGGAGGCTTGGTAGAGTTTGACAGCAGAGAGGTTAAAGTACTGGGGGTGAGCATGTAGCTGATAAAGTGATGATCCAAGAGGAGGAGATCAAGGCAGTGGCCAACATGATGAGTACAGGATTCAGTCCACTGCTAGAGGCCGAGGGAGGAGGTTAGAAAGAATAGTTTGGAAGCACAGTGGAACATGCATTAACAATAGGGATGTTGAAATCACCCATGATGATGGTGGCAATGTCAATAGATAAGAAATGAACTAGCCAACAAATGTTCAAGAAATTGTTATTGTGCTCCAGGGGGCAATAGATTGCATACAGAATGGGTTTATCGCATGTAGTTCAAAGGATGTGAACATGAGTGATGGAACATTTGGTGAAACTGTGAATGTGCACTCTGGGGAGAGAAATATTCCAACCCCACCTCCTTTGTCTGAATCCAGCTCTGGGGTTGTGGGTGAAGTGGAGGACACCATGTGAAAGGACAGCAGGTGATGCAGTCTCTCATTGTGTGAGCCTTGTCTCTGTTATTGGCAGAGGGTTGAGGTTATCTGAGAGGAAGAGGTTATGTATGGAGATAAGTTTGTTACAAACAGAGTGTAAATTCTATAGGACACATTTGAAGGACTTTGAAAGAGACGAGAGACAGGTCATGTATTTGGTGAAGAATGATACAATCCTAAAGACACAGCCATTGAAATTAAAAGAGAAGCCTTAAGAACCATGGGCAGGTGCAGTAATACCAGGAGGTAAATGTATCAAGCTGAGAGTTTTTTGACGGATTTGAAAAGTGGAGATGTTGCATATAGCAACCAATCAGATTCTAGCTATCATTTTACAGATTATATGTCACCCCAGAAAAACTACACAAAATATGGCCATCCACTCCCCCAACTTGTTGGTGTAATTGCTTGGAGAAGGGAGACATACTTCATGTGTTCTGGTCCTGCCCGATGCTGCAGCCCCTGTGGAATGAGGTATCTATACTCCTTAATAAAGTATTTAGATATCACGTACATTTGACCCCCGAATTGGTTCTATTAAACCACTACCCAGCTTCAATCCCGAAGTGGGATAGATACGTGATGGGGCAGATATTTATACCCGCTAGAGCGGCGATCGCCCAGGCGTGGAAACAGGCCCTCCCTTCTCCAATGGCGAAGGTTATTTCTAAAACCAATTTCAGTTTTGAAATGGAAACGCTTGGTGTGCCTTATTCCACAGCGACTGCTTCCCCTTTGGTGAAATGGCGGGCATGGCATGTATATATGACAGATGATGAGGGGGCACTGGAACGGGATCCACAGTAAAGTGCATGAGCTAAGGCCTTAAATATATTTATATATTAGGAAGGATCTGGAGAGCTCAAGAGTTAAAGCGAATAGTATATGCCCTTGGTTACTTAGATGATTTTAGGTTGGGTCACCCAGTACATTCATGTGCCTAGTATAACGCATTGAAAGGGTTTTTGATGTATCTTCTTTGGTTAAAAGCTTTTGAAATATTGTTGCGTTCCTTACTCACTATGTACCCCCTCCCCCCTTACCCATTTGTTTATTGTCCTTCCCTCCTCTCCCCTCCCCCCCTTTTTTATTTCTGTACCCATTAAAAAATTTTCAAAATTTAATAAAAACTTTTAAGGGGAAAAATACCATGCAACTAGTGCTCAGTAATGCCCATATTCAAATTTTGTAATTTATTTTGCAATTAAAGATAATGCCTTGTCAGTCATCACTATCAATCGGCATTTACACCTGCCCTGTAATGGGTGCAAATTATATGGCTGAAAACAAGTGTACTTACAATTAATGCAGGATTTAAATCGGCCACATCTGTGTTAACACGCCCCCACCGTATGTGGCCTATGATAGTCCGCCCCTTTCATCTCCTGTTCCGCCTCTCAAGTTATAAGAGGTCGGAAGTGTCAGATACGTGTGACTGTGAATTAACTGGAATTACAACCATAGACGTAATGCTTCTGGGCCTGCACAGAAGATACGCTACACAAACAGGCGGTTGTTAGAACATGAATAAGGCTCAGAGAGTTTAAGCTGCAAGCCCGAGCAGAGCACCAATTCGAGATGGACAAGAAGTCTGTCCCTAAAGAGATGGATTCCGCCAGATAGGACCTCAGGAAAATCCTGTGTTTCTGAGAGAGAAACACAGTAACTGGCTGGGGAAGAAACGTCAGCAATACGAGGAATGTGTGACTGTGTGTTCTGCTCCTTCTGTTAACATGGTAAGCGGCCTAGCTGCCCACAGGGCAAGAAGTGAGGCAGTGTCCTTAATGGGGGCTGGATGTCTGTTTTCTTTAATCCACCGTATTTGCCATACAATTGCTGTTAATTGAAGCTAATTTATAAGTCTGAATTACTGGGCGGAAACACCAGTCACTGTTACGTATCAGCTATTCCTATCACACCTTTTATTAATCATTCAAAATGTCCTTAATGATGTATATTTCATATAGGTGTTATTGTTTCCTTGATTGAGAATATGTGGCTCATTGCATGTTATAACTGTGTCTGGGGAAAGGTGACATTTTCCAGGTCTTCCTCCTGCAGAGTAACTGGAAAGATGAGAAATGGTGAAACCTCTCTAGGGAAACACTGAGTAATGCTAAGTGACACCTTGTTGTTCCTTCTTAGCATCTTCACGGTACATTAATCAGAGGCAGTAATGTATAATGAGGAATTTATAGACCGATTCCAGGTGCAGTGATTGCTATGACTGAGGTTCTGAGTAGCGCATTCATTTACTGTATATATTTTGCTATGCTCGGAAAAACAATCATTTCAACTTAGAATTTCTTCTTCCTCATAGTGTTTAACTAGATCCTGGACCTGAACTACGGCTTCATTTTCAGAACATTACACATTTTGTTTTAAAGGCTAGTTCTATCCAAAACTAAATTTTAACACACAATCCAAAAAGGTTACAGGAATGAGGTTGACTGTGCAAATGGGGGTGTAGAACACAGCTGGCGGTACTCTACAAGGAGAGCGCAGCAGACCGCAAGGAGAGCACAGCAGACAGCACTGGTCAAGGAGAGTGTGGCAAATGGCACTTGGCGAGGTGAATGTGTCAGACTGCTCAGGGAGAGGAGAGTGTGGCAGGCACCGTTGGGTGAGGAGAGTGCATCAGACAGCACTGGGCGAGGAGAGTGCATCAGACAGCACTGGGCGAGGAGATTGCATCAGACACCATTGGGGAAGGAGAGTGCGTCAGACTCCACTTGGTGAGGAGAGTGCATCAGACAGCACTGGGCGAGGAGAGTGCATCAGACAGCACTGGGCGAGGAGATTGCATCAGACACCATTGGGGGAGAAGAGTGCGTCAGACTCCACTTGGTGAGGAGAGTGCATCAGACAGTACTGGGCAAGGAGAGTGCGTCAGACAGCACTGGGCTAGGGGAGAGTGCATCAGACAACACTGGGCGAGGAGATTGCATCAGACACCATTGGGTGAGAAGAGTGCATCAGACAGCACTGGGCAAGGAGAGTGCGTCAGACAGCACTGGGCGAGGAGATTGCATCAGACACCATTGAGGGAGGAGAGTGTGCCAGACTCCACTTGGTGAGGAGAGTACGTCAGATAGCACTGAGTGAGGATAGTGCGGCAGACTCCACTTGGTGAGGAGAGTGTGGCAGACGGCGCGGATAAGGAGAGTGCATCAGACAGCACTGAGTGACGATAGTGCGGCAGACTCCACTTGGTGAGGAGAGTGCGGCAGACGGCGCGGGTAAGGAGAGTGCATCAGACAGCACTGGGTGAGGAGAGTGTGTGTGTCAGACGGCAATGGAGGAGGAGAGTGAGGAAGGATTGAGCTGGTGCATGCAATGCACACAAGATCCTAGTTATTTCAATAACTGGGATAGACTTAGACTGCTGTATCTGACAATACTCTCCTCTGCATGCTGGAGGACTGGACCAAGAGCCGACTTCAAGTACCGGTGGGCGTCCATGGCTGAAGAATAACAAAATGGGAGCTGCCTTCATACTAGGTGTTGTCCCAAGTGGATCAGCTTTTTAATTTTAAAGGAATACTTTCAATCCTTAACAATCTTCTAACATCTGGTACATCTACTTCACATCTACTCTTCTTCCTCCTCTCCTCTTGCATTTTAATTTCAGCAGCCAAAATGATGTTCTCCTTGCATCCTCACACTTTAATTAGGTCTGCGTCATGGTTCCCCATCATTCACTCCATTACCCCGAATAGTTATCCATAACTTTGAAACAATCCACTCAAATTAATTTCCATACCCCTCGGCCTTTATATCTCCATATCCTCTGTGACATCTCCTTAGCTTCTCTCATGATCTTTTGTACATCCCTTCCCACTACTTGGTCAGGCTTTACGTGCCTCTACACAGATGGATCCAGCCATTTACACAAGCGCTGAGCTGTCATATTTATGATTTGTGGCCAAAACAGAGAGATCCAACCATTTGGCACTTAGAGAGAATGAATGGTTCCTACGGAGCAGTGTTAATGTGGGTAGACAATGACCAATCAGATCTCAGATTTCATCAAACCACGTTTTTGGCCCATCCTGATTGACATCCTAAAACATCACAAGATGGTGATTGAGTTACTGATTGTTTGGAACCCATACATTTTGTAATTTGTGGTAAATTATACATAGTGACTAGCAAGAGACTGCAGAACAATACACGTGGATTATGAAATCCAGAGATCAATAACAATAAATTAGCAAATGTTAACAAATGAACAATACAGAGACAAGATAGTCACAATGACATTTGACCACTAGATGAATACCAAGTTACCAGCATCAACATGCATTTGGGCCTATAGCAGCTTAGGTAGATCATCAGATTTCCTCAGGACTTGAATGTATGATGAATTCAAACCTACATCATGCCAAGCGAGGTGAAGGAACTGAAACAGGAAAATTAGAGAAGAATAAGAGCAACTAAATGGACACAGGGTTGACAGTAGGACAAAGAAGGAAGATATACTTACAAGAGAAACAAGGCAAATACCCACAAAATGGACCATAGAGGAACAAGAACCAGACAGAGGAGGTGTAGAACAGATACAGAACCAGAAGGCGCGATCTACAGAAGACATAGGTCAAACAAGAATCAGAAATGGGTCAGAGATAGGTTCTCTGCTACAAGAGGCACCAGAGAGACTCCAGTATAAGAGCAATTCTTATATAGGTCTGAACCTTGCTGGGAATTGGTTGTCATTAACCTTGTTACACAAAGAAGACAGGTACTCAATAAAGAAATAAGCAAGGAGAGAGACTACATCAGGACCTGTTTCAATGGCCTATTGACTAATGAGTAAGCCTTGGAGCACAGAGATCGTGCATTAATTTCCAGGCAGAACCAGATATTACCTTAGCCAGATCATAGCTTGTACAGCCACCTTTATTCCTTCCTAAGTTACTACTCAAAACCTTTGGAGGTCCATTCATTTGACTATAGTTTTACCTCCTATGTGGCTATTAATGCTCTAACAACTAAACCTGCGATATGCACACTCCACTATACTATAAGATTGTAAGCTTGTCTAGGTGTGCGCCCCCATCTTTTGTTTTTGTTATGTTTGCAATTTTATTCCCAATCAAGCTTCTGTTTGTCTGTAAGTTAGAGTATATAGATATAAATGAATCATCTGCAGTTCTGGACCAACAATTCACTCTGCATAGATTAAAGGCATGAGCCAAAATTTGCCCAACTGGTATGTACATGTATTGTGTAATATTGTGTATTGTATATGTGTGTACTACATCATTTGTCAACAAAACTGGAACTCTTGTAATAGAAATGCGTTGTTACAATTGCATTACTTGCTATAAAAAATGAGGACGCAATTCTTTTGAGCATCGAGGTCACAGTCTGAATAAAGAAAATACTATTTAATAATCCAATGCCCTCACAATAGTTATTGTGACCTACAGCTTTCAATTGGTGTATTTCCCCTTATAAATGGACTATTGTCAACCAAATCAGAACGAGGGGGGGGCTGTTTTGTTAATAAAAAAACATGTTTGCCTAGTATTCTCCCTTAAGCACAGTTAATATAGCAGCTCCTATTGATTTTAGTGAATGCAAATATGATATAATGTGGCTCTTAGTATAGAATTACATGTCTTTATGGATGGAAAATACAGTAAAAATAAACTGTACATATAAAAAAATCTATATAAAGAATATATTCCTTTTAGAGAATTTACAGTATTAACTGGGGACTTAGAATTACTTTTATAACCAAAATTTGACTGTACAAATGAGCAAACTACAAGAACAATATAAGCTGCAATAAATATAGGATTACACAGTTATGTAGCGAACCCCCAAGTGAGATTCAAGACAGATTCATGCTGAGCCTTCATTTCCATATCTGGAGTCATATCTGTATATTCTCTATAAAGTTTACCCTATTTACATAATACTCATCTATGTGTCACAAACGCGAGTATCGGCATTTTATAATGTGTTTCTCGCATATCAAGTGAAAAGTGTAATCATAACATTCCGCAATTGTACATAAAAGATACAAATAAAAGTCACAGTAATGTTCTCCTTTATTTTGCTACAAGATAGACAAAATAACAGGCAGATACTGCACAGTTCTTTCATCGCTCATCATTATAATGCAACAATGCAAATACTTTAATATATTACAGCCACATGCCGAACACATTCTGATTGAAATTTGTAAAATGATCAGTGATCTTTTGTATAGATTTGTACATAACATTTACATACACATTTGAGCTTTCCCTTCCACTAGTATAAAAGACATAAATTAAAATAACCACACACACACACACACACAAACAAACAAACACAAAAGCCACATTATATATAAGCCCTAAGATTATCAAAAGCAAGAACAACCTGCAAATCCAGCACAAAGCAAATTTGACAGGGGCATTGAGCTCTGGAAAATAAACTTCTTAATGGCATAATAAAATTATGATTCTCTTTGAGCAGAATAAACAGGCAGATTGTCCTATGAGGGGCCAGTGCTCACCCCTGGGAGCTGCACACTGAAACATCTTTTCCGGATACATTGTAACAGAGCTACAGTGCTCATATTTGCTGGTTAATAGAGTTAACAACCAGATTGCCTATGCTATAGAGGGGTGTCACCTTGCAGGCCACAAAGGACTCTCTGGGCTCAACTGGGCTGAATTGATCTCCCCCCATAGCTTAAAAGCTGATCATCAGTGTTCTTTACACCCTGTACTCGCAAATGTGCATAGACAGGTGTGATTTATGCACTGAAAGCCAACTATGTTATCTTGCACTGTGGTGTGCTCGGCAGGTATTTCTCATTAAACTGGGTGTTCAATTGATCTGCAGTTGCATGCCTATTTTGCTTTGCACTTCAAATTAATGCATGGACCTGGCCAGAATTACAATTAGGGTTACCTAGGCGAAGAATAAGCAGTCAGTAGGTTGTTATCTGTGAAACACAATATATATGTATATATATATATATATATATATACAAGTTAACCCGTGCATGATACTCATGCATTCTAGTCAAATCAAGCTACTTAAGGTATTAAAAAGGTTCGTGTCATGCATTTGGGCCTAGCCCAGGCCTCCTCAGGGGAAGAGCATTACTTCCCGACGCAAGCGCCCTTTTTTAACATGGTTTTGTCCACATGTCACCACCTCATCATTCTTCTCCATCACCTCATCCTTCATCTTCATCGCCACATCCTTCATCAAGCTACTTAAGGTGTTAAAAACTCCCCACTGTCACCCCCGGCAACCACCAACCACTCCCAACTGTCACTTCTCCTTCAAGAAATATATAGGTCAGTGTATAACTCTGCCCAGCAGGTGGCGCTGCAGCTTTTTTTTTTTTTTTTCACACACGCCACTAGGCATTTATATAGTAGATATATATATATATATATATATATATATATATATATATATATAAATGTGACATTATTATTATTGTTATTATTTTAAAACACAGGGGGCCTGATTCACCAAGGCACGCATACTGAACGCAACATGCGTTTGTTTTAAAATGCACGTTCATCAGCTCTGCACGCTCCCAAACTCAACAAGAAGCAGATCTGAAGAGATGAGTTGATGAGTTTGAGTGCAGGTCTGCTCTGATACACAAGACATTGCAGGATGTAACCAATGCCTCTGTGACATATTATAAATTTGCAAAAGAACGCATAGAAAACAAAAATATGGAATTAATAAAACAGTTTAAAAAAAAAAAAAGTTTTGTTTGTTTTTTTATTTTTAGTTACCCCATGAAATACATTTATTAGGATGTTCTTAATGTCTGCTGAACATGAAATACATTTTTACAGTTGCTCCTAATTGCAGACACATGTTATAGCATGTATATGAGACTGTATCACTACTAATTAGGACTGATCAGCCTAGACCTGTAGCTGGCAGAAACACAAGTACAATTGCAATGCCCAGAGCTGGATTTGGACATGGCATCACTTACTGTAAATTTACTATGGCCAAACGCCCTGTTCCCTCCCCGGAATCGTAGGCTGTAGTAATTGTTCTTTGAGTATGAAAATGAAGCGGACAGAACTGTGTTTACTGGCGTAGTGTCTGGTACTGGGCAGATGTAAAGTGATTTTGCGTTCTATTTTGCATTTTTAAACCAGCAGATACATACCTTGATGAATCAGGATCAATCTCACGATAAGATAATAATAATAATAATAAATCTTTAAAATGATTAATAAGATGTCTAGCTCATGATTCTTCTATTAATGACATCTGAATGGAAATTGTTAAAAGTCAATATTTCAAAATCTTGATTTTAATGATTTTTCATTGTGATATTGTGTTTTTTTAGCAAATTGTCAAATTTTTGCATATCATCACTTTAATTTCCATGTATATTCAGTGATAACTGTGAAATTGCTGACTGTTCCTCAATGTCATGGATACCCTGGGACTGTGCCACAGCCCCAGTCTGAGCCACGATCCCAGTCTGAGCCACAGCCCCAGTGTGAGCCACAGCCCCAGTCTGAGCCACGATCCCAGTCTGAGCCACGATCCCAATCTGAGCCACGATCCCAGTCTGAGCCATGATCATAGTCTGAGCCACAGCCCCAGTCTGAGCCACAGCCCCAGTCTGAGCCAGGATCCAAGTCTGAGCCACGATTCCAGTCTGAGCCACAACCCCAGTCTGAGCCACAACCCCAGTCTGAGCCACAGCCCCAGTCTGAGCCACGATCCCTGTCTGAGCCACAGCCCCAGTCTGAGCCTCGATTCCAGTCTGAGCCACGATTCCAGTCTGAGCCACGATCCCAGTCTGAGCCACGATTCCAGTCTGAGCCACGATTCCAGTCTGAGCCATGATCCCAGTCTGAGCCACAGCCCCAGTCTGAGCCACGATTCCAGTCTGAGCCACACCGCAGTCTGAGCCACAATCCCAATCTGAGCCACAACCCCAGTCTGAGCCACAACCCCAGTCTGAGCCACGATTCCAGTCTGAGCCATGATCCCAGTCTGAGCCACGATCCAAGTCTGAGCCACAACCTCAGTCTAAGCCACAACCCCAGTCTGAGCCAAAGATACTACTGAAGGTGGCAGCACCACTTTGGAGGGGTGGAGGGGCACTGTCTCTGAGGGGAAGGGGGGCGGGCGTGGAGTGTGAAGTGTTCTGTGCCAGGGAAAGAAGAGGGGCTTTGATTCTAATATTTTCTGCATGAAATGATTAATATATTTTTCAAACATAAAATCACGAGGGCATGGAGTTTGGCAACTCCCTAAAATGAATAAACCCTGCAAAGATATTATTTTGATTTGTATTTTACCCCTCTGTTATTTGTTTTCCAACCCAACAGCCTGATATCCTGACCTGCTGATATCTTTTGAAAGGGTCAGACATCAGAATCACACTTTATTTACATGTTTTTAAGTCATGTGCGCGTATACAAAGTTCCAATTGACCAGTAAGTGATGTAATCGGGCGGGGTACGGAATAAGGATGCTGATAATTCTGACAACACTTACCCCAACATCTTCACACCGAAGGGCTCCTTCCCGAAGAGGCTAGATGATGCCTGATGTGGCAACCGACTGAAAACAATTGCGACGAATGAGGAAGCCGCCGCGATTTGATGATGTCGCTTACATCTGCGACGCTGTTAATGCTGCTGTTAAGGGGGTAGTGTAAGTATGCGGGCATGGACAAAGTACTTTACAAAGTCGTCCTGGAGCCTCATTGGGAAGGAGCCCTTCGGTGTAAAGATGTCGGGGTAAGTGTTGTAGGGGTAGTCAGCATCGATATGCTGATTATCACCGATGTAATCCAGGGGAGGAACACTGCACTACTCCATGGCTGACAGCTTTCAGTGCATATGACAAAAAAGAGACTTTTCCATTGGTTCCTGGCTTGTGCTTCCCCAAAATACAGCTCCTATGGGAAATGACCTGCTTCATGCACGAGGGAATTCCCAGTGATGTCATCACACGTGTCCCCTGTGGAGCGAGAGCCCTGGGGCTGAAAGGACCTGAGCACTTTCTCCCAAAGTTCTGCGACAGCCCAGCATGTGACAGCCTTTGTCTCTGTATGTCATTAAAAAAAACAAATAATTATATCTATTAAGAAAAACCTCTAATGGTGAGAAAAAGAAACAAAATAAACATCAGGCATTTCCAAATAATATGAAGATTTATTTTTAGAATTGCACAAATTTCCTGTAAATGAAAAAAAAAATCAGGCACATAATTAAATGAATTTTCCAACTTATACTTATCTTTCCAGTATAATCCACCTAAAGAGAACCATTTATTCATATATGCCATCAAACACCAGCTTTGTATATTCTAAAATGACCAATAAGATAGGTGCTGAGGTACATAAAGTAGTTGAATTAATGATTCCACTGATTTAACTGACGTCTGGCAAAGGTATACAGAGTCATGAAAGGGTTGTGGAAACTCCCTTCCTGCAGGTGATTTCTTCTACAATCTCCTTCCTGGTCTCCCTTTCTTGCATAATTACTTGTAACCCATATTAACAACCGTTAACTGGAAGCCAATTTTATAACCACCCTCATGTTCCAAATTCCATATTATCCCTGTTAGTCTAAGGTCCATCTCATTGTCATTTATTTACTAATTAATTACTTATTTAAGACCATGGAGTTTATTCACAGCTCATAATGTAATAAAGAGTGAATAAGTTAATACAGTGATATACTATATAATTTTTTATAAATCACTAATAAATATATTTCGGTTACGGTATATTGCATTTTGTTCTTTTGATCATATCCTCATTAACTACAAGTATCATACTTTTCAATGTGATTAAAAGTTATAATAAGCAGGTTTTAAAGGTTGCGGATACATAAAGTTCTTATTCACCCGTAGAGAGATGAGAAAATAGTCAGAGGACATTACTGTTCCAGACACTTCTGAAACCAGGAGGAGATGAGGGTCAGCGTGTAGCGACCTTCTGCTAATTAAAATATTAATATCCAAGTGCAGGCAGCACATCATGAAATAATTTGGGTGTCGCGAGTCAAGGTTATAAATACAGGATTAAAAACAATAGGAAAATATACTTGCATGTTTGTCAGGGAAGTTAGAACAAGAAAAATCAACTGATCGGGACTTTCTGTCATTGGTAAAATCGTTAAAAATATGGCATCGGGAGAAATTTTCTGAAGTGTGTACCCATCTTAAGCCTTGAAACAGTGAGCAGGGTTCACAAACATTGGTGGAAGCAGAGTGGTCAACCTGGAAGTGTTTAAATCAGGGAGACTTAATGAGTGTGGCTAATTGTTGAAGGTGTGGCAAGTATTAAAGTTGCCTACTCTATTATGTGAAGAGTTAGCAGGATAAGAGAATATACAATCACTTATCCACGTTAAAATATTTCTTTAGAGGAACTGTGACTGAAAGTGTGCAAAAAAATAACAATGACATTAGGAAATAATACAACTAGCCTTTATTGAAATCCTTGCAAAAAAATATACACACCCGACTTCACATATCATATCAAAAAAGTTTTAAAAACCAATCAAAAATATTTTGGGACTATTGGAGGGAGCAATGATACAATTTGCGAAATTACAGTCTTCCCCTCAGGTGCGCAATTGTGTAATTTGTGTTATGGCGCAGAAAGGGGCGGGACCGTGATGGCGCAGTTCACATCAAAATGCGTCATCAAGGTCCCATTCACTTCAGTAGAAAGTCAAGCAGGAGGACCCGGGAGAGTGATCTTCTCTGCCGGGAGACCAGGAGGACCCCTCAAAATTCAGACTTTCCGGGAGAGTAAGAAAGCATGAGGAAAAGTCAACCATGATCCACAATATTAGAACCAACGACAATTATTGGGCTTAAACCCGAAATGGCAGTAGAATTTCTGAAATGGACAGATAGGGAGAGGCAGCAGTTGGAAGAGGTGAAGGAGCATTGAGGAGAGGAGAGGAAACAAGGGATACAGCGGTGATGGGAGAGACCAGCGATGTATAGACAGAGGAAGATGCCATAACAGGAGACATTATAAGCTGGACTGCTGTGAGAGGCCTGAACAGAGGAGCAAAGAGAGAACGAGAGAGGCCGATAAGAACCAATGTTTCTTATATCGTTCATGTGATTGGACTCAGACATATTTGTTAGCTAGATAGGGTTTTGGTGGGGAACATGGATGAAAGTTAACTTATAGCCTTTTACAGGACTGTTATATTATTACAAGGGTGAGAATAGGGATAGAAAGCCAGGGTGATTGGACTGAATCAAAACAGCAAAAGTGTTATGTTATACACACAATCAGCGTCGGACTGGCCAGGGGGGTACGGGTAAAATCACCGGTAGGCCCGGCTACCTTACGGCCACACCCCCTTTTACCAGTGGCCGGAGCTTACCTGGAGGCTTGGCTAACCTGTGGTACTATAGATGTTGTGAAACTAAAAGTCCCAGCATACCCTTCCAGCAATAAGCTGCTATATATTGGCAAAGCATGCTGGGGCTTGTAGTTTCACAACACCTGGAGTGCCACAGGTTAGCCAAGCCTGGTCTAGTGGGACAATCCTGATTTTTGGTGACTGTTCTTCCCAATTTAAGGGGCAGGTCAAGACTGTGTATTCTTTATACACACACTGCATTCTTTATATACTACACTAAGGTGCTAGCTGTCCTTCGTGGACTGACCACTCCCCCTCTAGTTTCTGGTCCCGCCTCTATGATGGCTGACCACACACCCTCTGGTGGGTCCCTAGTGTTGCAGTCACCCGGTGGGCCCTTCATGCCCCAGTCCGACAATGCATACAATATTTACAGAGAGGAGAACATTTATTTGGCAAGGAACCTATTATATGGATTGGGACATTGTCTTGCACTCCATGCTGCCAACTGCTTTATATTGGAGGTGAAAGGAGAAGGGGCCTATATTCCAACTTCCTTAATGAAAATGCTGCATATCCATAGAGATATACATGTATTTGCTAATGGAGGACTGTATTGCTATTTTAAATGTTCATGGATGTTTAAAGCTATGTAGATAGATATCTGTATAGAGCTTTATATTAGTATTCTAGTATAGAAGTATTATATAAATGATAATAGAGGTACCTCTAGTTTAGAATATATTAGAGGGACCTGTTTTAGGTGTTATTCACAAAATGTTGTAGTGTTTTTTTTTGTTACGTTTATGCTATTATATTGTTCACACTACAGTAGTCTATTTTTATACAAAAATCTAAATTCAGTTTAGTGTGATATGATTTTATGTGTGTGTCTGTGGTCCAGAAAAGGGGGACAGAGGTTTCCTTGGTCATCCACTGGTCTTGCTTAATCCAGGACACTGCCCAACGAAAACCATGGTGTGATTTGACTACGGTGGAGGCGCTACTATTGAAGAGAGAGCGTTCAGACCACCCATAGACAGGACACACACAGGTAAGTCTACATACACGCCCTAGAACTACAAAGGGGTGATACATTGAAGGTACTGCTCTCTAGAGATGCACATTCAGTGCAGAGTTGTCTGAAATTACTGATGAAGAGATCACTAAAATAACTGCGGAAAGGACATGGATGCACTGGCTTAAAGTTTTGAATAGATGTGAGGATGGGTTGACATTAACACATACTGTGTTACTGGAGGGTCAGACCAGGTTAAATAAAGAGTTACTCGCTGGTGTTATTTCAGATAGGGAAGGACGTCGTTGGAGAGTGGTGCTGCCTGCTAGGCCTAGTGAAGATGGGAGAATCACTTCTGAGCCTAATTTAAGTGAGGAGGAAGAGTAATCTCGTGTGCAACTCCCCGAACTCTCAAAGGAGCGATGGGTCCTCCCTAGGCTCCGGTGAATTATCGGATGTGTGGAGTCAGATGTATTTGATGGCCCTGAATAAGCTTGTTGAGGAATTGGGAAAGTCCCAATATGATGGTGGATACATAAGATTAAGACCCTTTTCAGGTGTACAACCGGTACTACGATTATGAAATATGGAAAGACACTGACGTTTTATTTATAGGAGAGCGATCTTGCCCTAAAACGGTCAAAAGACAGAGGGTGGTGGAGAGTTTGCGAGGTCCAGCGATGGAAGTTGTACAAGCTGCTCGGCGGAGTGATCCTCAAGCCACTGCTCGAGACTATATGTCTGCATTACAAAGAGAATTCAGGACACTGGAAGACGCGTCTGATCTATTATTTAAGTTGAGGAATATGTGTCAAGGTTCAGGGAAGAAGTTACTAAAATATTTATATCAGTTAGACAAAGTGATATATTGATTAGCTGAGAGAAAGGGACTCACCCTTGTGGATGTAGATGAAAGTCGAATGCAACAATTGATGAAAGGAGTGTTGAAGAGAGAGGAATTGTTTTCTGTAGGAGATTGGGACCCAGGGCAGGCTAGAAGAGTCCACCACAAGATCCGACTCACTAATGAGAGACCTTTCAGAGAAAGGTCAAGGAGGCTAGCCCCAACTGATTTTTATGCTGTCCGAAACCATTTAAAGGACCTACTGAAGAATGATGTAGTAGACAAGTCTTCTATAGCAGTGGCCAGAACAAAGAGTGGTGACATACGGATGTGTGTGGACTATTGGACTCTGAACAAATGAACGGTGCCTGACTGTACACTGTGCCCCGAATCAATAAGGCGTTAGACTGTCTACAAGGGAGAAAATGGCACTTCAAAGGAGTGTTACATATAAGAGTAGCAGGCAGGAAATAAAGTATACCTAGGAAGATAAACATTTATAGTCCCAATCAGTCTTCTGCATCCTAAAGTTAGGATGACGCAGTCTATTACTGAAATAATCGTCAAAGAGAGGTTTAGTACCTCTATTATATGTTCATGAAGAAGAATCATAATGTTGGAAAGATAGGATGAAATATAACAGATGTATGCAAAGTTTTGGGTGACATAACAGGTCTGGTTGCAAAGGTTCCTTAACTAATGATCAGAAGGATATCAGTGCAAGCTACACTATGAAAGCAGATTCATTGATAGATTCTGCTGAACATTATTGAAAATTTGGACTTATATTTTTACAGCAATGTGTAATGGTAAAACCATCACTACTGGATAACTTTCCCAGTATGACAATCAGTACATGTCAGTCCTCACACACAATCCCTGCAAGCCAGATATGATCAACCCATGCCCGTTTTAGACCACACGAGAGCCCCTCTTTGACAGGCTAGGACCCTTAGGACTGTCAAAACTCAGGACTGACAGATATGGTATTAAAAAATGAATTTTGTATTCACGCCTTCCTTATAATATGAATTAAAAGTTCAGTGTAAAGCTCATTGTAAGATGAAAATGGAACCGTTCCAAAATAATCAGGAAGCGAGTGTAGAGAAGCAATAAAGACCTCAAAAAATGTGGAATTATGATGAGACTGGAAGCAATAAAACAACAAAAAAAGTTAATAAATATGTACAAGCTGTTTGTGTGAGGATATTGGCACTCACCAATCCTGTTTATGCCAACACGGGTAACATGTTGTCCGTGCGCCATCCGTAACCCTGATACAAACTGAACATATTTATTGATACTTATAACTTATTTTGCAATTTTATTACTCCAAATCTCATCATAATTCCTCATTTTTTGAGGTTTTTATTGTTTTATATGAGTTGCAATATGATTTGAAACTTTATTTTTGTTTGTTTTGAAAGTCCACTTGTTTGTATATTTGCACATGATTAATTAACACCGGAATGTAGACACACTAGTCTCGTTTAGTGTTTTCAGTTATATACTGATGAGCATGCTAAACTTTTATTGTGGGATGAAACCTGAATGATATTAATAATGATCATTTTCATATCCTACAACTTACATAATAATTAATAAAAAAATGTCTGAAGGTTAAGGAAGTTGAAGATACTAGTCATATACCCATTCAATTTAAATATTGGAAAGTAGAGCATTTAATTAAAGGTTTTTGTGTTTATAAACAGCCACCGCTTAATTGTGATGGTACAGGGTATTGTCACAAAACTCAATATGGATTGGATTCTGTTAACGATTGAGCAAACATGGAAGAAGGTGATCAATCAGTCTAGCCAGATTGGTCAATTGGAAAGTGACCTTAAATCTCAGATATCTTTAGAAGATTTTGATAAATTAATAAGAAATTGACTGGCTACAATTAAAGAGAGACTGGTGGAGCAAATGTTTATCACAATTTGCATATGTTGCCAGATTATATTATTGAACTGTACATACGAGACTGATTCATCTAATATTCAGGGAATAGTGATTCTAGGCATCAGCATTATAATTCACAAAAAGTATAAACAATGCAGAAACAGGAGACCGAGGAAGAGTACTTCCAAATTCAATTTAATATCAAGGATGTTACATTGTCTACTCAGTCTACTCAGGGGGTTATAAGTGATATGAAATGTTAATGACAAGGACTGAGGTCAGTAAACGGAAAGTAGTACTAACCATGAGTGAACTCTTGATAGACCTGTTTAACAAACCGTCAGAGATTGAGAGAAGCTGATCAAGGGTTATGTGATGGCTTCCCGTGATGGACATTGTTATGTCTCCAATCCAGCATTCTGCATTATTGGGCAGCACGGTGGCTTAGTGGTTAGCATTTCTGCCTCACATCACTGGGGTCATGAGTTCGATTCCCGACCATGGCCTTATCTGTGAGGAGTTTGTATGTTCTCCCTGTGTTTGCGTGGGTTTCCTCCGGGTGCTCCGGTTTCCTCCCACACTCCAAAAACATACTGGTAGGTTAATTGGCTGCTGTCAAATTGACCCTAGTCTTTGTGTGTGTTATGGTATTTAGACTGTAAGCTCCAATAGGGCAGGGACCAATGTGAGTGAGTTCTCTGTACAGCGCTGCGGAGTTAGTGGCGCTATATAAATAGCTGATGATGATTGTAGTGCTTTAAAACAACACAACCCACCTTTTTAACGTGTACCCTTTCCAAATACAGGCAGGTGCTTACACCAATGGAATCTCCTGAATCTGGGCAGGAACTTCAGTGAAAACATAACTTGTATACAAAGCAAATGTAGATGTCTAGAAGAGTTATGGAATTTCAATAGATCCTGAATCTGATGAACACATGGAATGTACCTGATCAAGTGTCACCAAATGATTCCTTTAATACCTAACGGCGGGTGGTAACTCTGGAGACCTCGATTTAGAGTTTGAAGCGTTCTATAGCATCAGGTGGTCATGTAACGGTCTGGAGACTGAATTGGAGTCCAGTTGCAAGGAGGAGAGCAGGCCACTAAAGGTTAGTTATAATAAGAAGGGTCAACAGGAACAGGGTTCGGTACACAGTGAAATAAATAAGGCAAAGGGTTCAGGCAGACGCTTAGTTGAGGACAATCTGAGGTCAGTACACAAATAATGGATAAATGGAGACAGAATGCAAGAGGAACTAGACTACTGGCAGGAGCACAATAATGTGACGAGGAAGACAGGAACAGGCAAGGCTTATATACTAAGTCAGAGGGTGGAGGTAGAACATAGTGGAACACCAGGAGAACACATAAACTGATCTAGAACTCAGTGTTAAGGAAGGGAGCTGTCCAGCAGCCAGATTATGCCAGTAAGAAAAGCAGAAGTCTTTGTAACTGTAAATTTTAAGAGGTAGCTGGAGCAAGACAATTACCCTTAGATCCCCTGAGAGGTCAGTAAATGATTAATAACACAAATTATCTAAGCAAAAATATATATAAAAATAATTATATATTTATATATATATATATATATATATATATACACACACAAGTTAACCCGTGCATGATACTCATGCATTCTAGTCAAATCAAGCTACTTAAGGTGTTAAAAAGGTTCTTGTCATGCATTTGGGCCTAGCCCAGGCCTCCTCAGGGGAGGAGCGTTACTTCCCGACGCAAGCGCCCTTTTTTAACGTGGTTTTGTCCACATGTCACCACCTCATCATTCTTCTCCATCACCTCATCCTTCATCTTCATCGCCACATCCTTCATCAAGCTACTTAAGGTGTTAAAAACTCCCCACTGTCACCCCCGGCAACCACCAACCACTCCCAACTGTCACTTCTCCTTCAAGAAATATATAGGTCAGTGTATAACTCTGCCCAGCAGGTGGCGCTGCAGCTTGGTTTTTTTTTTTTCACACACGCCACTAGGCATTTATATTGTAGATATAATGGGGCACAGCGGGTTAGGATACAAATCTATTGATTGCTCACACTGGTAAAAAAAATTTAAAACAATCTGTTGCTGCTAAATTATAGATACAAGATTAAGAGATATAAGTGTGTAAATGTATATCAAAGTTACTCTTTATGATTTACCTTACCAAATTACACTTACAACTAAATTTCACTTTTTAATCTGTTATTTTATGCTTTCATTAGTAAATGACTTGTCCCCATAATCCGATCAGCTATAACTGGAACACTTCAGCGTGACATTGACGCTCATCTGGGAAGGTCACATGGCCCCAGTAAAATATTCATATATCTCTCATCATTTTACCAGTGGAGGATAATCACATTTGTTATAAGGAAGGTGGTTCAGATGCAAGTGCTATTTCTATGGCATTCAAAGCTCCAAGGGAATTGAAAAAAAGTACAATGTATAGCTTGGCGGATTATCAATTCCAGCCTCGTGTCAACTATTCGATCAAATATTGTGCTGTATATATATCTCCGAAAATAAATACTTCACTTTGTACATAACAAATGATGGTCTCTTGTGCTGCAGGTCTGTATACACGGTGCAGACACTTGAAGCATCACACGCTGTTCCAGGGAGACAAGACCCGTTCTTCCATTAACCTGCGATAAGGCAGGCTTAATGCTAACACGACGAGAGCTTAAGATCTATCCCCTTGCTATGGCATACACCAGAATCATTAACTTAAAACCACTTCAAAGTAATTGCTTTTTATTTTTTTGTGACTTCCTACAGTAAAACCATATCAATTCAGCCATAATTCAATCCCTTGCTCTAAATGAATTTACTGCTCATATCCATGCAGTAATTACATCAATTCTACAACATGTAGATGTGACAAGCCTGAAAAATACAGAAGGCCCCTTCATATCTGAGCACCAGAGGCTGGCTGGTGCACCTGAATTTAAATTAAGAACAATTAGGAGATTTTTTTCAATGCATGCCCTGCAGGAATTGCCTCATTTCTTAATTGATAGAATCTCGCTTGAAAAGCAGATTTTGTTTTGTTTTTTCACCCTCCCCCGACAAATCTCAGCTCTGTGCGGGTGTTTTTTGAACTGGATCCACGATTTGATTTCAAAGTAAAGGCTGCATGGTTTCAAATTAAAAATGGTTAAAGAGTGCGGGGAATGAGGGAATACGAGGAGATTCTAGTTGCTGAGATGATCATTTCAGGCTGTTAAGATGCACTGCAGCGTAAGGGACTGGTAATTATCTATCAGCGTGTCGCTAAACTTCCGTATCAGCGCAGCAAGTTCTACAAAAATGGAATCTGGTCTGTCGATAAAGTTTTGAACTTGTTTAAAATTGCTGGTAATTTAAGCTTTGCAGAATATGATTATTGGAGTGGGGACATTATGTATTATACCAATGGGTCAAAAAAAAAAAAGAAAAGCTATTACATTCATGTAAGATACTAGTATCTGCAAGCGCTGGTTAGTTCTCGTCTGTGGATATTTCCCTTTCCCATTATAAATGTACTTAGCAGTAATATTTAAATTATTATTATTATTATTATTATTACCATTTATTTATATAGCGCCACTAATACCACAGCGCTGTACAGAGAACTCACTCACATCAGTCTCTGCCCCATTGGGGCTTACAGTCTAGATTCCCTAACACATACACACAGACACAGAAAGTCAGACAGACTAGGATCAATTTGTTAGCAGCTAACCTACCAGTATATTTTTGGAGTGTGGGAGGAAACTGGAGCACCCAGAGGAAACCCACGCAAACACGGGAGAACATACAAACTTCACACAGATAAGTCCCTGTTCGGGAAACAAACTCATGACTATAGTGGTCTCTGGGTGATACTTAGATCAGAGTCGCCCACTGTCCATATTTCTTTCAAACTGAATTGTCCTTTTAAACACTCTAATTCTTTAATATGTTCTGTGAGTCACTTATTAATATACTCTGGTAGTTTCATGCTAGTAATTGCAATTAATGGCAATACATTATTTCTAGAATAAAAATAAACTGCAATCCCCCTGGCCACAAGTCAGCATTATATTTTGCAGAGGTCATAGTTGCAACGCTAAGATTTAATAAGGAACGCCTGGACCCAAACATTAAATTAATGGTTTCCACATTTAATTAATAAACCTATTTCCTCCTATACATTAAATAATTAGCATTCAATTTTTAAGAAATAGTAGTCCTTCTCCCCAAAACTCTGCCACACACCCCAACATTAAATTAATAGGCCCATCATCCCAAGCTTAAAGTCATAGGTCCCCACCCCACAATCAACTAAATATCCCCTCACCAATAAATTAAATGCTCCTACCCACCATTAAATTATTAGCCCCTGCTCTAACTCTACTATAAAATTAATATCTTGCACCCCATCCACATTACATTAAAAGGCGCCCCTACACTTATACTAAAATCCCTTTTTTCCCCACACTTACATTAAAAAGCTCTTTCCCCTCAATGTGACAGAGTGTGAAACACTTACATGAAAATGCCCCCAGCTGGCTGTGTGGGAGAGAGAGCTGTGAGGACACAGCAGGGCCTGATGTAGAAACGGATCATAGACTATCCGCAGCCACGACTTGTATAGTAGCTGGTTCTGGGGGAGGGGCCAGCCACTGCAAGCATCCCACACCCCAGGTAGGAGAGGGGTTTCCAGACACCACAAACCCCCCTCCTGGGTGCACACCTGACAGGGACATATACTGTACATTGCTAGTCAGGGCCAGATTAAGGGCCACGTGGGCCTGGGGCTGAAAATCAAAAAGGGCCTATTGTGAGAAGCGTAGTTCCACCGGAGGTGTGGCCAGTGATGTGTGGGTGTGGTCAGCTGTGTGTGGGCGTGGCCAGCACCATGGAGGAGATAGCTTGCACTTCCTTCCAACCACCTACATCTCCCTCCCATCTTCCCTTATATAAAGAGTGGACCACTAACTGGTTCACACAGCATGTATGTAACGTGAAGAGAGGAAATATGTCCCAGCTGTCCCTCATGCCGGAACAAGGAAAGGAGCAAACACAGAGAAAAATCCCCCAGCACACTGCTATAACCAGCAAAGGAGCTCTTGGTGAGTTAGCTCTCAATTTACAGACACATATATGTATGGCCCAAATGTAGGGACTCTCACAGCAGAAGAGCCTTGTTGGGGCGGGTGGCTTTCCATACATTTGCAAATGTGTGCAACTGAGATTTTTGCATTTTTATATACAAGTAGTAATGGCAGCTCCTTTGCTGGTTATAGCTGTGTGCTGGGGGATTTTTCTCTGTGTTTGTTCCTTGCTGGATAACCCCGACCTTTCAAGAACCTGCTACAAACCTATAAATTGATTGAGCAACTTCCACTTCCAGGCTCGGACTGGCCTGCAGGGCAGCCGGACTATCCACCGGTAGGCCCCACCACATTATAGCCACGCCCCCTCCGTTGTTAGGGAGGAGCTAAGAAAACAGCTGACTCCCGACTTGCATACAATTCATCTTTTGGACATACGCGAGAACAGGAAGGGACAGATGCGTTCCACAGTGGAACGCAGGCACCTTCCTCTCCAACAGTAACAAGCACGGACCATGAGAAACATCCTCTGATTTCTGCACACTGGGTACCCGGCCACCATCTCTATATACATCGAAACTGCAAGTAAACAAAGTTAAATTTGAAAGCATCGCAGCAATAACCATGTGATATATGTGGACAGTGATCTGAATATTTATATTGCACTAGCAGAGACTTAAAGAAATACCAATTCCCATCTACTGAACTTGTATGCTATGAACATTATTTTATTGAGATATCAGTGACTGTGTTATATCTGGATCAATGCAGCATTTATACCCACTGCCATTTGCCTCCTAGTAGCTAGACTAGTCCAGGTCTATATACCTAGATTTGTCTGATTTTTTATGTATGTTCAATTGATGCCATACCATATGTATGTATATAGAAATCAATGCCTCATAATATAAATACTGTGGTTTAATGGGAGTATTTTATTTGTCTATATTAATGTATTTTTATGTATTTTAACCAGGATTCAATAAATTGTGATAAAACGAACATTAAATGTTATCCCACTAATTGAACCGAGCCTCTTCCTCACAGCCTAATACAAGATATAGAAAAATACAAATTTTATTATTAGTATTACACTTGGAATAATACATAAGTCAATGAGCGCTTAACTTTCAGTATATTATTAGTATTATTAGTTCGTAGGGAGGGATACCCTGTGTTAGTGCTGCTCTTGCAACAGAAGGAGTAGAGCGCAACCCCTCCCCCCCCCTCGTTTTTGCCAAACACTCCCGTTAAACACACTACCACACACGTGCAGAGTGCCGCATCTGGGCTCTCTGAACCTGCGCGGTAGTGTGTTTTTCACTTTGAGCAGGGCAGATAAGAGTAGGAGTTCCGGATATCCAACCGCCCAGAGGAGCATGAGCAGGTTAGTAACTAAGTGTGCAGTCAGCCTGCCATTTTAAAAGAGAAGGATGAGCACACTGCATTCTTTATATACTACACTATGGTGCTAGCTGTCCTTCGTGGGCTGACCACTCTCCCTTTAGTGTCTGGTCTCGACCTCTATGATGGCTGGCCACATTCCCTCTGGTGGGCCCCTAGCGTTGCAGTCCCCCGGTGGGCCCTTCATGCCCCAGTCCGACACTGTCCACTTCTGTATCATTGTGATAGCTTTAAGACCGGTTATACCCACAGTCTCACTTCATCCAGCTGGGCTGGTTTGTCGCTGCATATAGAAGTCTTTTTCTTGGTCATGAGCTGTAGTGAAATTTATATTTCATGCTATGCAAATGGACCAACTCTACATGAGAACTTTAGTCACTATAAGTATTAGAAATAATAGAATAAAATTGTGGATATATTTTGGGAGTTGTATGAAAGCATAAAAAAGCCAATATTCCCACCCCCATATATTGTAAATAATTACAAATATATTTACTCACTTATAGCACCAATAGACAGTCCTAAAATACAGTGTTCCCCCATCCTACCACCGCCACCAAAAGAAACATTAAATAAATAAAATAAATCGCGTGTAGAGCTTACTTGCCAACATTTAATTTTTGACCTCTGGGGAGTAGGGGAGCATGGTGGGAGGGTGGGACAAATCACATAATTTTGGCCCCAGTTCCCATGACACTTCAATTGTAGTGAGCAGGATGTGGGAGACCTACCCGGAATTCAGGAGTCTTCCGGACATTCCGGGAGAGTGGGTAAGTATGGTTTAGAGTAATTGATAAAACGGTAAAGATAAGAATTATAGGCACACAACTGACCTGGCATCCTGGGGTGAATTTCTGCACTCACTAAAATACAATTTAGCTGAATTATATACAATATAACCAATGTCATGTAAAACACATATAGCACCTTTTTCTGTTCACAGTATGTGCAGCTAATTTATTACATTAACTACTCAGATTATTCTTGCAGGAACAAAAGACTTCTGCCAGGTTAAGTCATTACAATGTATCCTATCCATGTAAAGCTGTTATCTGACTGTGAGCCGTGCCCTCATTGATGGAATAAGGATGATACCCCAAAGTCCTCTTTCCCTGTCATCTCCTGAGTAATATATCTCCGTAACCCTGGCCGTATTCCAAGCCAGAAACAAAAGGATTTTGTAAAAAGATCTGAATCAGCCTTTTAACATTTTTACTGAACTTCTTCTTTACACTCGATGATTAAAATCTCCTGGGTTTATTGTTGGAGAAATTGGTTTATTAGCTGCCCGCACAAAGCCTAGGAGCGATTCCGTCAAATGACAGCAGCAAAGATATATTGATATTGTTCAACATATAATCAGCACTGTAGCCCATACCATGTCTGACCTTAATTAATAAATTAGCAGCTTGCAAGAATTTAATATACACTGGTCTGTCTGGGGCAAGAAGACAATTAGGACGAAAGTTGTGTTATTTTAGCTGGCGCAAAATAAGTTTATTGAAACCTTACAGATGAAGCCAGTGATCATTATATACAGCAATAGGTCACCTTAAGTTGCACCGGTCCCCTACGCTCATTCACTGTACACTCATCCAATCAGATTCATCTGCATCTATGGAATAAAATGTACATTTGCGGCAGGTGGGCTTTGCACTGAGGTGCCATTTAGGAATAACAATCTGGCATGTGGCACCATACTTGGAACCCGGCTGGCACTGATAGTCCCAGGTTCCATTTAAAAGGCTAGGGGATAAATGTATCAAGCTGCAATTTTTTGGCAATTTGAAATCGCCGCAAATCTAGAGAGATAGCCAGCGATTTGAAGTGCAAAATTGCTATATGTGTTAACCAGCGATTTTGACTTTCCGAAATCCAATCTCTGGCGATTTGTGTCGATTTTAAATCCCCCTATCTCTCCCATGTTATAGTCAAATTCGCCGGAGATTAAACACAAACTGGCCTGAGTTTGATTTCTAAAAGTGCCAGATACAACACGCTGCTTTCTACAGGCGAGATTGGAAAACACATCACTGTTACACTGCAGAGCAATGTTACTATATAAGGAGTCATAATGGAAGTTTAACCATCTTTATTGCTGTAGAGGGGCAAAAATTATTATGAATTTTCTTATAGGGACAATTTATTTTAAGAATTATCTAGTGGACCAAATGTATAGATTATATAGATAGATTATATGTAAGGGTTTATTTTTATTTTTGGGGTCACCATTTAAAGAACAAACTTGTGACACTGCAAGTGCTCATATGCATGCTGACACTTGTAGTGCCACAAGCATGTACTTTTAGTGGTGCCCCCATCAGGAAATTGCAAGTGCTGCCCCATCATAGAAATATAAATATTACTCCACTGGTGATGAAATAGTAACCACTGTAAAAAACAAAAACAAAAAAACAAAACATTTAATGTATAATTACATGTGGGCCACTAATTTATTCTTAAAATAAATTGCTAAGGGGGAATTTTATTTTAATGTAAAATGTTTGAAAAGCGATGTCTATTTTTTTATTTTCACTTACCAACTTGGGATCCAGCTGGCCCTGGCTGCAGAATGTTCTGTAAGCCACTGGGAGCCTTGGGCATGCTGGCGCTTGTAGTTCTACTATCTGCAGCATGCCCGGCATACAGTGGATTGCTGTGACTTGTAGTTCCACAATAATACTTAATTTATTGTTCAGTTACAAGTATTACCCATGTTCCCTCTGCTACAGTTGTGCCAGGATGAGCACCTTTAAACTAATGTAACATCTCCACCCATGGTGTTGTACAGTTTTGCTGAGGCACATGGGATCACTCTTAATGAAGGGACAGATGAAAGGGCAAATTTTTACTGCCAGTTCAGAGGTGTTGTGTCAGTGCTGGGACAAGATGCTTTGGCTCCCCCCCATGGCAAAAATATCAAATTACACCCCCCACACTGCCCACCCTATACTCTAATGTCCAGTTCCCTAACGACCTCTATTATTTATCCTTCTACATAGGATCATAGGATCCTTATCATCCTATGTCCTGGCTAAATATTTCAAGATCAATGAAACAAGTTGGATGTTTGAACTTTGCTTCATATTGAGGTCCGTATCATACCACATTCCCGCATCCAGGATCCTGGGAGGGGTACGGAATAATGATGGTGATTATTCCGACAACACTTACCCTGAGGTCTTCACATCGGAGGGCTCCTTCCAGACGAGGCTCCAGGACAACTGATGTGCCAAGCGACTGGAAGCAACCAGGATGAATGAAGAAGCCGCCGCGACTTGATGACGTCACTGCCGACCACGACACTGTTATCGGTGCTGTTAAGGAAGAAATGTAAGTATGTGGCCATGGACAATACCCAGCTCCTCCCACTTTATAACTCTCAGTTAGAGATGTGTGAAGTTCTAGTGAAATATCACAGGAATCTAATTTTAGAGATGCAAAGAGTTGACTTCAATCGGTGTGTAATGAAAACCTGTAAAGTTTGACTTTGGAAGCGGGTCTAGTTTTCCCTATTAGGGCAAACTGGGGTAAAAATAATGGCTTTAGTAATCATTGCCTTTATCTTCTACAAGCATTTTTCATCATTGGAAAGACATAAACAGCACCTGGCCACAAGTCTAGATTTAGACCTGCAAAATAACCTGATTTGTAGCACTACATGCCTAATAATTCTATCCACACCCAGACACAGCAGTGTGTCTGAGTGTAACAGATGGAGAGTGCTGGCCCGGAGGAGGGGGGTTCTGCCTGTCACAATAGTAGGGTCTTTTTATGAGTTTATTGATGAGCATTTACAGATAGAAGAACATTATAAACTTTGAACTTAAAGTTTGCATTGAATAAAATAATTGTATACATTAGTTATTGGGCCCTCTTTTTTCAAAGTAAACTCAAACCCAAGGCAGGTGCCTTGACTGCCTTACCCTTAGCTTCCCAGGTATTATTTGTGCATGCTAGCCACACAAGTATAGTGCTAATCTTAATTTTTTTCAAAATTCCAAGTGAATATAAAGGCGGTCCCAGGGATATCCCCTTAATTTCACAAGTTATATATTATCTTAATGAGAGTTGCATGTGCTGTCCTTGTAAGAGAACAAGAAATGTTTAATATAATGAGAAGGTAATAAAAGTGGGAACGTAGGTAGCACTTCACCTGAAGCACGTAAGGTACAAAGCAGACATGAGCGATGTTGCAGTGGAATTTCGTGTAAATTGAATTTCACAGCCAAACAGATTGTTGTGCACAGGTTCCAAGTTCTGAGGATACAACATTCGACTTCCGCTTTTGCTTCACCATTTCACGCTGTATTTGTAAATCCCACTTTCCAAATTTACAGTTTATGAGTAGTGCTGGGAGGAAACATTGTCAGTTCATCCTGCCATGTGGTGTGTTTGGGGAATAATTAGGGAGAAGCACGGATGGAACAATAATGGTTGGAGAATTCCATGGAGAAACCTTGAAGCTAAATTCAGCTGGAGAAACGTAAATTTCTGCACCCAAATGCTGAATGAGGCAAGGATTCCGCAGAACAGTTTTGAAAATTGTGTTCATCATATTGCAAATATACTGCAAATCAATGGCATAGCAGGGTGCACAATCAAATATATGCAGAGCAGTAATGCAAATGCAGCATGGCAATATCCAAATAGATATAAATCATCATCATCATCATTTAATTATATTGCACCACTAATTCCGCAGCGCTGTACAGAGAACTCATTCACATCAGTCCCTGCCTCATTGGAGCTTACAGTCTAAATTCCCTAATATACACACACAGACAGACAGACATAGAGAGAGACTAAGGTCAATTTTGATAGCAGCCAATTAACCTACCATTATGTTTTTGGAGTATGGGAGGAAATCGGAGCACCGGGAGGAAACCCACGCAAACACGGAGAGAACATACAAACTCCACACAGATAAGGCCACGGTTGGGAATTGAACTCATGACCCCAGTGCTGTGAGACAGAAGTGCTAACCACTGAGCCACCGTGCTGTCCGTGAAAATCTTTTGCTTGGCCGCCATGGCACGCCTGGTCATTTTGCAGCAACAATAATGGTGACCACCTCGTCCCCTGGCACAAACTAACATACAAATAAGTAACATACATTATAAAAGATAGATATTTAATCATTATTACAGTTATTAACAGGGTAAAGAATTGAATTTAAACTTTTGCAGCCAAGCAATTAGCATTATTAAATGGATTCCAAACATCTTGACGTTTCTTACTTGCTGAGTAACTTGCTGAGCTCCACAGAAACTACAGCTAGAGAGCTGAAATGTTCTAATAATGGCCACAAGGTGGCAGAATACTGGACTTACTGAAACACACTGATCTGCAAACACACATACAATTGTTAAAATTTAAAGTGACAATATTTTTACATGTTCGTTAATTTAATGTGTAGATTTTTTTTAATTCAGCTATTTTTATAAAGGCAACAGCTGTTTACACCTAATGCAAAATATGTACATGACATTGCAAAACAATATTTATTGAACTGTGCACCATCGTTGATAGTCCGACAAGGTGCAGTCATTGAAGATGTTGCTGAGTGGACAGAATAAATAATGTAAACATGTAAAACATACGGTTTAAAGGCTGCAACATTGGAAAATTGCAACTAATTAAACATATTTCCATGCCATTATAAAAGCTAAAATGTGTACATATCAGCATGTAAATTATATATATTTCGTGTTTGCTTATTCGATTATCTGTTGATTATTATCTTTATCTCATCGTCCTACTTCTGAGTGCGGGACATACCTCCGTGGATAAACTTGTCAAGTGCCCTAAATCTGACATACAATGTTTAAATCAATAAATCCCTTTATTTTAATGCAGTTTTTTTGTATTTCAGATGTGCTTAGCTGTGCATAGAAAGCTGTTTCTTATGTTCATCGTGTGTAAATGACTGCAATGATTACATTTACATGAAGGACTGCGACTCGACCTCTCACTGTGTGGTATGTATGCAAATGTCTGCAATTGGAACTCTTTCATCTACTGAGAATGTTACTAAGGAACACTGTAAATGAAACAAAATAATATACCGTAATATCTTTATAACTCTGTCTGCAATATTATATAAAAAATCCCCATGTCACATGTATAGAGAAAATAAATTGCGAAAACAAAGTTTGCTACATCTGTAAATCTTAGAGGTATCTCTCAGTGATTATAAAATAAAGTGTTTGAGTTCCTGTGACACATTATAACCATGGCTGAGATCAGACCCCTGAATAATTTTTTTACAATCATTGATAATTTACTATTTAGATTGACAGAAAATCAGTTTATATGTTTAAACAATGGTATGTTAGATGGCAGCATTACTAAGTGTACAATATGTAGTTATTATATAGAATGGTAGATGGCAGCATTACTAAGTGTACAATATATAGTTATTATATAGAATGGTAGATGGCAGCATTACTAAGTGTACAATATGTAGTTATTATATAGAATGGTAGATGACAGCATTACTAAATGTACAATATGTAGTTATTATATAGAATGGTAGATGGCAGCATTACTAAATGTACATTATGTAGTTATTATATAGAATGTTAGATGGCAATTACTAAATGTACAATATGTAGTTATTATATATAATGGTAGATGGCAATTACTAAATGTACATTATGTAGTTATTATATATAATGGTAGATGGCAATTACTAAATGTACATTATGTAGTTATTATATAGATTGGTAGATGGCAGAATTACTAAGTGTACATTATGTAGTTATTATATAGATTGGTAGATGGCAGCATTACTAAGTGTACAATATGTAGTTATTATATAGAATGGTAGATGGCAGCATTACTAAATGTACATTATGTAGTTATTATATAGATTGGTAGATGGCAGCATTACTAAGTGTCCAATATGTAGTTATTATATAATTTCCAAAGAAACATTTGCTTTTCTTTATATCCAATATCCGATTATCCCTACGTATTATCATTTACCTAAGGTTCATAAGTCACTCATATCACCTCCTGGTCGTCCTATTATTTCAGGCGTTGGGTCCCTGTCTAGCAATTTATCTTTTTATGTTGATTCACATTTACCACCTTTAGTCATCAAGCTCAAGTCACATATTAAGGATACTATAAGTTTTTTAAATCTGGTTAGAAATATAGTCTGGAAACCTTCATATCAGTTTTTGACATGTGATGTGGAGGCATTGTATTCTAATATTCCTCATTTAAAAGGTATAGCTGCAGTTCAATATTATTTATCTCAACAAGATTCAATGGATCAATCACTATGTGACTTTCTACTTGATGCTATACATTTTATTTTACACCAGAATTATTTTATATTCAATCACCAATTTTATTTACAGGTGAAAGGGATGGCGATGGGGACCAGGTTCGCCCCGAGTTTTGCGAACCTCTATATGGGTCTGTTCGAAGAACGGTACATATGGGGTTCTAACTTTGGGGCGAATCTGGTCCTATTCGGCCGCTATATTGATGATTTATTTTTTATTTGGGATGGGGACTCCCAATCCATATTTTTATTTTTATCACATCTCAACACCAATGATTTTGGTTTAAGGTTTACTAGTATTCACCATCCAGCAGAAATTAATTATCTGGATGTCACTCTACGTATAGAAGAATCCTCTATTGTCACGGAAAGTTTTTCAAAACAAGTTGATTCACATAGATATGTGCACTATAAAAGTAGTCATTTGAATTCTTGGAAAAATAGTATACCTAAAAGTCAGTTCTTCCGCATGCGAAGAAACTGTTCAGATTTAAAGGATTTCAATAAGCATTCTGATAAATTGCGTGAAGCATTTATAGAACAGGATTATCCTGAAGAGCTTGTACAAAAAGCTTATATTGAAGCTCTAGGTACAGATAGGGATTGTCTTTTAACTACACGCCATAAACAGATTGACTCTGATAAATCAGTGGCATTTATCACTCAGTTTAATAGTCATGCGAATGAAATCAGACGTATTATTACCAAAAATTCTGTTTTATTAGAATTGGATGAATTGGATGACTGTATAGGTCAATATGTTAATAAGGGTAATAATACAATTTTCAGGAAATAGAAGAATCTTAAAAACAAATTATCACCAAGTTTCTTCAGGAATAATTTGGGTGATAAATCCCCTTCAATGAATCCTCTTACAGGTTGCTGGTTAACAACTAAACCCACTGGTTTTTATTAATGCGGCAAAAGCAGATGTATCACTTGTTTGTTTGTTGATCATAAATGTACAGATTTTATCTCCTTTTCAACAGGAGTAAGTTTTGAGATTGAGAAAACCATGAACTGTTGTTCTTCCTATGTGGTATACCTCATTAACTGCAAGTGTGGGATGCAGTATGTGGGTCATACGATTCGTACACTCAATGTGCGGTTTTTAGAACATCGCGGCAACATTCTAAAAGGCATTAAGTCACACAGCCTATCGTCTCACATTAATGTATGTCAAAAAGGGAAATTAGAGGGCTTAAAGGTTCGAGCAATAGAACAGATTAATCCAACACTTAGGGGGGGAGATCGTTTCAATATTCTTTGTAAACGTGAGGCTTTTTGGATCTTCAGATTAAAAACTTTGTTACCGTCCGGTCTCAATGACAGTATTGAACTTAATAATATATAAAGATTTAAGCGTATTTCTACAACTTATGTATGGCCTTTTATTTTTAGTCTATGTACTGTAATGGTTATTATTATCAATCATTAACGATCTCTGAGTCTTTTTAGGCTGTTTAAGGTTGACAATTTAGAATATGGGTTATTCTGTTTTTATATATTTTTATATTATTTTATATGATTATATATTGTATATTGATTTATATAGGCTCTGCTTATGTAGTAGAATTGGTTCTGTGGATCATGTTAGGTTATATATATGCATTGGTTATATGCATTATTTAATAAAATGCTATAATTTTTAGATACATGTTGCAATTTTTTAAGAAGATCTTTTATCCATGGTTTGATTTGTGTGGATAAGCATTACCTATATTTTATGTTCTTTCTGGTCAGGGGATCTGGATTACGAGAGAAATAACATCTCTTAAGCTAGGGATATATTGTTAGATATCCTCATAACGAAGATTTGATTATTGGACAGTCCAGGTCAGTCAGCTGATGATTGTGTGTTCACAAGTGACCATAGGGGTTGTAATGCTTCCTAATTGAGCGTTATGCTGCAGGATATCTCCGCTATAAAGGTTACACTATTGGAAAGCCCCGGACGCCAGCTGATGATCATGTGACCATGAATCTGGTAACATAGGAAATCGGATATTTCCGTGATGAATGTCAAACTGCTAGATATCTTCGGATGGTCAGCTGACGATCACGTGACCAGCCCCATGTGACCAGTTTGGTGTATTTAAACCAGCGCCGCTGGATTCTCTCATTATATCTACCTCTGATGAAGCGGCGGCACGCCGAGAAACGCGTTAGGATTGATCACAGAGTATAACCAGGTGGTGGCCAGTTTATAACCCCGGGGTTGATTTGGACTGATTGCCATCAAACAGCGCACTTTAGGCTGTTACTCTAAACCTTACTGGAGACCTTGGAGTAGGACCTCTTATGGCAGCTTGGAATCCATGGGCTTATGAAGATAAGCTAAGTACCTGATAATATCTACAAGTGCTGATTGCACTGTTCGGTGTATTCAATATTGGGACACTGATACAGGTTCTTTAATTATCCATTATTACATTGGCCTAAGAGGATCACAATACCTCCATTAATATCTAATTCTCCTGCTTGTGAATGGACATTGATAACGGCAATTTTTCTATATATGGTACCATATTAATCATTTTTTCTGGCCATTTCATTTGATTGATGGTTGACTTGCTCACTATATTAGCGGTCAGTGTTTATTTCAATATTGTACTAGATATGGTTATATGTCTTATCCAAATTTTACTCAAAAATAAATTGTAATTTTAATATGCTTGATGCTTTGCGCTCTCCCTTGTTTGGTATGTTATTTTGTATTTACGACAGATCCAGATTCTGTCTCTGAAGAGCTGCAGCACTAGTTTATCTTGAAGGATAATTGCAGCGCCTTACAAATGAATTTATGAGTTATTATATAGAATGGTAATTGGCAGCATTACTAAGTGTACAATATGTAGTTATTATATAGAATGGTAGATGGCAGCATTACTAAGTGTACAATATGTAGTTATTATATAGAATGGTAGATGGCAGCATTACTAAGTGTACAATATGTAGTTATTATATAGAATGGTAGATGGCAGCATTACTAAGTGTACAAAATGTAGTTTTTATATAGAATGGTAATTGGCAGCATTACTAAGTGTACAATATGTAGTTATTATATAGAATGGTAGATGGCAGCATTACTAAGTGTACAATATGTAGTTATTATATAGAATGATAGATGGCAGCATTACTAAGTGTACAATATGTAGTTATTATATAGAATGGTAGATGGCAGCATTACTAAGTGTACAATATGTAGTTATTATATAGAATGGTAATTGGCAGCATTACTAAGTGTACAATATGTAGTTATTATAAAGAATGGTAGATGGCAGCATTACTAAGTGTACAATATGTAGTTATTATATAGAATGGTAGATGGCAGCATTACTAAATGTACAATATGTAGTTATTATATAGAATGGTAATTGGCAGCATTACTAAGTGTACAATATGTAGTTATTATATAGAATGGTAGATGGCAGCATTACTAAGTGTACATTATGTAGTTATTATATAGATTGGCTGATGGCAGCATTACTAAATGTACAATATGTAGTTATTATATAGAATGGTAGATGGCAGCATTACTAAGTGTACAATATGTAGTTATTATATAGAATGGTAATTGGCAGCATTACTAAATGTACAATATGTAGTTATTATATAGAATAGTAGATGGCAGCATTACTAAGTGTACAATATTTAGTTATTATATAGAATGGTAATTGGCAGCATTACTAAGTGTACAATATGTAGTTATTATATAGAATGGTAGATGGCAGCATTACTAAGTGTACAATATGTAGTTATTATATAGAATGGTAATTGGCAGCATTACTAAGTGTACAATATGTAGTTATTATATAGAATGATAGATGGCAGCATTACTAAGTGTACAATATGTAGTTATTATATAGAATGGTAGATGGCAGCATTACTAAGTGTACAATATGTAGTTATTATATAGAATGGTAGATGGCAGCATTACTAAGTGTACAATATGTAGTTATTATAAAGAATGGAAGATGGCAGCATTACTAAGTGTACAATATGTAGTTATTATATAGAATGGTAGATGGCAGCATTACTAAATGTACAATATGTAGTTATTATATAGAATGGTAATTGGCAGCATTACTAAGTGTACAATATGTAGTTATTATATAGAATGGTAGATGGCAGCATTACTAAGTGTACATTATGTAGTTATTATATAGATTGGCTGATGGCAGCATTACTAAATGTACAATATGTAGTTATTATATAGAATGGTAGATGGCAGCATTACTAAGTGTACAATATGTAGTTATTATATAGAATGGTAATTGGCAGCATTACTAAATGTACAATATGTAGTTATTATATAGAATAGTAGATGGCAGCATTACTAAGTGTACAATATTTAGTTATTATATAGAATGGTAATTGGCAGCATTACTAAGTGTACAATATGTAGTTATTATATAGAATGGTAGATGGCAGCATTACTAAGTGTACATTATGTAGTTATTATATAGATTGGCTGATGGCAGCATTACTAAATGTACAATATGTAGTTATTATATAGAATGGTAGATGGCAGCATTACTAAGTGTACAATATGTAGTTATTATATAGAATGGTAATTGGCAGCATTACTAAATGTACAATATGTAGTTATTATATAGAATGGTAGATGGCAGCATTACTAAGTGTACAATATGTAATTATTATATAGAATGGTAGATGGCAGCATTACTAAATGTACAATATGTAGTTATTATATAGATTGGCTGATGGCAGCATTACTAAATGTACAATATGTAGTTATTATATAGAATGGTAGATGGCAGCATTACTAAGTGTACAATATGTAGTTATTATATAGAATGGTAATTGGCAGCATTACTAAATGTACAATATGTAGTTATTATATAGAATGGTACATGGCAGCATTACTAAGTGTACAATATGTAGTTATTATATAGAATGGTAGATGGCAGCATTACTAAGTGTACAATATGTAGTTATTATATAGAATGGTAATTGGCAGCATTACTAAATGTACAATATGTAGTTATTATATAGAATGGTACATGGCAGCATTACTAAGTGTACAATATGTAGTTATTATATAGAATGGTAGATGACAGCATTACTAAATGTACAATATGTAGTTATTATATAGAATGGCTGATGGCAGCATTACTAAATGTACAATATGTAGTTATTATATAGAATGGTAGATGGCAGCATTACTAAGTGTACAATATGTAGTTATTATATAGAATGGTAATTAGCAGCATTACTAAATGTACAATATGTAGTTATTATATAGAATGGTACATGGCAGCATTACTAAGTGTACAATATGTAGTTATTATATAGAATGGTAGATGGCAGCATTACTAAGTGTACAATATGTAGGTATTATATAGATTGGCTGATGGCAGCATTACTAATTGTACAATATGTAGTTATTATATAGAATGCTAGATGGCAGCATTACTAAGTGTACAATATGTAGTTATTATATAGATTGGCTGATGGCAGCATTACTAAATGTACAATATGTAGTTATTAATAGAATGGTAGATGGCAGCATTACTAAGTGCACAATATGTAGTTATTATATAGAATGCTAGATGGCAGCATTACTAAGTGTACAATATGTAGTTATTATATAGATTGGCTGATGGCAGCATTACATATAAACATACATTACAATAGTTATAAAAACAGAATTTAATGTTTGTTTTATTTAAGGCTGAAATCTCTATAGAGAAAGTCACTGAAATAATCTGGTGTTTCATGACATCCTTCCTTGGTATACAAGGTCTTATAATTTTTTTTTAAGCTTTTCTCCAAAACCCTTCAATCCCTTAAAATGTTTCATGACCACAGAATATGATGTGCAATACGAACACAATATAACATCTTAGAGCATGTATTATATATAAAGCAATTAAGCAATTATTATAACTGTGCCTGAGTTTGTACCATACTAGACACCGCGAGGTCTTGCAAAGTTACAGTAGAGCCTTGCGTCATATATCGGTGTATGCAAAAGAGTCACAATACAATTCACATCATGAATAAACATTTAATGCATGTTCTGTAGAGGACACATTGTACACGTACATTTATATTTAATAGAGGTGGGGGGAGCCACTTGCAGGACTTAAATCACTATACTGATCCTCTATAGTGGATCAAAAACATGTGAAACAAGCGTCACAGGTATTATAATGAGTGGAATCCTGCTCAACGCTTGAAAACTACAGAGTTACTGACCAAGCACGGTTCCAAAACCAGGACATCCAGCACAACACCAACTTGTGATCCAATGCAGAAGACTCTAACACCCTAGTACACTGCACCTAACATTTAACCAGACTCTGGCTTCCCAGTGAATACGTTTGTAAATACAGTGTTTCATGGACAAATAGATACAATTGTTGTGATGTAGACAACAATTTTAACAATAAAAAGTGCAGTGCACAAAGTTTGTTTATTTTAAACCATTCCAGACTATTTTCACTAAAAATACTCTCAATAGCGCATAGAACAATTCATTTGTCAAATTACTTGTATAATGTATAAAGATGTTGCATTTACAGAGCTGTTGTTTAGATAGCAATTAGTTATTTGAAAGACTTCAAAACCTAATTAGATTACTTAATGTTAGCCTGTTGTAAAGGGGGCTTTCTGAGACAGACAATGACAAATACCAATAGCATTGCTTCTTAATACTATGTGATGGAAATGCTGCCCTGGGGTTTCATAGAAGAAAACTGTTATTTTGGACAAAACACTGAGCCATACATATTTCTGATACACATCTACATACATAGTTCTATGTAATGCAAACACTAAATACATCATTGTTGATTTCAATGGGTATAAAAAGTTACCCTTCCTAGTGTAGTGTCCACCGTTCATTAAACAAAGTTAAAGATTGACACCGTTATCCTAGAAGAAGTGTAAAATGTACAGACAGAGTAGAAGTGGTTTAGATGGATCTATAGTTCACAAGATCTGTCCCACTTGGGGTGACTTTTATTTCTTCCCCTGAACATAAAGAATCCATTCATCTTATTCATCTTATTTTCTTGTCATATTGTCGTAATCTTTTGAGTATTTTGTGATAATGTGATAAAAATCTATTAGTCCATTAGTTATGTAAGTACTATATTAGTAGTCACATGGCGGGTGAGCTGTCTGTCAATATATTTGTCCGCAGCGAGGGAATTGGAGAGAAATTGGGGAACCCAATTTTCTTTCTATAGTAAGAAGAGAGGGCTTTGAAAGAGAATGGTGCAAGGAGTAAAAAGAGATTCTATAAGCAGAGGATATATTGTTTTGACAAGAACAGGTACCTCAGCCGCTTACATTATTACAGCCTATTTCTGTAGTACAAGGAGAGCAGACATTGGAGGTTCTTATTGTTACAATATTATTGTAGGATCAGAATCTGTACAGAACACAACGAGGCAGAAGTGGGGACTGAGCTGTTTGGACCATATCTCGCTACTCATATTACTGCCATGAGTAGGTGTCGCCCATCTCTAAGGATGTAATGGATAAAAATAAAGGATCACCACAAAAGGATTCAACAGAAACCGAAAGGAATTTAATAAGAATATTGACTTTGGGCAAATACGACCAAATCCTAATTCAGGATTGTCGCCCGCAGAAGCCAAAACAACAAATACTTTTTTAGGCCTCATCTGCCTAATTATTCTCATGGAAATTTGGATTTGATGTGATCAACCCAGTGTATTTCTAGCACACAGCAAATTCAGCTTATCATGGAGTACAGGAGTATTCCAATAATAATGCACATTTGTGATTGCGGCTATTGGCCACTTATGCATCAATGGGCTCGGTTTTACGGAAATCCACCAAAGGACAAGGGATTAGCACCTGCAGTGATGTCCAGACTTTTATCATCATCATCATCATCAGCTATTTATATAGCGCCACTAATTCCGCAGCGCTGTACAGAGATCTCACTCACATCTGTCCCTGCCCCATTGGAGCTTACAGTCTAAATTCCCTTATATACACACACGCACAAAGACTAGGGTCAATTTGATAGCAGACAATTAACCTACCAGTATGTTTTTGGAGTGTGGGAGGAAACCGGAGCACCCGGAGGAAACCCACGCAAACACAGAGAGAACATACAAACTTCACACAGATAAGGCCATGGTCGGGAATTGTACTCATGACCCCAGTGCTGTGAGGTAGGAGTGCTAACCACTAAGCCACCATGTTGCCCTTGACTTTCACTTGCTGATAGAAAGATTTGGACATATTGCGGGATGTTTTGTTAAGCATGGATCAATGTGTCTAGTTTCGCAACAAAGTGGCAGAGGAACCCCTGCCAATTTGTAATTCGAAAGTCCCTGCTTGTAAATATCTTCAGTTCTTCTTGGCTAGGAGGGCCCCTGTGTTGCTTGCAGTATTCTTATCTTCAGCCCAGGAGGGTGCCCATATTTGTAATCCGGAACATGCTTGGTTAAAAAGAAAAAAAAAGATGAGGGACGACGCTAAACAGCTTGCACAGTGTACAAGCTCCAATACCCAATGACTATAACAGAGCCACAAGCTCTATTTATAGTCTAATTGATTTTCCCACGCTGTCAAGGTTAAATCCCTCAGACTATAAATAGACCTTCTGGAACTACAAATTGGGACATGGTTTACAAGTATTTTTGGATTAAAAGTTGCTGACGAAAGAAGAAGAAATCTGATTGGTGAGTATATTGGGATTTCTTATCAAATATATGTGGTATGAATAAGGGTTTAGTGTATTTATTGGAGTTTTATTATTTTTAATAAAAGTATGTGGTTTTAACGAGGGTATAGTGGGTTAGCAAACATTATGTTATGTGGTACTACAGGTCGCAGCCAGCCATGGGTGTCAGGGCATGTTGGCACATGTGGTTTTCCAAGTGCCAGCATGCCCTGGCTGCCATGGGTATGCTGGTGCTTGTAGTTATACAAGCATCGGCATGCCCACACTGTTCATGGCAGCCCAGGCTGGCTGGGACTTGTAGTTCCACAAAGCAAAATGGTGTTCGGTTTCTTTAAACTTAATTTTTGCTTACTCCCATCGCCCAGGGGAGTAGGAAGAGCCCTAGTGCTTTCAGCACTGGGCTGGGTGTCCCTATAGGGGGGGGGCCCACTCATTTTTTTCGTGGGACTCCACTCCCTAGGGAATCTTGCCCAGCACTTAACAGCCTTAGGTTGGTTGTCATTATGGCAGAGGGACCCCTGCCGCGTGTCCCCCTTCTATAGTGCCGCCCACCCCGGGCTGGATTGCCTAATGCTGGTTGAGTGAAAATCAGGGCTGGCAGCACTAGGATTAATAGTGGTCGGACGAGGGGATGCCACACTTTTGGTTTTTAAGCTTTTATCTATTTTTACACTTGACAGCTGCCGGACCTCCGGCTCTATAGGCAGACAGTGTAACAGTGATGTGTTTACTAATCACACAGTTAGGAAACGCAGGAGAGTTAGCTAAACACGAGAGTGTTTGACATTGCAGCAAATCGCCAGAGATGACCAGTGATTTTGAAGATCAGAGTAAAAATCGCAGTTTAATACATCTGACGACTTGGGGACTAAAATCGTGGGTTATCACCCGTGAGTTGCCGCTATTTTAAAACGCTGAATAAATCAGACCTTGATACATTTACCCCCAGATCGCAGCCTCTGATATACTTGTACAGATTTCTCATTCTGACAAGTAGGAGTACTGTAATAAATAGGTGAGGATAGGTGTTTTATAAAAGACCTAGATCTTTAGGCTGTGTTTATTTAATTTTTTTTAAAAAATAGTTATCAATTACAAAGAGAATCCATTTAACAATCAATCATGATTATCAAAATAAAGATTTAATCTCAATAATCGATTTTTAAGAGGAAGGATGTAAAAAATGAAAACAGCAATGATAAAGCTTAAACGAAAGGTCCAATATCCAGATAATGGTGTAAGTGACTCGACAATACATGCTAATGGTTAATAATTCATTGAGGAGATAATGAGCAGTAATCATGGTCAATTAGCGGTAAATTCTCAGTTCTTAGCAATGGTGCATTGAATGAACATAATGAATTCTTTGTGCCATGAAATTCATAAACAACTTTTTCTGTCTAAATTAGTATATGACACCTGATATGAGCAACAATATGTCAAACTGGTTCTACAGCAACTCGGGATCCACAGATTGTCTAAAGTTTTACAAAACACAGCACAAAATACTTGATGACGTCAAAAAAAACAAAATATAACTGTAAAACGTTCTCTTAAATAACAGGCAATAATGGATTACATAAGTAATTACAATCTTGTTATAAAACTTGGCAGAAGCACCATTAGCTGCTATTAAAGCTTTAAGTCTATGTGGTTCTTTAGCAGTTTTGACCATTGTTGAAGGCGAGGTCATCTACACTCCCAGCACCCACCAATGTTTAAGAAAGAGAGACCCGGGGAGTGGAAAACACAGTCGGAATTTGACCATAGATATAAGGAGCCACTTCAGGGGTGGAGGGAGTATTCATTTTGAAGATTGATTCCTGGAAGGTGTGGGGCTGACTAGTGTTGAGTTTCTGTTTTCTACCAGAAGACTTTTTGATCGCCACTATCCTGTACCTGGGGAAGCGGCTGTTGCTCCATCTTGGGATACTCTCCAGGTTCTGGGTAAATTGGTTCACCCACAGTAGTGGGGAGACTGATACCCAGAGCCCCACCATACTGGTGGAGTGTTGGCCAAGCGGCCGGGAACAGCAAAATACCAGGACTCCCTTCACCTTTTAATGACAGACGCTTTTGTCTGTGGAACTTTTGCTTGGCTCAGGTGGATGGGGAACCTTGCTGGGACTCCTATTCACACTGGTGATCCGCTGAACTAATGTCACAAGTGTGCAGTTTTATATTCTGTTGTTTTACTGTAAGAAAAGGAGAGCATTGTATCTTCTGTTCTCCTCCTTGACTGTGATTTCTGAACCTAAGGGGGGCTGGGTAACCGAATGATCTTTGGTTTAAAAAACCCGGTGTCCTCACACTTGCATACTATTTATTGCCTTTGTTTTGGATACAAACCATAGGATTGGTCGCTATTTCTTACGTGATGTTAAGTTTTAAGGATCATTTTTAAATCTCTATATATTATTATTATCATTTATTGTTGGGCGCCACAAGGTTTCGCAGCGCCGTACACACAGTAGACCAAACAGGGTAACACAATACAGAACAATAAACACAAAGTACCAATGCTTCAGGACCTCCGAGGAGACATATGGAGTAAAGACAGAGCAGAAGAACAGGTATGGAGACAGGAGGGGAGGGCGGCCCTGCTTATACGAGCTTACATTCTAAGGGAGGGTGAAACTAAACAAGCACAAAAGGGAGACAGTGAAGCAAGGGGGAGAGAAGAGAGGGGGCCAGGGGAAAGGGGGAGAACGAGAAGAGTGGATGAGGGGTTAGGTGGATGGTTGGTAGGCTTTAAGGAACAGGTATGTTTTAAGTGCCCGTTTGAAGGAGCCCAGGTTGGTAGAGAGACGGATGGAGCGAGGAAGGTTGCTCCAGTGCAGGGGGGCAGATCGGGAGAAGTCTTGGATTCTAGAGTGGGAAGAGGTGATCAAAGTGGAGGAGAGACAACGTTCATTGGCCGAGCGCAGGGAGCGGGCAGGAGTGTGAATGGTGAGGAGGTTAGAGATATAGGGGGCAGGAGACTGGGAGAGAGATTTGTAAGTGGTGGTGAGCAGTTTGAAAAGGATCCTGTAGGGGAAGGGGAGCCAGTGTAGGGCAAGACAGAGAGGGGAGGCAGAGGAGGAGCGGCGTGAGAGGCAGCCACTTGAGAACGGAGCGGAGGGGGGCAAGATGGGAGAGGGGCAGGCCAGTATATATAGTGAAGGATAGAAATAATAACGTATTATCTGTCCTGGATACCATCTTTTCTAAAATCGTCCCAGCATGGATGGGTATTGGTAAGAGCGGTTACCCTATTTGTCAGGTTGTGGTTATAGATAATCTTAACATTTCCTATAATAATCTTGCTAAATGGACTTCTCTCTCCTTACCAGGCACAAATATGTGGGCTGAGAAACACAACCCCAAGTGGATGTAGTGTTGGACATACACATATAAAAGAACATATATATTTACAAATAATCTCCTTTTACAATTTACAATACCTGCTTAATATACTATACTATATTTCTTCTTCTTTTCCTAGAAGAAAACAACAGTTCATAGTTTATAATAATTTTCCCCAAATCTGTCACATCGCTTAATATTTCTGTCGCCGTCAAGGTTATCTAATTATAGAGCAATCATGCACATCATTAAAGTAATTATATCTGAGTGTTGTAGGGTCATCAGAAGATCAGCTATGCAGCCGGTTGGTTGATACACAGTAATCAATCCTTTAATTATTTGTCATAAATAAGGACCAACATTATTATCTACAGTATAAATGACACGGGTTGTGAAGATGGTGTTGTTACAATTAGAAACTAATGAAATATTTTGGATAGAGATGGGCCCATAATCAACTCATCAACTCTCTTTACGCTTGCCTATCTTCACCATTTCAAGATAACTCCCTACGCACACTGGACCTGCATTTTCCAGCCCCCATTGTCTCCATTTTAATCATCGCCTCTCTAGAATGTTAGCTCTCAGGACCAGGACCCTCTCTATCTCCTGTCTTTTGTCCTCGACTCCTTGTTCTCTTGCAAAAGTTCCTTTATGTTCGAAGATCTGTATTTTACTATTGTTTGTTCCCTTGCTCCAAAATTTATTTGTGTTACTCCAATATTTCACAATGTTCTGTTTGTGTATTGCTAACAGTGCGGAGCTGCGGAATCTGTGGTATAAATCAATAAAAGATGATGATGATGACCTATGAACAAGGACTTTTAGTAAGTATGCTGGGCACGTCCTGTTTCAATTTTACAGGAAATTAAGTATCACATGATTAAACAGGTATGGCTTTATTACCCAGAATGCTTGCTTCTCTGAACAAGGTTTTAAAAAAAAATAATAATTTGGAACACTTTTAAAAACAATACCTGTCTTTCTCCACAATGTCCTAGACATTTCCTTAATTGATAAATCATTCAGCAACGCTCCTCACAGTGACTACAGGAGAAGATATTTGATGATTATGTCTGTGTGTGACATTATTATAAAAACAGCTGAAATTATTTACTGTTATATTTTTCTGTTTTACAGAACTTTCTGGATAATGTGTATCCAGATAAAAAAATCCTCTCTTTTATGTATGAGCTTTTACAATACTGAAACAAATATTGTACTTGAGATAAATCTATTCTACAACATTTTATATTGAACAGACAAAGATGAAGTATTGAAGCATGACTGTGTAATAACTAACACTCACAAATTACAGATGTTAGTTCTGAAGGTGCGTCTTCAATATTTTCAGTATGGCTTTGTGCATGGCCAGATGGCAATAGCCCCACGGTGACAGCTGAATGTATATCCAAAGACACAACAACTGGATGGTGTATGCCACTAACATCTGCCCGGCTTGGCAGATTCTGGGAAGTGGTACAACATTTCTTAAGGGCAGTCAACGTTCTTACGTCTTTGGCTTTTTCTCTGTTAGAACATACATTAAGGAATTTAATTACAAGAATCTATTTAACAGAGAAGAGTGCAAATCTAAAACACTATAATAAACATTTTATTACTATTTACGTGTGAAAAAGCTGAACTTGTTTTTTAAATGTTGTATACAAGCATTGTGCATACATAGGTAAATTATTTCCATAAATATTACTCACTTTTATTTCATATATTGTATAATTGCTGCTGTTATATGAATAGCAAGAACAAAAATGATGCTGCCTGTTATAATTTGGAGAGATGGAAATAGTTGTATTATCTCTAACGTATCAGTATGGTTTAAAGCTGCAATCCCAGAAAGAAGGTTTATTTAAATGTCGAGTTAAGAATGTTTTAAGCATGGGTAATTTTTCATTGCTATTCCATACAAATCATTTTCTCCTTTTCAAAAGCTCTCTGTTTGGCAAACAAAATGGCAGCCAAATACAGACACAGACTGTTACACAGATACAGGTCTGCAGATTTATCCCAGCTCTCAGCGTGTCATGTGATGATAGAGGGGGCAAAAGGAGGATGTTACAGGGTAGACAGAGCTCAGAGGGGTGTTCCAAAGACTTTCTGCTCGCTACATCATGTGCCATGTGACTGTGGTTGCCATGGTAGTCCAGAGTCATGAATCAATATTAGTAGCCTGAAAGAAAACAAGGGGAAAAGCCAACATTCTTCTTATAACCTGCAAGAAAACCCACACACCATGTTTTGCCATGGGATTGCTGTTTTATCATTTAGTTACTTAAAAGAAAAAAATATCAAAGTTGTGCTGCATGTAGGTATTGCTGGCTAGTTTGTGGACCTCAGTCCTTTTTACTGGGGGGAATGCAATTGGGCATGAAGTGAGGCGATGTGTGTCCGGAACAGTCCGTGGAGACACATCGCATTGGAGTTTGTACTAAACTCTCTGTTCATTTTCCCTTGCGTTCCATAGAGATGTGAGGAACAATGATTAGAGATATCTGCACCGTATTAGCCAGTAATGTGTTGAGGCGATGTCCGGCGGCAACTCGTGGCTAATTGAATCTGCCTCTATAACATTCAAATCAATATGGCACTCAAAAATTTGAACAACTTGTTTGAACGTGGAAATGTTTTTGATGGCCCTTATCTGTTACAGTTGGGTTAGTTGCATCTTTGCAATGTTTTCTAGAGGTTTATGCATAATTGTGATTGGACACTTAGCTAATACACAGTATTAGTAATATGGCCTATAATTATATTATAAACATGCAAACATGTTTTCAGGATTTCTTTCTATAGATACAGGTGGGATAATTACTGAATCAGAAACATAGATTAACTCACCTGTGTGTGATTAAAGAAATTCTGAAAACATGACCTGTTGGAAGCTCTTGACGACTGGGTTTTAACACCTCTGGACTACAAGGGGATGTATATGAGAAAAGCAATTTTCTAAAAATCCCAGGACAAATAGCTTTCATGAGAACAACAATTAGTTTTACAATGTTGTCCTTAAAGTTTTAGAAAAAGTTAATCTTCCCCTTTAACAGTTAACAAATTAACAAAAATTTCTGAGAAACTATTTTTAAGTGCAAATCGTAAACCACGTTTATTACAACAAAAAAAAATTGGAAACAATCTCAGGCTAATGAGCATCTGTCCTGCCGGTTGGTGAATATTGTGGGCGACAAATTTATAGGAAATCCATGTCACCTCTAGAAAGGGAAAGTGTTTACAGCCGGCAACAGGCAGAGCCGTAAAGCTGTCACTTGCAGAAATGAAAGAATCATTGCTTGTTAACAGCTGCTTAAAGCTCGACGTGTGTTGAAGATCTTTGTATTGAGGCAGATGGGCTCTTATCCAAAGGAACCTCGTCAATAAAGCATCAATTCATTGTCTGTTTCTCTGGCTGTCCATCGGTAGAAGACGTTCTAAAAACAGGACATATGTGTGTGAAACTGAACATACAGTGAATTGCAATAATTATTTGGCTAGGTTAGGGTTTCCCAAACCCAGTCCTCAGGGCTCCCCAACAGTGCAGGTTTTCCGGATAACATGTGACATAATTAGGACCACCTGTGGATCTGTTACAATGTGTCAGTCAGTAATGAATACACCTGTGCTCCAGTAAGGAGATATTGAAAAACTGCACTGTTGGGGAGCCCTGAGGACTGGGTTTGGGAAACCCTGGACTAGGTCACTTTGGATAGGGAGAATTTGCTTCATCTTCAGAAACAGACGGTAAGGGGGAATTAAATTCCCCACAACGTTCCTTAGATTGCCTCCGTAACGGACATGAAGGCACTCCGCGGTGATGTAACATCACAGACTTTTCTTCGTACCCCATGGAGTTCCTCAGAAAATTCTGTGATGTTCAGGTTCCTTAGTCTCCGGAGATTAGTGCAGCCAGATATCGCTGTGATGTCTGGTGTCTCATCGCGGGTGATTGGATTCTCCTAATGTGATTAGTAGTGAACCGATTTGGACAATTCGGAATTTCCTATGTATGTTACTAGTTTGCAAAGGCTTGATTTATGGAGAGGAGTCAATCCAAATTTCATATAGATTGAACCAAACAGAATTCCCCATAATATCACACATTCACTCTCTATATGGTAATAACTGGTAGAGTACATATGTTGTCATAATATGCTGTACAGCTAAACACCTGATGGAAGTCTCACTCACTCTAAATAACGTTCAAATCCTAAAACTCTGCTCTCTGACCAAGTAAATCTATTTCTTATAATAAATCCAACTTTCCACATTTATTACTCAGCTGATAAGAATCCTGAACACATGATAACAACAAAGACAGATTTGTTAGATACATTGTTTGGAATCCCACTGTCAGCTCCTTGTGACTCTGTATAACTTGCTATATCCCTCTGCAACCCCAAAAAAATTAGACTGTAAGCTTCAGTGGGAAAGGAAACAACCTCACAAATGACGTGTGAGCTACTCTACAGTTGTCTTTATGTTACGGAGTATGAGACTGTTTCTACTCTTCTTCCAGCTCATTTCACCACTTGCTCACATTCTTCTCACATATCTTCAGGCTCCCTCTGCTGCGTTTATCCCAACACAAATATTCAATATCTCTCAATGCACTTGAACAATTCCATCTGATTCAAGCATTCAGTAATCACCCAGAAGAAAAGAAAATCACTTTCAATCCTCCTACCTTGCATCTCCCTTTCAACTGTCCTCCAATTTCCTGAAATGTTTCCGTAACATGAATCTACCGCTTTTATGTACCTTCATCCATATAGAAAACCCAAAGAAAACAGAATTTCCCCTACAATCCCCAAAGACGACAATTCAACGAGCTAAGGTCCTAAAGTTCAAATGACATTAAGTCATCTCTTCTTAGTCTTTGCTCTACTTTTAACATAATTAACCATGTTGTATCGTCTCAAACTTTGCATTATTTTGGCCCCCATAGTGTAGCCTTCTCTTGGTTCTCAACCAATCGTTCAACTCAGTAATTCAAGGTTTCCGTCTATGGGAAATTACCTTCTTCCCCAATTCTTCCTGCTCTTCAGTGTATCAAGGATCTCCAAAATAAAATTTCAAGTCTTGCCCCTTTCCTAAAACAGCCCAAAGTCGCTCTGCTCCTCTTTCTATCTCTAGCAGGATCTATCAATATGCTCTTTTATGACCTCCGCACTGCAATACTGACATCCTGCTCTCCTCCTCTAAGACATCTTTGGAGCTGGACCTTCGTACCTCACCTCGTCATGCTTTCCCTTAATTGTGTATTCCTCCTACGTTTACTTAAGAGCCATATACTGTATTTATATAGATGTTTGTCTAACATCCTCATAGATTTCTCTGGAGATGAAACCTGTATCAATGCCATTTTTATAGTATAAAGATGCTTTTAAATGCTTGTCCTTGTACACGGTTATCACAGACAATGGAATGTAGCAACTCAAACTAATTTACTACGTAGGAGGAGTAGGTTTCTTTACAAAATTGTTTTACTAATTGTGTTAATTAACCTCTCAGGCAGCATTTCTGGGTAATGATCTCACAAAGACTGCAGACACTTTCATTATTATTTCTGTTTTTACAGACAGATCGGAATAAAGTCCATTTTCTGATGGAATCTACATAAACACCACCTGCTACATCCTATTGTTAAACTGTTCTAAAACCAGAGGCTTAAGCATTAGTGAGCAATAGTAATTAACAATGCATAATTAAGGCATGGAAAAAAAAGTCAGGGATTTACTTAATAGCAAAAATCTAATGAAATTCTGATTAAAAAAGATGTCACAATTTTCCTCGTTGGTTAACAAGAAAATCATGCAAATTAAATGAAACCTTTCATTTTCTGTTCACACAGAAGGGCAAAGGAGACAACACAGATGTCTCCCCACTAAAATAATTTGTCTTGTTCTCAAATTGAGTAATGTGCTCTTAAATGGGACCAAATATTATGTACGCAGGATGCTGTTTATATGGGACTTCAATATGTCCCAGTTTACCAGGACACATTGCAACTTGAATTTAGACTCCTATTTAGAGATGAGAGAATCTTCTGCAGATCAGTTCTCAGAATGATTTATGATTTGGGGACGACAGTTCAATCAATCAATTCACATATTTTTTTATTACCGGTTTAAACAACAGAACTGGCTTATGTCCATACAAAACGGCTCATGTTCACATCCTTGATTGGATTTGCAACTTGGTCAGTGCACTGAAGCATTAGTGCAGATTCTTCTGCTATTAAAAAGGCTTGAGAGAGTGCACAGTTATGAGCTACAAGTGTGGATCTCATCGGTTTTGTCTATCTGAGACAGGCACAGAAATAGATTCAGGAGAAATGAAGATAATGGCCTGAATAATTCTGAGGTGAACCAGAGAAACATAATAAACAGAGATGGATTATCAACTAGGCAACATAGACAATCACCCTGGACTCAACAGGTATGCAGGAGCCCAGCTGTCTGATCTCTTTACTATGGCTAAAAACTGCCCAATGGGGGAAGAGCCACCAAGTGATGGTAAATTGAGGGACTGCCTGCAATGTTTTTTCCTTGGTTGGTAACATTGCTTGTGTCTGTTAGTACCCAGCCAATCAGTATTGCAGCCTTTCCGGGTCTGGTACAGTCGGACACAGTCAGGGATAGACAGCTGCATCGGCCAAAGGAGTTTCTTTATCAAAAGGTAGTAGGACATTTTGGGCCTGATTCATCAAAGCAACATATTGTAACACTCATTACTCCACGAATCACGCTGCCGGCTGCCTGTCACTTCCGGGTTGTGGCAGCACCGATCATGTGACCCCATTCAAATTCAATCCTTCTATATAAATTGCGCTCTGACACAAGCCCTGTGTCAGAGCAACAAGTTACGTTCTTGACTTCTGGCTCCCTGTCTTCAAGTTCCCTGTGTCCCTCTCTGTGTTTCTCCTGCATTTCCTGAGTTTTCGCTGTGTACCAGACCCGACTTCACCTGACTACTCCATTTGGATTTTCCTTTGGCGTGACGGACATCTGCTAACGTGTACCAGACCCGGCTGTGCCTCACCAACCTCTGGAAGGATCCCCGCTGCACATGGGACCTTGCCTCAGGTATCGTTTTTGTATTACCTTGCTGCTAGTCTATCTATTCCTCACATCTGTAAGCTCAGTAGGAGCCGTGACCTGCAGTTTCTCAGCAGCCAGGCCCATCCTGCCTTGCGGAAGTTCTTGCTGAAGACCTGAGAGGCTGTTAGACTCTGCGCCCTGCTGAGCTGGTGCCAATACTGACTGATGGACTCCCCTGAGCATAACACATATTCTGAGCACAACCCACGTTCAGTATTATACCCTTGTATTTAGGTTTTGCGTGCTCACAAATTCCGCAAGGCACGGATCTGAAGATACGTGCGCTGTTGAATTCGGGTGTCAGTTTGCTGAGCTCTACTATATAAGACACTGCGGGATACGTCCAATACATATGTAAATTATAAATTTGCAGAAAAACACATAGGGAATTAAAAAAAATATTGCATCAATGTTTCCTGGTAATAATAAAGGCATTAATGATAAAACAGATAAAAAAAAAAGTGGTGTTTTTTTTTATCCCCCCCCCCATCAAATACATTTCTTAGAATGTTGCTTATGTCTACTAAACATAATATACATTTTTACAGTTGTTCCTGATTGCAGACACATGTTATAGCATAGATACGATACTGACCCAGGACTAACCCTGTAGCTGCAGCGTGAGATACGGCAGGAAAACAAGTAACTTTTAGACTCTCGGAACTGGATTCAGACGCGGTTGAGTGCGCTTGAGTCTGGCACGCCCCTAATGTACATTGACTACGGTAAAATGCCCTTCCCTGTCCAAGTCACTCTCCAAAATCATAGGCTGCAGTAAGTATCCATTGCATTCACGGATGCAGCGGACAGGGCAGCGTTCATGGACATATCTCCTGGTTCTGGGCATGTGCAGAGTGATTTTGCGCACGATACACACAAAATTGGCAGATACCTTAATGAATCAGGTCCTTTGTGGTTATAATGGGCTCATGGTGCATGTAAAGCAGCTCACACCCGCTCACAGCCACGGAGACCCACCTACAGCTACGGAGATATTCTCACAGCCACGGAGACACACTCACAACCACGGATACCCACTCGTAGCCACGGAGACCCACTCGCAGCCACGGAGACCCACTCACAGCCACAGAGACCCGCTCACAACCACGGAGACCCGCTTACATTATTATTATTATTAATATTTATTTATAAGGCGCCACAAGGCGTCCGCAGCGCCGTACAGAGACAAACAAAATTACAATACAATGGGAGACAGCACAGTACAGTAAACACAGCAACTCAGTAAGCTCAATGCACAGCTAGAGAGGGCGGGGAAGGGGGAGGGAGGATCCGCAAACAACGGGGCCCAAGAAGGAGGGCGCGGAAGACAGGGAGACCCCCAGGGGGAGGAGGGAGCGAGAGTGGACGTGGGGTGGAGGACCCTCGAGGAGGAGGGCTAAGTAGCTGGAGAGCAGAGTTAGAAGTGGTGGAAACAGGAGGAGAGATGGCCCTGCTCAGAGGAGCGTACAATCTAAGGGGAGAGCCACAGAGACCCGCTCACAGACACGGAGACCCGCTCACAGCCACGGAGACCCGCTCACAGCCATGGAGACCTGCTCACAGCCATGGAGACAGGCCCGGCAAAGTGAAAAATAGCCTTTACAGCTCCAGGACAAAATTGCTGGGAAAGCCGATTAGCACATAGTTTCCTTTAGTTTTTATTTTTATAAATACGGTCATAATATAAATTTTTAAGGCAATAAGCACCGATAAGTAATTACCTTTTTCGCCTTGAATAGACAAATAACAATAAATAGACTATATTTTGTTTTAACTATTCTTGAATATGTGTAAAAAATATAAATACTTAAAATGCTTAAAAATAAAGAGCTACTGCCGAACCTTTTTACCCCCTGTTATTAAAGGGCGAAGGTGGAGTGTCGGACAACCTCTGCACTGCCACATATTAAATAACCAAAGTCTGATTGACAAATCAGCTGACTAGGCTGCAGGGTAGACAGAATGTGTTTTGGTGATATTTGTCACCAGACCCGTCACTGCTGGCCGTGCCAGGATGTCCCCACCATCGACTACCACCTCTATGACAGGATTTTACCAGAGGAAAAGAAAGAGTGCTCCCAGACGCGATTACCTGACAGTGTCCAATCATAACACTGGCTAACATCACCCCACCTGCCAACAGTCTACTGCCAGAGAGAACTATACGTCCCGACGTGCAGCACGACAGACAGAGTCATGTGAGCTGGCGAGGGAGCGGAGGATTGGACAGCGGTACCATGCTAGGTGAGGTTGGCATGGAGGCGCAGTCTTCAACGCTCATTGATTGTCGTATCCTCATCTTCCTCTCTGTCTATTTCATACCCTTTAGCTGTGTAATCTCTCGGAGTGAGAGAGAACTTTAGGGTCTCTAATGGATACAACACTATATTGCCTTTATTCTGCAGCAGGACCCCAAACATACAGCCAATGTCATTAAGAACTATCTTCATCGTAAAGAAGAACAAGAAGTCCTGGAAGTGATGATATGGTCCCCACAGAGCCCTGATCTCAACATCATCCAGTCTGTCTGGTATTACATGAAGAGACAGAAGGATCTGAGCAAGCCTACATCCACAGATCTGTGGTTAGTTCTCCAAGATGTCTGGAACAACCTCCCTGCCGAGTTCCTTCAAAAACTGTGTGCAAGTGTACCTAGAAGAATTGATGATTAGGGGCCTGATTCATTAAGGACCTTAACTTAAGGAACTTCTTATTTCAGTCTCCTGGACAAAACCATGTTACAATGCAAGGGGTGCAAATTAGTTTTCTGTTTTGCACATAAGTTAAATACTGACTGTTTTTTCATGTAGCACACAAATATCAACTTTAAATTTCAGTGTACAAATAAACTATCAAGTATTTGTGTGCTATATAAAAAAACCAGTCAGTATTTAACTTATGTGCAAAACAGAAAACTAATTTGCACCCCTTGCATTGTAACATGGCTTTGTCCAGGAGACAGAAATAAGAAGTTTCTTAAGTTAAGGTCCTTAATGAATCAGGCCCTAGATTATGATAGCAAAGGGTGGTCACACCAAATACTGATTTGTTTTAGATTTCTCTGTGGTTCATTTACTTTGCATTTTGTTAATTGATAAAAATAAACTATGAAACACATCTATTTTTGAAAGCATTCTTATTTTGCAGCAATTTTTCCACACCTGCCTAAAACTTTTGCACAGTATTGTGTATCAGTAAATGTCTGACAGTGACTTTGTGGAGTTATTTCTACCACTTACAGACTGTTTCGCAATCTGGTATGGTAGGTAAGGGGGCACTATGAGCGTATTAGCCTAGGACGGCTGGAACCAGGGGAGGGCTGGAAAATTTTACCCATGGGGGCAAGACTCGACTAAACAGTCTCAGGGGCGCACGCAGCATTGTTAGGGGGGTTTTCCCCCCCACCGAAGAAAAAAACAAAACTTGAAAGAGCTGCTGCGCATGCGCCCCTCCGTTTCGGCAGCACTGTACTATACAGCAGCCGCGGCGCTGTCAACGAAGGACGCTTCTTTGACAGTGCCGCGGCTGCTGTATAGTACAGTACCGCTATGTGGGGCACTTTGTTAGTGGAGGGGAGGGGTTTCTGGAGACCAAGAAAACCCCCTGCGTGCGCCACTGAGTCTATTAGGAACATTTTAAAGGAAATAAAAATGCAGGTGGCCCAATGACGTAGCCCAATGTAGCCCACTATGGGACCAGCCCCGGGGGCAGGCGCCCCCCTGTCCCCCAGTCCAACCAGCCCCTGGCTGTAACCCTTTATCAGTCCATGTAAACAACACAGATAAAAAGATAATGCAGAGTGTACAAGTAACAGTGATATAATTCATTCATTTATATGTGTAAGTTGATGAGCGATTATTACCCATGGTACTCTGTCTGACACTTGCAGAAATCTCGTATTTTTTTGCACCTTGAGTAAAAACAAAAATAAAAAATAATTAAGAATCACCTGACTATCAGCCTATGTACAATTACCAGTGAAGGTGATATTGGTTTGATGTAAATTTGGCTTTGTGACGGTCCTGCAAAGCAACAGATGCCGACTTGTTAAAGAAAATGAATTATGGAGTCAAGTATTAGATCTAATTAACTAGACTATATTGGTAATGCAATTAAATGTCTGCCAGTGGCAAGAAAATACACTGTAAAAATGCAATCTGCATAAGATATATTTCATAGCACTACAGACGGAGGAGAGGCAAAAAACATTGAAAGCTTTCAGTACATTTTATGTAAATGCTGTCTTATTTTTTCTATGATTTTTTTTTTTAAATTACAGGATAATAAGAACTAGATTGAAAATAAAATATTAGATTAGCTACATAGTTTTAAGGATTTTGGGCAGCATGGTGGCTAAGTGGTTAGCACTTCTGCCTCACAGCGTTGGGGTCATGAGTTAAATTCCCGTCCATGGCCTTACCTGTGTGGAGTTTGTATGTTCCCCCTGTGTTTCTGTGGGTTTCCTCCGGGTGCTCCGGTTTCCTCCCACACTCCAAAAACATACTAGTAGGTTAATTGGCTGCTGTGGATGGAAAGTCTCCACATATCAACAGTTTTAGTATTGACCTGTAGACAAACTTTTTCCAGGCATGGCTGTACGCTATTGGATGAAAACTCTCCCTGGCAGTGCCAAGCATCTGCACTAAATTTACTGAGAGAATTTTGGTCAGGTAACAAGGTCATTCAATGTACATGCTTTTAAGGTCTAGGCTTGGATTTCTGGGTGTACCACTAAGCTGTATAAGATACAGGTGCTCAAACCCAGTCCTAAAGAACTACCAACAGGTCGTGTTTTCGGGATTCCTGTCTGTAGATATAGGTGAAATAATTATTGCCCTAGCCAAAGAGATCAACTCACCCGTGCATAATTAAAGAAATCCTGAAAACATGAACTGTCGGTAGCTCTTGAGGACTGAGTTTGACCCTGATGTAAGAGCAGTTTTTTGTAACATGGAGTCACCATTGATTCTTCAAATTGGCCAATTTTCTAAAAGGAAATAATAACCTGTAAGACCATGTTGGAAAAATCAAAAGCTCTGCTCTTGTCAGTACTGGCATTAGCAGAGGAAAGGAAGCAAACAGGTAACACAGGAGGAAATTCCATGGCAACTACAACAGAAATGTCCTAAATTACCTTAGGTGAAAGTTTATTGAAATAAATAGCTCTGTGACTTTGAAGCTCCTCCAGGGCGCACTACACTAAACACTGGGAGCAACTTATTTGTGCACTAACCCTCTAAATTCTGATTAGGTTTTGTTCCGACTCATGCTTGTTCAGTTGGGCACAATTCAAGTAACGTGCTGCCAGATTCTGAGATCAAAACTATTTCCCATTCTCAGTGCAGCTAAATTATTCCCTGTTCTGTCACTGTGTCAAACAGACAACGCCAGTTCCCTGGATACAGTAGGTTTAGTTGACATTTCTTGAAATTGAAGTTTCACCTGAAGGCGACCAGAGGCTGAATAGACTCCTTCATCAAGGACTTTATATTAATTGTCATGATTATGGTACTATAGAGTGAAAATAATAATTCCTTCTTTCCTCAACTGTTCCAGAACCTCGCTGTACACTCATAGCGAAGATTAAAGATGGAACGTCAGTCATGTAACTTGAAAAGCCACAATTCTTTGGAAGAAATCCTTTACTAGAATGTGTAACTGTGTCTTTCAGGTCTCTGGAACACATCTACAATACAAGCCGGAGAGCAGATTTTATTTTACGTGGTTCACTTGTTCAAGTTTTTAATCTGGTAATGAACAACAGACCACCTCTCTATCCATAAGGATGAAACTATTCATGCTCGGACTGATAATAATTGGAATTTATGGAATACCCAGGGGCAATGATGGCTTAGATTTCACCATGATAAATGCTCCACAAACAGCAAAACACATCCACATAAAGCAGAATATGTTTTTAGACCTAATTAATGAAGTGGCTATCAAACTCCAGGTAGTGAACAACCTTAGCGTCCTGAACACACCTATCAGTCCATACATTCAAGAAGGGTAGTAGAGTGTCTGTCCTAATCTTTTGCAAAAAAAATTGAGTTGTGCTATAAAGGATCAAGGAGGACATAGTGGTTTTAGAATATGACAGGAGGACCTTTAGTTGACTTCTGAGGATGGGAGAGCAGCCCATGTTTGAAATACTGAGTGTGCTGCTAATGTGTTGGCAATTACCTTATCTTTCCTTTCCCCATGTCCCCTAACCCTCTTGATTTATTTAAGATGTATATATATATATATATATATATATATATATATATATATTAGGTTGGACCAATCAGCATTTTAGTATTCAAAAGAAAAACTTTGTATGTTATTTTCTTTTTGTTCAAAAAGTGGCCCTAAATTAATAGAAAGGAGGACACTGAAGCACCATTTTTACTCCGTGTGCAGAGGTCGTTCATTCAATCACTTGAAAGTTTCTTAAATGGTTGGCTCCCAATCATTCTTTTGCACTACACTTATCAAAGCAAGATCATACGACATCTATATGAGTTTGCATTCTGCAAGTCCAATTTCATCCAAGGTTATCCTATGTTATGTTCGTTTTGTCGCTTACCAATAAACATTGTCCAATGCGATTATTGTGGTTCCAATGCACAAATATATTTAATTGCAAAATATAGCAGGATTTACAGCAAGCCATGCTGAAGCATTAAAAGATATAACAATAAACAGGAAAGTAGAAAAAACTAATACATTACGCATTCGCTTCACCTGGGTCCAGATTAAGATACAGTCATGTTGTCTGTTGTCAGGAAGAGAGAACAATGGCTCGGAGAAGCTTGCTTATATGCAGTTGACAAAAAAACATTGATGATGTCACTATGTACACAGATAACACTCAGAGACATCTTCATTGGTCCAGGGTTCAGAACAGTCCAGTATTATTCAAATTATAGGTCAGTTCAAAGGATTCCTCTGATAAGGTATGGCCAGCTCACTCCAACAGCTGAGCACATGTTGTGCCTAAGGGAACTGACCTAATCCAGTTTTTACCAACCTATTTAGATTCCAAACACAATATTATTTTGAGCATTAATCCTTTATCTTCCATAACTAGCGATTGCTTCCTTCATGGATAGTAGTGTATTCCTGATGGTAATGTGCAGATTAAAATGACACTAAACATGATACATTTCCTATATCCTGAGCCATTGATACCTTTAATATATTATCATTTATGTATAAATAATCTCTGATACATTTTACTAATAAATAAATGTGGATTGGAACCTTAATAAATGTCTACTATTTACAAGTGTAAGTGTAAATGTAAATGTGTGTGTTATTGATCTGTGCGATTGCGTCATAACACATGGGTGTAAATGTATCAAGCTGAGAGTTTTCCAGCGGGTTTCAAAAGTGGAGTTGTTGCCTATAGCAACCAATCAGATTCTAGCTGTCATTTTGTAGAATGTACTAAATTAATGATAACTAGAATCTGATTGGTTTTTCAAACCCGCCGGAAAACTCTCAGCTTGATACATTTACCCCTTGATGTACTAATCGCAATCGTACAGTAAAACAATATTAATTCATTTAGTTTGCTTCATCCAATTATTTGACTTCCACACCTATCATCCTGGGGAGGAGGGGAGGAGGGCTTTATTGCTACCAACATACAGATGGAGCATGCTTTTTTTTAGATGAACAAAGCAATGACGTGCATTATGCATTTTGCGTTGATTGTGCTGTTTGTGCCTAAACCTGCAAAGATACATTTGAAATAGTGTGGATGGGTTGGGGTAATTGTGGTGAGATCTGGCATGCTCATTACACTTTGGGGGCCGCAGGTCCTCATCATGAGACCGCAAAGGGAAAAGACAGATTTTAAGGATTATAAGTCTTGATAACATGACATATTGGAAGAAACGAGTGAAGTTACGTTGATACTAGTTATCTGCTTTGCTCATACATAGTTGCCAAAATCCAACGGTGAACATTACTCCTAACCAGAACGCAAAGCTGAAAGACATTTACCTCTAAAGATATAGGGAGGTCCTTTCAATGAGCCAACGGACGTCAGCTGTGCCCATTTCCTGGTAGCTCGATACCAGAACATCACAGATTTTCCTGCGCATCTCTATGGGGTGTGACTAAAATCCGTGAAGTTACATAGCCGCAAGGAACCTTCACAACCAATCTGGACGTACTAGGGAGCACATTGTGGGGAATTGAATTCCTCCCTTGAAGTGTTGGGGTAAAAGAGGCTCCGCCAAATAGTCACGTGTGCGGTCCGATCACTTACAAGCAGCAAATTTACATTTTTTATTATTATTTATTATTTTTTATTATTAATAATTCTTTATTATAAAAATGTTCTGTTTGAGTAGGTGAGTTTGCAGTACTAGTAATGATCAGATAAAGATGTGTCAGTATTATGTGGGCAGCACAGTGGCGAAGTGGTAGCACTTCTGCCTCACAGCGCTAGGGTCATGAGTTCAATTCCCGACCACGGCCTTATCTGTGCGGAGTTTGTATGTTCTCCCTGTGATTGCGTGGGTTTCCTCCGGGTGCTCCGGTTTCCTCCCACACTCCAAAAACATACTAGTAGGTTAATTGGTTGCTATCAAATTTGACCCTAGTCTCTACCTGTCTGTCTGTCTCCCTCTCTATGTGTGTGAGTGTGTGTCTATATTAGGGAATTTAGACTGTAAGCTCCAATGGGGCAGGGACAGATGTGAATGAGTTCTCTGTACAGCGCTGCGGAGTCAGTGGCGCTATATAAATAAATGATGATGATGATGAGTATTATTTTAGAACCCAGCAACTTTTGAAAAGCTTCTAAGAGTCCTAATAAAATTGGAAGGTACTCTATGTCTCTGTATTACATAGTGCTCCCTGTACTGTATTTATGTCAATTTGGAGAGCACAACATACACTGCACCACTATATAAATAACAACTAAATAAATGACTACATTCAGCTCTACGTATCTTCTCCTGATCTCTCTCCCACTCTCCTCTCTCGTGTATCTGACTGCCTCTCTGCCATCTCCTCCTGGATGTCCTCGCGCTTTCTCAAAATTAATATCTCTAAAACTGAACTAATTGTCTTCCCTCCCCCCAGGCTCCCCTCTCACCACAACCTCTCTATCGTGTTTAATAATTCAACCATCTCCTCTGTCACCCAGCTCCGTTGCCTGGGTGTCACCCTTGACTCCTCTCTCTCCTTTGTCCCCCACATCCAATCTCTAGCCCAAACCTGCCGCTTCCAGCTGCGTAACATTGCCCGCATCCGGCCCTTCCTCTCACAAGATGCCACCAAAAGCATCATACACGCTCTCATCATCTCCCGCCTCGACTACTGCAACCTTCTCCTTACTGGCCTCCCCCTCTCCCTCCTCGCCCCCCTTCGCTCTGTTCTCAATGCGGCTGCCCGACTCATCTTTCTCTCACGCCGCTCCTCCTCCGCCTCCCCTCTCTGCCTTGCCTTACACTGGCTCCCCTTCCCCTACAGGATCCTTTTCAAGCTCCTCACCACCACTTACAAAACCCTCTCCCAGTCTACTGCCCCCTATATCTCCAACCTCCTCACCATTCACACCCCTGCCCGCTCCCTGCGCTCGGCCAATGACCGTCGCCTCTCCTCCACTCTGATCACCTCTTCCCACTCCAGAATCCAAGACTTCTCCCGAGCTGCTCCCCTCCACTGGAACGACCTCCCTCGCTCCATCCGTCTCTCACCCAGTCTGTGCTCCTTCAAACGGGCACTCAAAACTCACCTGTTCCTCAAAGCCTACCAACAATCCACTTAACCCTTACCTTGTTGCACCTTCGCAAACATCCTTCTCTCGTTCTCCCCTCTCTCCACCAGCCCCGCCTTTCTCTCCCTCACTTTAATGGCTCCCTCATGTGCCTGTTTGTCCACCCTCCCTTAGGATGTGAGCTCGTATGAGCAGGGCCCCTCTCCCCTCCTGTCTCCAAACCTGTTCTTCTACTTCATCTTGGCTCATATGTCTGCCCAGAGTTCTGAAGTATTGGTACTTTGTGTTTATTGCTCTGCACTATGTCACCCTGTATGGTCTCCTGTTTGTATTATGTATGGCGCTGCGGAAACCTTGTGGTGCCTAACAAATAAATGATAATAATAATAATAATAATAATAATAACTATATACTGTTGATTCATTGCACAAACAATTCTACCTGTTAACCTTAATACTCATATCCATAAATAAAGACACTGACACAAATTTTTGTTTTGTCCAATAGGTCACAGCTTATTGATTGACATAAATTATGGTGGCGGTGAAAGCTTTTGGAGATCAGCTGCCAACTGATACCCGAACCGAAACAGTGTATGGCCATCCGGCATTAACCACTGGTCCCAGGGTGTGCTACGATTTGGCCGGTGCTGAATCTGGCATCAGAGGGATTTGCTCTCCTTTTGGACTCACAATGACATGTCCTGACAAAACTGGTCAAGATTCCCTACACAAAAGGACCACTTCGAAAGATGCAGTGGCCTGCGGCCAATCAGTGATAGCACCGTATGTTTTAGTCACTGCCTACTGTGCCTCGTCTGTAAAGGAGGATCCACACCTAAACAGGGAAAGAAACAGAAATAGTATAAACTGACAGATCACAGAAAGTCTGAGTCATATGAGAGGGTGAGAGGGAAATTGTGCACCAAAGAGGCCCATCAGCCACTGGGAGAAGAATATATAGGGCAGTTACAGGCCCTCCCCCTTGGATACCATTGGCTGGAGTATGCAGTTAAACTTAACCACTAATAGGTGAGTGATTGACTTGGCACAAACATGTGCGTTTAAGTGCGTACAGCGTATGGCCTCACGTGGCATTATACATACAATCATACATGCATTCACAGATGGACAATATGCAAAATGTTGCACATATTTTGTGGTGGAAAAGACCGATTCGCAAAGGTGCCATGATCCCGTGGTATAATCTTTGAGGTGCAAGTTTACTTTTTCACTCTGATCATTCCGCCCTGTACTTGTAAATTCACATTTTCTGAATGTATAATCTATAGATAGAGCCGGGACAGCAACAGCCTAAAAATCACGTGGTCAGGGTAGGAGTTGTGATTTTGGAATGAACCAAAATAATTGGTGGAATTCCGCACATGGAACACTTACAGGTCTAATTCCGCCTGAGAAATATTTCCATCTCCCAGCCAAATGTGGACTGAGACAGATATTCTGCTGAGCAGTCCATCATCTCTACGTATAGGTAATTATTGATATATTCAATTATGCAATGCTAATTCCACCACTCAGATCCATTTTATGGGTGTTTCATTTGTCAGCATATTTGTAAGAGCCTCATATCTCCTGGAAGTATCAGTCTATCAGCAGTCAGCACTTTTTCTTTCATCTTCAGCATGAAAGTCAATAAAATTTCCTGTATATGTTTAAATGCTTAAATCTAGAAATGTAATGTTTGCTGAGTCGAATTAAAATAGATCTGATAAGGTGATTATCCTATCTGATGTACAGAGATCTTTATAATGTCATCACATTTTCTGTCTAAGTGTCAGGATAAAGTAACACAAACCTGCAACTCTTCAGTACATTTATAGTAAGTGATATTTGTACTACAGCATTGAAAGGCAACCGTCAAATGTCTGAGTGACTAATTCATATGGAAGTTCTGTTTTTATGCATGTTCTCAATTGCAGAATGAAAATGTTATTATGCATTTTCAAAGCTATGATAAGGGAAAATATCCTAATAATTACATTCCATATTCACAAAACACAAACAAAAAAAAATTACATATTCTGAGTCAGGGATACTCAACCTCATAGACTGCAAGGGGCCACATGGGTGGCCCTAGAATCTTCAAACTGGAAACACATTACCCTTTATCTCAATATTAAGTTAAAACAATACATCAAAGAAAGAGATACCAATCTGTTATAACAGGTGTGATGGATATGTCTGACAGTTACATGATCAACGTTTATATCGTCGACATCATAATATAGACAGGGTTGGAAAGTCGACAATAATGACATTGACTGTATTATAAGGTTGACAATTGAAATGTAGACAGCATTATTAGGTTGACAATAATATCCTTAACCCTAACCATATAATACGGTTTACATTTGAATTGTCATCATCATCATTACGCTATCTATATAACGCCACTAATTCCGCAGCGCTGTACAGAGAACTCACTCACATCAGTCCCTGCCCCATTGGAGCTTACAATCTAAATTCTCTAAAATACACACACACAGACCAAGAGAGACTAGGGTCAATTTAATAGCAGCCAATTAACCTACCAGTATGTTTTTGGAGTGTAGGAGGAACTCTGAGGACTCGGAGGAAACCCACGCAAATACGGGGAGAACATACAAACTCCACACAGATAAGGCCATGTGACAGAAGTGCTAACCACTAAGCCACCATGCTGCCCGATTATTGACCTAATATTGTCGACTTCCTGAATGTCGACCAATTGAATGTCTAGCAGTCGACCACATACTGTGATAACACATCAGTCGCTTATAAAACAAGAGTTACAATCTCCACCAAACACATATGACAATAAAACAGGAAGGAGCAGACAAAAAGGAATGAAAAAATAATTTTATGTGATTATTATTTTTTATTTCTATTTTTTATTGCTCCTGAATTCTGGGTATATCTCCCAGTGAAGGTCATTCTCTCGCATCCAGACCACTTCCTGGTGAAGAGGGTGTGATGAGTCCTCAATGACAATATTCGTTGTGAATCGTGTCATTTTGCCCCACCCCCTTACACAATGACACAATCGCAACACTGCCTTGCAGGGCAAGAGACAAAATGACATGATCTGCGGTGCCCAGCGACCCTCCACAGTTGCAGTTTACCCTCATTCCCGGAGTCTCCTGGAGGGGGCAAAAATATGTTGACAAGTATGGTCTAAATTAGGGGTGGCCAACCAGTTAGAGACCAAGAGCCAAAATTATCTGTAGGTACCGCAAAGAGCCAATTTTACCTTTTATATGTGTGCATATATATATATATATATATACCCAGTATACACATGCGCGTAAATACCATACACACATACATTGAAAATATAACATAATGTTCAATATTTTGCTAAACAAAAAAAAAATATCCACATTGCCAAATGTTGAGAATAATCATAAAATCAGCTCAGCTCTTACCTCGCTGCTGTGTCCAGTGGAGGAGGGTTCAAGGGAGCTTATAGTCTCTCCATAGTACCTGACGGTGCTTCTGTATCTACAATCCCTCAGACCTCATTACATGCCCATTGAATCTCCCCACATGCATTCAGTTCTCCTCACATGACACTTACATACACATCAGCCTCCCCACGTCATCAGACCTCTCCACATGTCGTCAAATCTACCCACATGTCCCAGAAATGGCCATCAGATATTCCCACATGCCAGTCAGACGACCCCACATGCTCCTTACATGCCCATCTTATCTTCCCATATGCCATTATACCTCACCACACGCAAATCAGATCTCCCCACCTGCCACCAGATTTCACCATACGCCCCTTACATGCCAACAGACCTTCCCACATTTCAAAAGACTTCCCACATTCCATCAGACCTTCCCACGTGCCCCTTACATGCCATCAGACCTTCCCAAATTCCATCAGACCTTCCCACATGCCCCTTACATGCAATCAGACCTTCCCACATTTCAAAAGACTTCCCACATTCCATCAGACCTTCCCACGTATCCCTTACATGCAATCAGACCTTCCCACATTTCAAAAGACTTCCCACATTCCATCAGACCTTCCCACGTGCCCCTTACATGCCATCAGACCTTCCCAAATTCCATCAGACCTTCCCACATGCCCCTTACATGCAATCAGACCTTCCCAAATTCCATCAGACCTTCCCACATGCCCCTTACATGCAATCAGACCTTCCCACATTTCAAAAGACTTCCCACATTCCATCAGACCTTCCCACGTGCCCCTTACATGTCATCAGACCATCCCACATTCCATCATACCTTCTCACATGCCCCTTACATGCCATCAGACCTTCTCACATTCCAAAAGACCTTCTCATGTGCCCCCTACATGCCATCAGACCATTCCACATTCCATCAGACCTTCCCATGTGCCCCTTACATGCCATCAGACCTTCCCACATTCCATCAGACCTTCCCATGTGCCCCTTACATGCCATCAGACCTTCCCACATTCCATCAGACCTTCCCATGTGCCCCTTACATGTCATCATACTGTTCCACGTTCCATCAGACATTCCCATGCGCTTCTTACATTCCATCAGACCTTCCCACATTCCATCAGACCTTCCCACGTGCCCCTTACATTCCATCAGACCTTCCCACATTCCATCAGACCTTCCCACGTGCCCCTTACATTCCATCAGACCTTCCCACATTCCATCAGACCTTCCCACATGCCCCTTACATGCCATCAGACCTTCCCACATTCCATCAGACCTTCCCACGTGCCCCTTACATGCCATCAGACCTTCCCACATTCCATCAGACCTTCCCACGTGCCCCTTACATTCCATCAGACCTTCCCACATTCCATCAGACCTTCCCACGTACCCCTTACATTCCATCAGACCTTCCCACATTCCATCTGACCTTCCCACGTGCCCCTTACATTCCATCAGACGTTCCCACATTCCATTAGACCTTCCCACGTGCCCCTTACATGCCATCAGACCTTCCCACATTCCATCAGATCTTCCCACATTCCATCAGACCTTCCCACGTACCCCTTACATTCCATCAGACCTTCCCACATTCCATCAGACCTTCCCACGTGCCCCTTACATTCCATCAGAGGTTCCCACATTCCATCAGACCTTCCCACATTCCATCAGATCTCCCACGTGCCCCTTACATGCCATCAGACCTTCCCACATTCCATTAGACCTTCCCACGTGACCCTTATATGGCATCAGACCTTCCCACATTCCATCAGACCTTCCCACATTCCATCAGATCTCCCACGTGCCCCTTACATGTCCTTCAGCCTCCCCGCATGTCATCAGACACCCCATTAGTTAAGCAACTGAATATTTTCCAATCTGCCCCTGCTGGTGCCTGTACAACTATTCTTTGTGAATGCTCTCTGCCTAGAGCTACAGGTTGGCTGCCACTGGTCTAAATACTAGCAGGTTCATGTTCTGCAACAATAACATAGTTATTTGGCTGTCACAGAGAGATATCTTGGGAACAAGGAGCTTAGGAAGTGGAATTGTGAAACACGTATGTATGAGAGCTTACAAATCATGAAACATTTGAAAGCCAATACTTTGGATATAAGCGAGAAAGACTGTGTTTTATGTCAACGCCGAAGAGACAGGTTTGACGCGGGGAATTTGAGGATAGAGCTAATGACTGCTTCTTTTTTCACCAAATAGATTTGTGCTGTTCCTTTTTACTAGACTTCAGACAGCTGCGGTACGATGTTCTGTACTGTCAGCGCAGCGCTCACACACACTAATTAGACTTAACGTGTTTCAGCAACTGACAAAAGAAAAACCCCCCATCCGTTCTCAGATTCATTTTTAGCTTATACGACTTTCAAAGAAAGATGTAACATTAATGGTGAGGACTTAGAAATGATATCTGCTAAATTGCTGTGATAGAGGACGCAGTAAGTCTTCATTTTAGAATAAAGTCTCTTGCATGGTACATGAAAGGAATGGGTAATCAAAGCCCAATTTTGAAGGCTCATATGGTTATTTCTGAAAAGGAACATGTACACAGTATCAGTTTACCTCTCTACATACAGTCTAACCATTGTAGCTATCTATATGGGTCAGTACATAAATGTATTAGGCATTGTCATGGTCCGTCTGGGTATCTGATAAAGATGACTTGAGCAGTGGGACTCCACAGTGTCACTAACGACTGCACACGATTTGAAGGGCAGAACGGCGGAGGGACGGGGCGGATGAATGTAGGTCATGTACGATGAGGGCGTGCTGATGCTGAAGTGGCTGATTCAAGTCCTGTATTGCGCAAAAGTACATTTTTGTAGCCATATCATTTGCACCAGCTGCAGAGCAGTGTAAGTGCGGACTGATAGTGATGTCACAGCATAGTCTTTCTATTAAAAATTACACGTACGAGTGCTACTAGAGAGCAAAGAAAATATGTATGCAAGTAAAAGAGACTTAAAAACTAATTGTATGTACAGTATGCATTAAAAGCATCATGATTTCTGTACTTAATGTAAAACAAAAATCTATATTTTAATTAATGAGTGTTTTTCCTTTATTTTAGCAGTTCATTTTTTTTTTATGCGTTATGAAGTGACCTTTTAGTGAGCAGCCGCTTGTGCGTATACTTCAGTCCGTTCTGTCTGTCTACATACGGAAAGTACAGCTTAGGCAGAGAATACTTACACTTCCATTCAAGTGAAAACATATCTTGAGATCTGCTTGGATTTTAATACGGTGGGATCTACGCTGAAGTTCTGTGCCTTTTTCTAAAACTCAAGTTGCATCCAAACAAGCCCTGTATGTCTCACACAAGTCAAAACGTCACAACCACTGGTCAATCTGAATGGCTTAAAAGTCACGTTATACCATGAGCACATGGATTATGCAAAACCTCCATTCTTACCAGCCTGTGTATTTGTTTTGAGAGGGGCCTACCTCAATTTTTGTCTCTGGTTATTGGATTTGTTCCTGCATACATTATTTTTTTCTTTTACCAGCTAGAAACAACTTGTCTTACAATAGGCTGCTCTCAGAGCTGGTACTGGCAACCGTAAGAGGTTCGACACCAGCACAGATAATCCACCAACCCTGCCAGTCCTAGGTCTCCTACTAACGCTTCTGCCTCTCGGCATTCCCATGAGAGATCAGGATGGGATGGGTACGTTCTTGGAATCCTGAGCTAACATAGTATGTGATGGAAGCTGCTCTGTTTAAAATCCCGAAAGGGATGTTAGGAAGGGGAAATTTTTAGGCAAGTTAAAGTGAGAGACTGAATAATAAGCTTTTAATGTGGCAGCTGATTGTACAACAAGAATCAAATGAAGTCTGAGAAAAAAAATCTGCAGCATTCACACTACTAAAACAAGTCATCTTCAGATCTACCCAAACGAGCAGGTCGGTCATGTGCGGAATTCTAAGCACTTCTGACATCTTTATGGGATACTAAACCTAAAAATTAAGGTTGCTGTAAAAATACAGCAATATAATTCACAAATATGTTTAGTATTCAAAAGTGATTTGTCAGACGATACTGCAAGACAGATAAAATAGGAAACAACGGCTTTATACAAGTTGTACCCAGCCAGTAGCCAACAACATCCGTACATTTAAATTATACATGTAAGTGCACAAGAAGGACCCAATTTTTAAGTGGGTGGAAGTAAAACCTGCAGCCAATCAAATCATCAAATTTCCACAGCAGAACTAAGTATTTCATATCATGGGTGAACTTATCTTGTGTAGGACCAGTGATCTGTCAATGTCATGTTGTTATGTTAGTGAGGACAGGGCTGTATGTGACAGGGGCAGTGACATGATGTGAGGAGGGGAATGGAGGCAACAGGAAGCCACAGACTGAGAGTTATATAGTGAAAAAAGCAGGTTCCCCAGCAGCACAGAGTATATCAGCGATGTGTTAGTGAGGACAGGGCTGCATGTGACAGGGGCAGTGACATGATGTGATGAGGGGAATGGAGACAGCAGGAAGTCACAGACTGAGAGTTATATAGTGGAAGGAGCAGGGTCCACCAGCAGCACAGAGTATATCAGCGATGTGTTAGTGAGGACAGGGCTGCATGTGACAGGGGCAGTGACATGATGTGAGGAGGGGAATGGAGGCAGCAGGAAGTCACATACTGAGAGTTATATAGTAGAAGGAGCAGGGTCTCCCAGCAGCTTTTGATATATATGAATGACAAATAGTGACTTTCATTAACGTATCTTCTGGAAATTCTTGGTCAATGACTAACATATTATTGCCTCCAGTGCTCCAGCATGTGATACTCAGTGACCTGTATTTACCTAGCAAGAATGAAAAGCTCTCAGAATAAGAACACAGCAGTGTGGATTCTCTGTATACAGAGAATTGCAGTATATCCAGCGTACACAAAGAGGGACACAGCACTGTGCACCCTCCATACATACAACAATGTAAGAAAATATTTTAATACATTACAGCTGCCACATTTCCTCAGGAAACACAAAAACCTGCAGCTCATTATAAGAAGCAATGACCTAGTTGGATCCGTTGAGACTTTGTCTGGGACATAATCTTGACAGGGATTGTCCTGAGATTATGTTATTCTTACAGGTAGAAGAATGTATTGTGACATCTCTGTGTTGAATACAGAATATGCTGGTAACTGAGAGCTCTATGGACGTTTTGCACTGATTTGTGAGATTAGATGTGGGTACATGTGAAGTTATTTTCTTAGACGTACAAATGTTTCCATTGATTAATTGATTAACATCTATAAATAAAAAAAATAGGCAGCATGCCCCCCTCCCCGCCAGCAAGTCTTCAAGCAGCTGTAGCTGTCTGTCTGAGCTGGTTTCCCCATACCAGGAAGAACGGGGGCATGGGGGTCCCCAATTATATAGTAAACCCAACCCCAAGCTGGTCAGAGCAGGGCTAGTGGTGCCTCTATGGCCATACTTGCCAACTTTTCCTCGTTGGCTTCAGGGAGGTCCCGGGGGAGGTGGGTGTGCGGGGGCGGGGCTTGAGGAATCCCATCATTTTAGCCCCACACCCTAAACGATTGTCACAATTTTGGCCAATTAGAGTAGGGGGCGGGGCTAAGATGACACAATATTTGCGTCATTAAGCCCCCCCCTGCCACTTATCTATTGTGAGGGCAAGAACCATGAGGTTGCTCTGATCTCCCGGGAGGTCTCCCAGAAATGCGGGAGTCTCCTAGATATTCCGGGAGAGTAGGCAACTATGTGTTAAAGAAAATCAGCTATTGAATCTCTATAGACTGAAATGTCTTTTACATTTCTGTCTCCATTACTGAAGTCATGTTGTCTTACCAGTCAGTCTATGATTAAATCTTGGTCTCCATAAAAAATGGCCACCTCCATAGGCATCAATACATGGACATAGGACACAATTTCTGAACTGTGTCATCATGCCACAGATGGCGAAGCCAACCACGTCTTGTACTGGCTCAGCATCAGGGAGAATGCCAGACTCTTCAGGGAGTGAGGGAGATCACCCCTATTTCAGTGAGTCTCCATGACATTCAGGGAGAGTTGCCAAGTATGCTCTATGGGTGGGAGTGCATAAATCAGTGTGCGTTCCACCTCTGAGAGACCACCAGCCTCATGCTAAAGTACACTGGATCTCTTCCTGAGCTGTGGGGCCTGGGGTGATTACACTAGACTGGGCCACCATCTGTGGCCCCAGTATAACTCATACACACAGTTTTGAACTTTATTAAAAATAAACATATTTTATTCTTTCTGGAGCCATCTTACTCCAAATGGGAAATATATTTTTTTATTAATTCTTGATCCATAGTAATTGAACTGGGAATAAAAAACAAATGTAACAAACATGAAAGATGCCCATAACAATGACCCACCCACATAAATGACACTAATACCAGGGCTCCCCTTCATGGTGAGCCAATCACAAGTGACCAGCGTGGAACAATGCTTGTGATTGGCCGGTAGTGAAGGGGGGCCCTGGGAACTCTCAGTTCTGATCATTCTGCTCTGGTTATTTTTAGTGTCAGGTGGATTGCTCTTATAGGAATTTTAGTTTGATCCGTGTGACTGAGAATTCCAGGCAAAATAATAATAATTATTTTGTGCGCACCTCCAGCCAATTTCCCCCAGTACATACAACATTTTGCAGTTAAATACTAAATGAAGCTAATACTCCACGGAATAGTTTTGAAAATTTTGCTCATCTTTAGGATTCAGATATTGCATGTGAATAAACAGCCAATCAGGGCTCGCTGAACAGTGACGTGAACTCAGACCAATGACAACATTTTAATGAACAGCAGTTTTAGGAACAATTCATATTTACTTTACTTTGGATAAAGAAAAAACAGAAAAATTTTATAGCAAAAAGTGTATGGTTAGGTTGTGGGTTATTTTTATTCATCCTTATGTAATTATAAATACATTGTTATCTCCCTCCCTCTTTACAACCCCCCCCCTTCCCCCAACAATATAGCAAATAGTGATAGATTTTCCCTGTGATCTTTAACTGCGGCTTAGAGTGCAGGAATCAAGGGGTGAATTTATCAAACATTCTAAAGAAGGAAAAGTGGAGATATTACCCATAGCAACCAATCAGCTTCTAGCAACTCAAGAGAATTTAAGGAGCGTTCTGGAAAGTCTGGGGCCAAAAAACAAGTTTTGTTTGGCAGTGTCAACAGATGAGTTAACCTGCCAAAATGTAATATTATCCTGGCTCCATCACAATAATGTAATTAAAAACAATATTGTGTTAATATGACTTCCCTCTTTCAAACAAGGTTTCCCCCAGTTGTCTACGAGCCAAGGACAGAGAGTTAGAGTCCCTGAAAGCACCTCTCCCCGTCCCTGTCATAATACCTGAAAAGTTCAATTTCTTCGGCATTATAAGAAAACCCACAGATCACAGTGGGACGTGACCTGTGGGTTTATTAACCCCTTAAATGCAGAGGACAAATGGGACTTAGCATTCAAGAGGCTTATATACTGAAATAATAACAATACAAAAATACAAATGACACCATTACCATCTCAGTACTTGCATGAAGCTTCTGTCTGATCAGGGAGAATAATTCTCCTGACTAGTTTTGTTTTAGATTTACCCCACATTAAGGTGACGGACCTCAGATAATCTCATCGTAGGAATTAAGGTGAAAGTTGCTTTCTAACTTCACAGCGTAGTTTGATTTTTACATGAAATGAGCTGTGTGTATTAGTCACTCAACCCGCTGACCTTAAAAAAACAAAATGGGCTTATTGGAGAGCTCTCGACTCAAATGCAAACTGCACTAAACAGCAATTACTGATTGGATCATTATCAGCATTCAGAGGTCTCTTTATATCACGCATAGAAAAGAGAAATGTTTGTCTGAAGATTTCCATTTCGTACATGTCTAGTCAGTAATGAATATTTTTATTTTGCTAAACTTATATGTTATCTGCTGGAAGCAGTTCTAGTGCTTCCACCTCGCCCCTAGAGGAGGGTGAAGGTGAATGGAGACCAAGGTGTTGGTTTCGGGCTGTCCCGCCACCGCTCTGTCCCCTAGGTTCTTCCTTGCAACTTCCCTTCAAATCCATAAACGTACCTCCCAGCTGTCCCCATTTCAGCAGCACAGTCCTGATTTTAGGGCCCATGTTTGTCCCGTGGGTGTGAACGACAGGGGGAAGGGAGTCATCTAATAGGCAGCCTAGTCTTTACAGTGCTAGGCACACCTCTGGGGTTACTGCCACGCCCTTATATGACCACACCCCCATGGCATGGACACGCCCCCTGTCCCGCTGCCGGGGACTTTCATGTTGGGTGCTATGCCATAGATAACAGCAAGGTAGAAAACTAGATCCACTGCACTCCTACAAGCAGTGTCAGAAATGGTTGCACTGCAGGGTGTGGAACCACTATGAAGACCAGAGGCCGTTGGGATCAGGCTTCCAATAATACCCCATTCATACTGCGCCAAAAACCCGGGTAAGTGCAGACGACCCGGGTCAAGGCGCAGTATGAATTGTGTGAGGTGTTTAGAAGAATTAAACACGGGACTTTTGGTGGGGTAATTCCCGGTTCGCCTGCACTATGATTGGTGAGATCCGGGCTTTTCAACCTGGGTCTCACCAAACACAATTTATAAAGTTAAAAAAAACAAAAAAAACATCACAAGAGGAGCCAATCAGAGCTCCTCTTGTGATGTTGCCATGGAGACCAAGGCAGACCCGGGAATTTCTCTCCGTGGGAACTTCTGTCCCCCGGCAATATCCCGGGTTCATATACCCGGGATATTGCCGTGGCGGCAGAATGAAAGCGGTATAACACATATATACTAAGGTAAGGAAACGGGTCTTCAGTGTATGCACCAGGCAGGGTCTCAGGAGGGTGTACCGATAATGCCGTGTTCCTCCGCTGCTCAAAACATTATTAATCAACCGCATGCCAGTAAGTGTATGTTTGGAAAGGTGTCTGATAGACTCTACCGAGGAGCAAAACCGGAGCAGTGTTCTAACCTGATGGAAGCCTGTGTACCTCTTTATTTTGGAGCACCCTCTGCAGTTCCTCTCTGTGGATGCTTCACATTTTGGTGCTGGAATTCTGGTACCTCTTTCCATACGGCGATTTCACAGGGGAGCCGCGGCCAGAGCCGGCGGTAAGCAAGGTAGGGTCTACTTGGTAATAATTGTGGCTTAGGGTTGCCTTGAAAAAATTACAGAGACCCTAAGGGTGCCTCGAATTGAGAATGTTTGGGATCCACTGCTGTAACCTATTGCTACATAATCTATTTCCTGGTACTTTTTCCTCCTTTATAATTATAATTAACATTTATTAACACATTGGGATTATACTCAGCATCCCTTTTTAATTGGGAAAAAGGACAAAAGGCAAGAGGTAAGGGAGTGCTGCTCGCAAGCTCACAATCTATCAGAAATAGGCGCTAGATACAAGTTAGGGGCCACATATTGGTCCGAGATTGTAACTTGACAAAAGTGCTTAGTGAGTCTAATGTTGGTTTGAGGGTCAGTCGGTTGTTTGAGTATAGAAGAAGAATAAATGTAACTTTATATGAACTGTATAAAGCAGATGTTCTCAGTTCGAGACACCCTTAGGTGCTCCATAATTTTTCAAGGTACCCCTAAGACAAAATAATTATAGAGCATTCCTGGTTTATAAGTAGTTGGGTCAAAATAACGTAATAAGTATTTAGGTCAGGACAGAAACAGTTATTACGTTTTTTTCTAAAATAATACACATAAATCCAAGGGAAAAGAACACAATTTGTTTTTCAATTATATTTCTTTCATAGAACAATTTACAGTTATCATTGACAGGAATAAGATCAAACAAAATAAAACAATATGTACAAAAATGTGCTTGGTTATTAAAGAATGTTATAAAAGCACCAAACTTATTTATTAATGAGATGTGTGTGTTTGTTTTCCTACCTTGAAATCAGCTCGGACACTTCCACCATTATTCCCTGTTCACACATTGGTTTTTGAACGGTAAGTGCATTTTATTACACCAGCTGCCGAAAACCCAGCTTCACGCAAATATGTTGCTGCGTTATGTTGAATTGTGCATATATTAAGAAACATGCAACTTTGCATGCTATGTAAAATGCATATCTCCTTAAAACATATCTGTAACACATCACACCAGTTAACCATTCCTTCAGGTCTCTGTTCATACCTGTTTCTCTTGGTTCTCACTCCCTGCATTCACTTGCTGGTCTGAACTGAGCATGCGCACACCTGGGGGTAAATGTATCAATCTGCGGGTTCTTCAACGCTTCATCATCCTGAAGCCTTGCTCTTTTGAGCACACCTGACTCACCTTCTCAGCGGTCTAGACACTGCTGTCTCTCTGCAGACCGCTGTCCCTTTCCTCGATCCTACTCCAGGGCCATCCTGTTCACCAGAACCTCAGTGCAGCAGCACCCCATAGACTGTTGCTCTCTTTTGTTATCTAGAACTACCACTTACCTGGTGGACTCGCCTCAGCGCTCTGACATATCTGCATTGCCACCTTTATCTCCTGGCCATCCATCTAGTCTCACTCATCGCCCACTAGAGGACAGCGACCTGCGGTTGGAGAGCCGCTAAGTCCATATCCACTTGCGGGGATCCCTGGTGAAAACCGTTCTTCCATTAGACTCTGCACCTCTACGGGGGTAGTATTCACCTGAGAAGACTTGGAGGCCCATCCTGACTCTAAAAACTGTGACAATAACATACTATTATAACATATTATTGATTAATAAATTGTAACAATGAATTCGATTCATACATTACCTTGGTGTTAATGGGTACTAGCCAATACAGAAAGACTTTCCCATGAACTGTCCAATCAGAGCAAAGCCATGTTGTGTTGCTTAGTATTTAGTAAAGACTACAAAAGCAACAAATGGAATATTTTATTGAGATTAGCAGGTACTGGTTTGGAGTGGTAAAACACCACAGAAGTAGATCCTTGCAGTTCACCAGCAAACAAAACTTTTATTGATCAGCTCATCCTCTACCAAGCTAGTCCACCAATCAGCGAGAAGGAGGGGGGCGTGGCTCTGCTAAACCGCTCTACTCTAAAAGAAATGTATACAGCTGCCCTTGACTGTAAATGGCAGTTGTATAAAGGAAGAGGTCATGAATGGAGGTTACTTTGTTACAGAGCGTGAATTCAATTGGACACATTTATCGGATTTTGAAAGTGATGGGAGACAGGCGATGTGTTTGAGGTTTGCTGGATTTCTATAGTGTGCTGAATAAGAATAGCGTTTATGGGAGATGTGGATGTCCTGAATCTGCTGAAATATCACTAACTGTAAAAAGAAGAAAGATTAAAGGGTAGAAAAGGTGATCATATGATTGAGAAGCTCTTGGTTTGTACTGACAGGATGAGGATATTGCAGCCAAGGAACAAAGACACAAAAGAGACACATGAGTATTAATTATAAGGAAGGGTAGTAGCGATCGGCCAAAATGGATAAATGGGTGTGAAGGCAAATAAACAAATGTAAAAAATGAATAAAATCAGCAAGTTATATTATCCGGAGCAGTGAGAAGGAAAATGCAGGTACTGGATGAAGCTGATGAAGATTTTTGCTGCTTGTCCTTAGAGGTTGATAACTGTTTGTTGCACCGTGTGATTTTCCATCACTTAGGATGTAAATCACACTTACAGCTGCCCCCAGCAACTGCCTCCCCCTAGACTGGCGCACATTGTTTGGAGCAGCTCATTTAGAAAACACGTCAGGATTCTCCTGGGATCCCCCTTAAACTCTAATTAGCCGGCACTGCACAACTGAGTAACTAATGTGCTGGTCCCCGACAGAACACAGGAGCAGGGCATCCGGATTATAAGATGAGTACAGGGTGGTAGTAGGGAATACAGTTATTTAACAGCGGAACAGAGAGGAGGCTAAAAAATGAGGAGTTCTGCGATTGATAGCCAAAGCTGACAATGGAAATTGACAATGCAACAGTACCCACCTCGTTAAATTATATTGGAGGAGGGGGCAATATATCAAACGTAATTAAAGTATTCCGTATTACTGTGTGTATGTGTATATATCTAATATATAAATGTCTAGTGGCGTGTGTTAGTCTGTCTGTCTGTGTGTGTGTGTGTGTGTGAAAAAAATAAAACCAAGCTGCAGCGCCACCTGCTGGGCGGAGTTATACACTGACCTACTAAATTCATAGTGTGTGTGGAAAAAAAAATTCAGAAAGGGCTGAAATTTGGTATACTAAGATGTTTTTAATTTGTTAATTTAATTTGTTAATTGTTAAAAGTGTTTATAAAGATTTAAAAAATATATATATATATTTCTTGAAGGAGAAGTGACAGTTGGGAGTGGTTGGTGGTTGCCGGGGGTGACAGTGGCGACTGGTTGGTGGTTGAGGCCTGGGACATGGCCCAAATGCATGACAAGAACCTTTTTAACACCTTAAGTAGCTTGATGTGACTAGAATGCATGAGTACCATGCACGGGTTAACTTGTATATATATATATATATATATATATATATATACTTTAATGTAGTTTTAATCTGTTATTGCACTTTAGGTGGTCTTCCAGCGATCAGTGAATAAACATGCTGGTTTAATAATTTTGCATTAGAAAATTTGTGTGTTTTTTTGCATGGTTACAATCCGTGTTGTCATTGTGACATTTGCTAGCCACACCCCTTATGATGATGTTGCTCTGTGTTACTTATTCATTGATTCATTAGCAGTTTTGATCTAGTGGGAGTGGTGTTACCCTGCAATGCATTCTGGGATAGCAGTGCTAACACTTCAAACACTTCAGACAGCTTGTTTCACATTGCAGCAGGTGTAAGGAATGTTAATTATGATGTGCAATATATGTATTGAGTATGTTTGACAGATTCTCACATGACGTGTCTGAGCAAAGTACTATACTGAAATGTTGGAATGGATTAAATATACCCTTTTGATACAAACTACAGTTTGTCTTAAATTCTTGAGTGCTGCCACACCTTGAAAAAATAAATAATAAAAAAAATATAATATATATATATATATATATATATATAAATTAAATACACTGATCAGCCACAACATATAAACCACCTGCTTAATATAGTGTAGGTCCCCTCGTGCCACCATAACAGCTCTGATCAGTCGAGGCACAGACTCTACAAGACCTGTGAAGGTGTCCTGTGGTATCTGCACCAAGACGTTAGCAGCAGATCCTGTAAGTCCTGTAAGTTGTGAGGTGCGGCCTCCATGGCTCGGACTTGTATTTCCAGCACATCCCACAGATGCTCAATCGGATTGAGATCTGGGGAATTTGGAGGCCAAGTCAATACCTTGAGCTCTTTGTCATGTTCCTCAAACCATTCCTGAACAATTGTTGCAGTGTAGCAGGACGCATTATCCTGCTGAAAGAGGCCACTGCCATCAGGGAATACCGTTGTTATGAAGGGGTGTACTTGGTCTGTAACAATGTTTAGCAGTTGAGAGATGGCAAATTTTTGCCTGGGGGGTAAGGCTCGACTCTGCAGCCTATTAGGAACATTTTAAAAAAAGAAATAGCAGATGGCCCAGTGACCCAGTCCAAGGTAGCTCACTATGGGACTGGTATGGTGGGCAGATCCCCCCCAGCCTCCCAGTCCAGCCTGACCCTGATGTTTAGGTAGGTGGTACATGTCAAAGTGACAGCTACATAAATGCCAGGACCAAAGGTTTCCCAGTAGAACATTGCCCAGAGCATAACACTGCCTCCACCACCTTGCCTTCCTCCCACAGTGCATCCTGGTGCAATCACTTTCCCAGGTAAATGACGCACATGTACCCGTCCGTCCACATGATGTAAAAAGAAAACACGATTCATCAGATCAGGCCAGCTTCTTCCATTGCTCCATGGTCCAGTTCTGGCACACATGATCCCATTGTTTGGTGATTTTGGTGGTGGACAGGTATCAGCATGGGCACTCTGACCGGTCTGGGGTTACACAGCCTCATATGCAGCAATCTGCGATCACTGTGTGTTCTGACACCTTCCTATCAGAGCCAGGTTTGGCCAGGGATGTGTTTTATCCTATCACAGGATACCTCAGGGCAGGGGGACTGTCAGTTCCCCTGTTCACCCAGGGTGGGGGATAAAAAAGAGCCCTTAAGGACCAGAAGTATGTTTATTTTGGGAAAGATTGAGCAAAGAGGCGATGCTTTGGTCAGGGTAAACTTTTGACGGACTATGTTACCCACTTGGTGAATGTATACTATGTATAAATATACACATTGCAGGACTATGTGTGGAGTTTAATAAATACTGACCGATTTACCTTGAAGGACAATAAAGTGTCATTCAATTCTGGCCAAGCGTTTTATACATGGAATCTGTGTGTAGCATTACCATCTTTCATACATGTTATGAAAACATTTGAGATCTGTAGATACGTAAATGCCAGACAAAAAAATTGTTAGAAAACACCTGAACAAATTATTCCAACAATCAATTATGGCTGATTGATGAGCTGGAAGAATTCCAATCTGAATCGGAACTCCTGAGTGTCTGCTTTGTCACAATATATAAGATTATTCTATAACATCCACTTACTCAGCTTCTCTGCAGATAAAAGTGAAACATTTAACAGCTCTCACAATACACGCACAACCTTGAACCACCGAAGAGACATATTGGAGCTTAGGAGCTAAGCAAAAAAGAAAAAAAAGGAGCAAATTTGCTCAGGCACAAATCATGTTGCAATGCACGACTTGCAAGTGCATTTGTTTATTTTGCCTGTGGCTGCTCTTCCATGTAGCATACAAATACTGGACTACGACTAGCTTTAATTTTACACTGCAATTTATAGTTGAGCTAAGACACGCACCCTCCCAACTCTAAATCTCTCTGCAGTGCAATGGTTTTGCAAAGGTCCAAATTCACTCCTTTTTTTTGCTTTGCTCTTAACTCCAAATGAGGTTCTCTAAGTCTCCTAAGTAGGAGTCATTTATATGTTGTTATTAAGCTGAATGAATCGTCCACACACAGCACTTTGCACAGAGCTTAAACATTAGATAAGAGAAACATGTAAATGTAAATTGCTTTCTTTTATTATCACAGTCCATATATTACCTTGTTCATTTTGCCAGTAATAGTGGTCTTCCATATTGTTGTAACAAAAACCTTTAACCCATGTGACACAAAAGAGTTTTTGCCGAACAACCGTGTAAGACTCCTGTCCATTATGGTGGGGTGACTCCAGGTGTCCCAATCTTTGTTCATTACTCCAGCCTCTAAAGCCCATGGTAGACAGGATGGGGTTTATAGAGGGGTTAGGGGAATGGGGCAAGCTGGTTTTTGTAGCCCTACACCCCTGTGGGCTGGTTCTCACTATGGCATGGGAACCTCACACTCCTGGTCTTCTTATCACGGAGGAAATCATCTCAGGCTGTCTTGTGTGCCACTGACTGAGGTTTTGGGGAGAGGTCATTCATTTTTGCTTTTAAACAGCTCACTGCTCTTCATCATCACCATTTATTTATATAGCGCCACTAATTCCGCGGTGCTGTACAGAGAACTCATTCACATCAGTCCCTGCCCCATTGGGGCTTACAGTCTAGATTCCCTAATATACACAGACAGACAGACAGAGAGAGAGAGAGTAGGGTAAATTTGATAGCAGCCAATTAACCTATTAGTATGTTTTTGTAGACGGTCTCATAGTGTACCTGTGCTTGACCTACAGACATTGCCAAGTAAATGCCAGGGAGGACCCACTTTCCCATCACAGATTCATGCAAACGAGGATTGCATATGCATAACTGATTGAAGCAACACAATGGGCCCGATTCTTTAAGGAAAGGAAAGAAAAAAATTAGCAACTTTGCACCTTGGCAAAACCATGCTGCATTGGAGGGAGAGGTAAATTTAAAATGTTAATGCAGATTTAGTTGGGGTAATGCAGTGTTCTAGATCAACTTTAAATTTCAGTGTACAAATAAAGCTATCAAGTATTTGTGTGCTGTTACGAGCCACGGCGTTGTCCATACCCGCCGCGGCTCGCTCTCCTCTGCCCCGGCTGTCTCCTTGACGACCAGGACGTCACTTCCAGCTTCCGGCCCCACCGTTGCTAGGGCAATGGTTGGACGCCATGCTGTCAGAATGCTATGTCCCGATGGGGAGATTAGACGGGTGTGTGTACATTAAATGATAATTTATTATCAGCCTCCTGGGGCTGATTAGGTTAGGCTGGGCTGCTCTGCTCCTATTGGCTACTCATGATATTAAATTAAGGCAGGACTGGAACTCTCTGCCAGTTATAGTGTTTGCAGTCCTGTGCTGTTGCTTACCTGCTGTTGGTCTCTTGTTTGCCTGATCTCCTGTTGTGACCCTCTTCTGTACCTTGGACCTTACCTGTTTGCCTGTTGCCCTGACCTTTTGGCTTCAATACTGGACTCCGCTGTTTCGCTTGTGACCCTGACCTCTACTTGGATACTGAGTTACCTGTCTGCTGCTGACCCCTGACCTCGGCCTGTCTCTGACCACCCGCTCCAGTCTGGGCTAGCACCTCCGGTTCTATCTGCACTGTGGTCATTGTTGAAGAGCTTTTACTACACTGAGCTTAAGACCTGGGGGCATCCAAGTACCTGTGAGCACATGAAGCTCTACTGGAAAGGTGGCTGCTAAAAGTGAAGACCTCAACTTTATCCGTTCTAAAAGCTCATCTTGGTGGTCGCGGGCCCTAACGTGTGCTACATGTAAAACCAGTCTGCATTTTTCTTATGTGCAAAATAATAAACTAAATTGCACCTCTTGTATTGTAACATAGGTTTTTCCAGGCGCAAACTTACCAATTTTTTTTACTTATTTTTTTACAGAATCAGACCCTATAATTCTATCTCATGTCTGTGCATCATCCTGTGCAAATTTTACTCAAGCTGCATGTCACCACACACATCCACATGTAGCAGCATGGACTTCAGATGAACTATGTCTATTGTTTGTAAATAATCCTATGTGTCTATCAGGCTACTGACACACATGTTCCCACTTAGTTAATTTAGGAACACAGCAAGTGGGTTCATTTAATTTTTATTGTGGACACGTTTTGTAACTAGCTTTGTTTGTCATTAAAAGTAAAAACCTGAGGCCTCTTATAGAGGACTGGTGATGGCTCTAACACAATCAGTTAATGTCTCACCCTATTACAAAGCTAACGGGGTGATTCACTAACATTGCTCAAAAATGCAAATCTGCCCCAAAATGACATCAACCAATCAGCAATTAGCTTTTACCTGCCTAATGCAACTTAAACACTAAAAGCATTTGTCTGATTGGTAGCTATTGTTTTAGTGAAGATTTGCTCCTGTTCGTGAATAACCCTTAGGGCTAGATTTACTAAGCTGCGGGTTTGAAAAAGTGGGGATGTTGCCTATAGCAACCAATCAGATTCTAGCTGTCATTTATTTAGTACCTTCTACAAAATGACAGCTAGAATCTGATTGGCTTCTATAGGCAACATCCCCACTTTTTCAAACCCGCAGCTTAGTAAATCTAGCCCTTAGTGTGTTAGTTTATAACTAATACAGTACCATTTGTGTCCAATGGTAACAAATATCAAATGGAAAATAATACAATTACAAAAAATTTGCATTTTTTAAAATTGTTGAAAACTATTAAGAAAATGGTTCATTATTATAATGAGAAAGTAAGGAAAGGCATGATTAATTGGTTGCACTGCATACTGTAATTAATAATCACAATGACGACATCCGTGTTCTTTAAATAACTTTTAAGTTTTGTTCATAATAAATATTGATTTACCCACTTTCTTAAGTCCTGGATGTGGGAACCAAGTGGTGACATCTAGTCCAGGTACTGGCATTATCACACCTCCTTACATTCATGTATGGATACTTTTTATGTGCATGGTGCTTTGATTAATATATTTATTTATTCTATAAATTAAATGGCTGGTGCTTGCAATTAATAAAAACCTATAATTTGTTTCTACTATATTACTGAGACAGTTTTTATGGAATTGCATCACTGACTCGTGCTTATTGCATTATTATTATTATTTTAATTTATAAGGCGCCACAAAGGGTCCGCAGCGCTGTACATGACATATACAGAAACAGTGACCCATGACACAACATGATACAGAAAGAACAAAAAATGAAGAACAAATATATATATACACAGACACAGGTAACATGGTAATTCAAATCAAATTATATCTGGGACAATGAATAAAAGTGATGGTAGAAATCAGCGAGAAGTAGGCTGAAGCTTAAGAAAACAGGGCTAGGGAAGCAGGCCAAGAGGTACAGAGGGTGAAGGAACAGTAGAAGCAGCACACAAGGAAAAAGGGTTCTGCTCCTGAGAGCTTACATCCTAAAGGAAAGGGGAAGACACAAATAGGGTGGTACTAACTGGTGGAGAGAGCCGCGATAAGGGAGTTAGGAGGACTGATAGACTTGATTAAAGAAATGAGTCTTAAGGGCACGCTTGAAGCCTTTGAGAGTAGATGCTAACCTGATGGAACGTGAAGATCGTTCCACAGCTGGGGAGCAGCCCGTGCAAAGTCCTGAAGACGAGAGTGAGAGGAGGTGATCAGTGAAGTAGTGAGGCGGCGGTCACAGGCAGAGCGGAGGGGGTGGGTGGGAGTGTAGGTAGAGATGAGATTGGAGATGTAGGGGGGGAAGGATTGATTAAGAGCTTTAAAGGTGAGGGTGAGGAGTTTAAATCTAATTCTGTAGGCCGTGGGGAGCCAATGTAGTGACTGTTGGAGGGAGAGAACAGGGATAGAGCGGCGGGAGAGAAAAATGAGGCGGAAGGGGGGGGGATAAGTTCAGTCTTGGAAATATTAGATTATATAATATATTATATGAATATTATACAATATAATAGATTTCAAAAATATTTTTTTTGCTTCAGAATAAGCTACATATTTAAATGAAGTAGAGCAATTAAGGCCATGTTATTTAGTGGAATTTAGGTAATAACATGAAAGTGCCTAAAAGATAACACTTACTTTATTTTTGTTTCAATAGGTTTTCAATGTGCTTCCACAGCAGTAGTAATACACTGATTTTTTTTATTATTAATAATATAATACTATTTAAATTAATAAAAATTATATAAGTAATATAATTAAATAATAATAATAATAATAATAATAATAATAATAATAATTATTATTATTATTATTATAATATACTATAATAATAATAATAATAATAATAATAATAATAATTATTATTATTATTATTATTACTTTCCCTGTTTATTTAAGATGTTCTAATGGAATTTAAAATATAAAATTTCAGAACAAATAATGTCATGTTCTTTTCATGAATTCCCTATAGGAATGTATACTAAAACATGAAACATGTGGCTTATTAACATCTGTTGAGATTTGACAATGCAATGGTGTGAACTGCTCTACTAACATCCAGTGTTTCTAATTTAATGCCGTTTTATGCTTTATCCAACACCAAAAACAGCATTAAACCTGCAAAGGTGTGAATAAACTCTTCATATTGGATGACTGATGCTGGATTTTTAACTTGGTTAACTGTCTTTTTATTTTCATTCCTTAATAAATACAATTCTAAATTCTATTCCTCCCAGTTTCTAAGTTTAAACTAATTCTGTCTTTTTTTTTTTTTTAATTAAGTGTAAATAAGCTAAACATGTAACCTAGCACTTTGTTTTGTGAATGGGACATCAGCTGCTGAAACAAATGAATCTATGATCATACTTGATTCATTGTAGTGTGCTGATTCCACCAAGCGATCAGTCTGCAATGAGCAAATCGAATTGAAATTTAAATAAGCTTGAACAGGCTTTATAATAAAGTTCATGAATAATTGAGGTAAAATCAAATATCAACATATTCTAAGCAAACTGGCTGAGAAAGCACATTCCGTGTTTGAACCATGTCCAACCATATTAATGAGAGAGAGAGATTTTTTTTCAAAGAAATATATGAGCCGCGATTACTGCCAATAACCATTAAAATTAGGTCACCTTCCGAAATGATAGGGGAAAAAAAGGTAACAGATAAATTGGAATCATCAGAGCTTAATATATTGTATATTTACTGCTATGTGGTCTATAAATTCATTTGTGCTGCCATTTTATTTTATTTAATTTCAAACAATGTTCCCCGAGGGCTTTTATTTGATGGCTGTAATTTACCTTTAAAGCTGACGCTGTGTTGATGGTACTTTTCACCAAGAATATTGAAGAGGTGTCAGTTCTTCCTGATCTCCACTAAGCACAGTGGCCTAGTGGTTAGCACTTCTGCCTCTCAGCACTGAGGACATGAGTTCGATTCCCGACCATGACCTTATCTGTGTGGAGTTTGTATGTTCTCTCCATGTTTGCGTGGGTTTCCTCCGGGTGCTCCGGTTTCCTCCCACACTCCAAAAACATACTGGTAGGTTAATTGGCTGCTATCAAAAATTGACCTTAATCTGTGTTAATGTCAGTCTCTGTGTGTGTGTGTTAATGAATTAGACTGTAAGCTCCACTGGGGCAGGGACTGATGTGAGTTAGTTCTCTGTACAGCGCTGCGGAATTAGTGGCGCTATATAAATAAATGATGATGATCCCCTGTCCAGAACTAGTGAGCTGTGGGCCCCGGTGCAGGGAGGCAGGTAGAGGAGACCGGGGCCCCTGACCCTCTGCATTTACCATGCAGTGGGCCCAATTATCTCCATAGGCCCCAGTGCACTGCAGCTGCCACAACAATGGTAGTTCTGCCACTGCCCCTATCCTAGACTGTGAAAGCTTGGATGAATGAAACTAAGAGTTAATTTTTATGCTTCTTGTTTCCATGGATTTTGAGTGGTCCAGTGGTCACTGATTGTAATTAGGAAATGCGGAGGCCGGCTTATATCAAATAGGGAGAAAGATCTCACCGCCAATTTCATTGGTTCAATGTTTTGAACTAAAGTAAAAATTTAGAATTAACAATTAGATACAAATTAAATGATAAGCAGAATCAAACATGAACAATGCACTTGTGTATAAATCTAAGTAACAAGATAAAATAATGATGAAATATAGTGCAGCTTCTAAGTAATTGACTGCGTCTGCATTTTTTATTATTTAAGAAATTCAACAATATAACATAATTTTTACATGGCACAAAAGGAAAACAATATTAAAGGGTAAATTAATTTTTTACCCCTATACACTGTATCTATACACTGTGTCTGATTATAGTTGAGGAATGTTTCTCTACATCTCTAACATAAAACAAAAACATGTGTAACAATATACCTGTTTCTTCTTTTTCCTACTGGTAAAAATAAGAATATTCCACTATTAAGGCAAATTTATTGCTACAATACATTAATCAATGATGCATTAATGAATCATTTGCAGAATTGATTAAACATTTTAGTGCAGGTATCTAGAAATTAAATGAAAATATTTCAAACGTTTTACTCTTTTTCCAATACTTGGGTTTTTACGATACGTCCAGGGCTGCCAAGAAGAATTCAGGGCCCGGGTACAACAAATTCATGGGGCCCCCCTCATAGTGAAGTAAGCCCCAAAATTTTTTTGCGCCGCCTTACGGCGGCGCAAAAAAGATTAGGTATATGGTCATATATTCAGGGGCGTGGCTAGCCAAACGGCAGTGCAAAAATTTTGGGAGGTGCGGTCATGCATTTGGGGGCGTGGCAAACGTGCCATTGGGGCGTGGCTAACATAAAAACCACTAGGCTCTCAATTCGCCGGAGCGTCACATATGTTTAAGCACTCCTGACTTTCAGGACATCTACCACCACAGGGTAGTATACAAACAATGCAGTGTGTACACAAACAGTTCAGTCTTGGCCTACACCTTACATTGGACACAACATTCACCGAAAATTGGTATTGTCCCTACTAGAATCACAACATTTCACACACTGTGCTGCTCTCTCCTACCTGTTCTTCTCACTTTCTCCACCTGTGGCTGCTGCTTTCTTTAGTTGTGGCTTGTCCGGATCCAGAAATGTTGAAGGACCTATTTTGAAAAAAAAATGGCTACATTTAGAAAATTACAGCCAGCCCCAGCGTTAAATCAATAGCACCCACGATTAATAATTAGGCCTTCCTCCAGCTCCAATATTACAATAATGTGCCCCTTCATCATCGCCATGCCTTATGATCACACTGTGCCCTCCATGCTGTTTTTGCCCCCTTCATCTGGCTCCCCTTCATCAGACTATACTATGCTGCTCCCCCCCTTTTTCAATCCCACTGTGCCATGCCTCCCCCCCCCCTTTGTAACCCCACTGTGTCATGCTGCCCACCATTTTTTAACCCCACTGTGCCATGCTGACCCCTGTTTATTAACCCCACTGTGCCATACTGCCCCGTTTTTTAACCCATCTGTGCCCCTCTCATTTTTTCACCCCCTCTGTCATGCTGCTTTCCCATTTTTTAACCCCTCTGTGCTCCCCCCTCAATTTTTAACCCCTCTGACATGCTGCTTTCCCATTTTTTAACCCATCTGTGCCCCTCTCATTTTTTAACCCCTCTGACATGCTGCTTTCCCGTTTTTTAACCCCTCTGTGCTCCCCCCTCAATTTTTAACCCCTCTGACATGCTGCTTTCCCATTTTTTAACCCCTCTGTGCCCCCACTCATTTTTTAACCCCTCTGACATGCTGCTTTCCCATTTTTTAACCCCTCTGTGCTCCCCCTCATTTTTTAACCCCTCTGACATGCTGCTTCCCCGTTTTTAACCCCTTTGACATGCTGCTTTCCCGTTTTTTAACCCCTCTGTGCTCCCCCTAATTTTTTAACCCCTCTGACATGCTGCTTCCCCGTTTTTAACCCCTTTGACATGCTGCTTTCCCGTTTTTTAACCCCTCTGTGCTCCCCCTAATTTTTTAACCCCTCTGACATGCTGCTTCCCCGTTTTTAACCCCTTTGACATGCTGCTTTCCCGTTTTTTAACCCCTCTGTGCTCCCCCTCATTTTTTAACCCCTCTGACATGCTGCTTTCCCGTTTTTTAACCCCTCTGTGCTCCCCCTCATTTTTTAACCCCTTTGACATGCTGCTTTCCCGTTTTTTAACCCCTCTGTGCTCCCCCTCATTTTTTAACCCCTCTGACATGCTGCTTCCCCGTTTTTAACCCCTTTGACATGCTGCTTTCCCGTTTTTTAACCCCTCTGTGCTCCCCCTAATTTTTTAACCCCTCTGACATGCTGCTTCCCCGTTTTTAACTCCTCTGACATGCTGCTTCCCCGTTTTTTAACCCCTCTGTGCCCCCCCTTATTTTTTAACCCCTCTGTCATGCTGCCCCCCCCGTTTTTAACCCCTTTGTGCCCCCTCATTTTTTAACCCCTCTGTCATGCTGCCCCCCCGTTTTTTAACCCCTTTGTGCTCCCCCTCATTTTTTAACCCCTCTGTCATGCTGCCCCCCCCCCCCGTTTTTTAACCCCTCTGTGCCCCCCTCGTTTTCCTCCCTTCACTTACCTTTTCTCCTCTCTTGGTCTTCTCTGCTGCTCTGTGCTCCAGACTGACTGAATGCTGGGCATGACATGATGACATCACACCCAGCATTCAGACAGTCTGAATAGAGCACAGAGCAGCAGAGAGGAGGGATGCCGGCTCCGCGATCAGGTGAGTATGTTTTTTTTTTTTTTTAAACTAGCCTGCTCCCCCCACCAACGACCGAGCCCCCCCCCCCCCCCCCCCCCCCCCCGCCAAAAAAAAAAAAAAAAAAAAAAGAAAGGAAAAAAAACGTTTTAAAAAAAAAATTTAAAAAATTAAAAAAAATCAGCAGCGCAAGGGCCCGGGCCGGGCCCCCTGACATGCCGGGCCCGGGTAATTAGTACCGCTCCCCCCCCCTCTCGGCGGCCCTGGATACGTCTATGTCCTTTGTATATAAAGGAGTAATGCTACTGTGAATATATTAATATTTAAAATATGGTTAGTTCTGAAATTCATGACATAGTTTGAAGATGTCTGGTATGGTGATCAGAATTGTTCCTGTAGTGTAATGAATAATTCAACGCTCATCAATTGCCAGTTTTAAGATGTAACTAGCATTAGTATTCTAAACAAATTTAAGATTAAATGTGCAAGTCTCAGTGATCTACACATGAACAAAACTGTGCAAAATGTTCTCTTGCTTTTTATCTATATAAACCATATCACGGCTATTGAATCCATGGCAACGGACCAGATACACTTACTGTTCTCTTTAATAAAAAAAAAAAAAGAAAGGAATATTTGCATTAAAGGAAACACTAACGTCGAAGGCTCTGACCAAGGTCAAAACAAAGACCCTCAAAAGAGTTGAGTTACAATTAATTTTAACTTTTAAGTCAATTTTGTAACCATTGTTGAGTGTCCAGTTCATTCATGTCAAATTTGGTGCAATTGTGGAAAATGTGCACAATCTGCTCGATGAAATTTCTTGGTCCATTTTTTGAGCTGACTATTTCCCTTGCATATGAGGTTCACAGACAAGAATGAGCAGTAAGCAAACAGGAGACACAGGAAGCAGAAACAGGAGAAGTCAAGAGACAAGCTGGAGAGATCAGGGCTGATAAAATGATGGTTAATTGACCATTCTTGTATGGATACCATTACACGGTTTTACTGCTCTTACTGCAAAGAATTCTGAATAATTGTTTTTTTCTGTCGATTCATTTATTTCTTTTATTTTAGCTTTGGCCCCTACCAGTAATGCAGAGAAACATTGTAAGCATGTACAACTGTTCCTCTATAAAACCACATCCTGATTGAAGCTTATTAAATAGTTAAAGAAAAGCACATTTGGACACTGATGCAGATCAAAGAATGTTAATTTTACAGACAATTGAATTATTCTTGAAATAACTGAAGTGTTTATATCTAGCCAAACATATTAAACATGGTGTGAGTGACATTACTTTGCTGGTGGGTTCCAGCTTAAAAGAGCTTTTCTATGACAGTTGAGAGTCTTTGTCTTTATCACTGTAGTGTAGAACAGGAGCCTGAGAAGTCGATTTACTAAAGACTCTAAAAGGGAAAAGTGGAAATGTTGCCTGTAGCAACCAATCAGATTCTAGCTATCATTTATCTAGTGCATTCTCGAACATGATAGCTAGAATATGATTGGTTACTGATTACTTTTCCTTTTTGGAAGCTTTAGTAACTATTGCACTGAATTTCAGTTACAATTTTCAGTCTCCTAGGTAACAATAGTATTATGAATAATAATAATAATATTAATAATAATAATATTGCAGTCCTTCGGATATTGTTTGACTGACCATCAATGACAACCACAATAAGGATATAAAGGAAAGTAGTACAAAGAAATTTGTCAAAAATGACAAATGGCAACAAAGTGAAGGAGATGCATCTTAATAGCTCTCACATGCCTTGGGTGTGTGCCATCATCTCCAACTCCAAACTTAGGATGGAAGGAAATGTGCAAACTTGTGCGTCCAGAAAGCTAGTTTTGCTACAGCTTACCATTGAATAGCAGTTGCCTACAGAGTCCACAATAGGTGGCACACTTGCTGAGAAGTGTGTAACATTGTCTGTAGCAACAGACTGCCTCCCTTTCTGTTCTTCTGCTTTCCGGACTCTATCGTAGGTGGTGGTCGTGATGGCTTTTTTTTTTTCTTGGACAACTTTTACAAAGCAATAAGCTTTGGAAAACAGCAAAACTCAAGATACAGAAAGGGATATCTTTAAGAAAGCAGGCAAACTCTTTTAGTTGCATTTAGTTTAGCATTTTTATAGCGGAAGTGGGCAACTACGAGATGGTAATGATGGTCTATGTAGGGAATGTACTGAGACATGTCCAGTAGACATCTCATCTTCATGGAAATTAAGCCTACGGCAGGGACAGTGCAGCACCCTGCTAGTGGGATGTCCTCCTCGGACTTCAACTCTTAATATGAGTCAGGGAGTGAGAGGAGGAGATTCCATTGCTTGGGCCTGGTGCATATTTAGACAATGTGGTACATCACTTACAAAGGGTGCATTGGAGCATTAGTTGCCATATATGAACCTGCCCTGCACTCACTTACTTTACAGGTGATCGACACTGAGTCTCCCATGTTTCCACAGTACTCCCAAACAACAGAGCTGGTTGGCCTGGGCTGGTACCTGCACCATACTGCTGCGCACTGAGGCTTAGCACAGCCTGAGAACCATGAAATTCAACTGTGAAGTTGGATGTATGGACCTGATAAGCCACATCTGCTGGTGCATCACTTGAGTGCACACTAGAATCAATACGAACAGAGCCACCACCACCGTAGCCTAGGGCACGAATACTCTCGGAAGCAAAAGCTTCTTAAGAACCACATAACACCAGTACAGTGTCCACATCACCTTCAAACTTGTAACTCAATATCTGCCATTGACAAGCAGATCAATACCACCTTCTATTAGAGCTGCATTGGACTCCATCAAATACTCATTCACCAGAACTTCCTCCAAGACAGCGCTGCATCGGTCTGAAGATGAAAAATAAATAAATAAAGGAGCCCACTGGGAGCAACAACTCTGGGTTAACTCACCTGCTGGCCCCGTGCACTGTGCACCGTGCAAAAAAACACCAAATCTAATATCAAAGAGTCCCTCACTGTAAATTAAAAAATCAATAAAGTGTGTCTGTGAGTGATTGTGTTTGAGTTCTCTGAGCATGGTGTGTATTTTGCGTTGTTTGTTTTTAATTTCAGTTATTAGGGCAGGAGCAGTTCCAAGCATCTAATGTACAACACCCCCTTTCCTGGAACTGAATTTAAAAAAGTGATTGTAAATAAGTCGAGTGCCTTCTCTATCAGGCTCAAGCAGATTGAATCTTTCAAATTCACAGAAGTTTAGTAATTCAATGCAAATGTTCAAACTTTGAAGTATATTCGTTTTCAAAATAATTTGCCCCTCTCTAATTGTCAGCATTTCTTTGAATATTTTTTTTAGACAAGACATCGATATATAGAGGATTACACTGAGCATTTTATTTGCAATCGTATCATTTCAACACAAGCAAAAGTATGAATGAAATAGAATGTATCTGGGCCGGACAGTGTGTCATCGAACTGTGACCTCAGGTTTGTGTCAAACACCGTCCTCACCTGTAACTACAGTAAACTTACATCTCACCTCCGCTGTCAGTGGCGGAGGTGAGATGTAAGACATTTTCATCTAGTCTGCATCGTGACTGATAGAATCTGACGATCGATATGTTTCTTTCCAATAAAGAGCCGGAGTGGCCGAAGTGAGAAATAAACTGTTATAAAATGAGTTAATCTGGAAACACTGCATAACAACTTCTTGCAAAATAAAATATTGACAGTACGTTTCATCTATTTTTAATGTCTTATGTATCATAATAAAAACCAGACAGACATCATAAAGGACATTACAACGTTTTCAAACAAAATATAGGTAAGTAATTCATTTACAGAAAAAAACAGAGGCACAGAGCTTTGGATTTTGTGCACCCACGCCTATTTTGGAGTAGGTAATTGAAACTGTTCTGTACCCTTCGCCATAATGTACTATGTGCTTTGCATTCTCTTATTTAAACCGCCCTCCTCTGATTTTGACAGGTGATCCCCAATATATGTTAGAGAGCGACAGCTGCAAGTAAGGTAAAAATTGAGGCATAGCAAAGCTAACGCTTGTCGGATCACGTGTGTGTACAGTTCCTATACGCGCACATTACTTTTTGGAGTCCGGCATCAGAGAGTGTTCACTAGACTTTGTTTAATGCTTGAAAAATACTAGTGCTTGATTTGATAATCAGTGTGTACTAGGACTTACAGTGCCTGCACCTACATTGCTGCATTTTTACTTATTTTGTATGTGCTCATAGCATACCCTTCCCGTCGATCCCCCGGCTGGACTAAGTAACAACCTCCAGGAAGTCAGAGCTACGTGTATAACTCTGCTGATAAATGGGTAATGAATATATGCGGCATACACCCGTAGATCATTAGAATATATTATCCAACAAATGAAATCTCATTTTGCACCCATACACAGAACTAGGCACATTATTTCTGATATCCTTTATTGTATTTAGAATGCCCCAATCCCAATCAACATTCCATAAGGAGGAGAGGAAAAAAATTCTTGCAACCAACACTATATTGTCACACTAATCCATATACACATCCGTTAAAAAACAACCATAATATTACACCCATGGAAGTGACAATAGAAGGTGAGGCGAGTGTGGTGGCTACAGGGCCTGGAGGTGAGGAACACCCGTGATGCTGCATCACCTATCTACCTCCAAGGCCCCCCGTCATGGTTCTTAGGATGGACGGATCCTCCCAAGGTCCCGCCGGGTTTGGTGCTGCTCCTCACAGAGTTGCGGAATCTAACAGAGCAGGTGGTTTTCGCCAGGGACCCCCGCAAGGAGGTTTGGACTTTGCGGCCTCAGCCCCGCAGGTCACAGCCCTCTGAGGGAGTACCAGGCGAGACCCGTAGGAGAATGCAGCAACTAGAAAGAGCTAGGGAGAACTGATTAGGAGAAGGTTTTACAGTTGGTGCAATAGTCTGCGGACTGCGTACAGATACCATTGGAATGGTGGAGATACAGGAAGCCACGTCCTAGTACTTACAAGTTAGGTGACCAATAGAATAGGCGCTGATAATAGAAGGGAGGTGCATTAAATAGTAGGAGTACTAGGAAGAGGGCCAGTGAGTGAACATCAGAAGAGATAAGAAGATCAGATCTGCAAGTGCGCAGACCCCAAAAAAAACATGGCAGCTGCCAGGAGCTCCGTAAAGCGGTCAGCGGTGAACAAGAAAGCACGCCGGGCCTCGGCCCGGGAAACCGAGAGCCTGGCATGTGACACCCACTTTCCCCCTGTAGCCCCTGTTCTACTCTTAAAAAAGTTGAGCGTAGATATCTTCCGAGTGGTGCATTCTTTGCATGGCACAAGCTCAGAAGACGTCCACTGGTCTAGTCTATTGATAGCGGAGTGAGGAGCCCAGAAGGCTAGATCGGCATTGATGGGACCGTAGCCAAATTTAACTCTGGCTCACGGCTATAGATTTATGTGCATGGCGTCAACATGTCAAGAAACAGCTTTAACACCGGACAGTGACAATTTCTGTGTTCATAAATATTATTGTATGTAATATTTTGATGGTGTTTGTAGCAAACAGAGCATTGAAATATGGACTTACTTAACACGTTAGCCCAGATTTTACCGCCAGTGAAGCTACATTGTTTATACCGCACAATACAGATCCTGTTCTCAGCCGCGTAGACTTAGGACATCGCTTGTTTCATTTCAGGCACTGAAATAGTTATGTTTTATTTTCTGCTGGTTCATTCTTTCAGTTACACACTGTACCGGGAACATCAGGTGCTTTCGAGGAAGAGATTATCAGAGAATTTGGCATTCAGTTTTCAAGGACTTTTTTAAGGTCCACATTCTGCAGCACAGTAAACACACTGAAATATTTATTATAATTCATATGTATTCATAGATCAACCTTCTGTTTTGCCCTCCTGACACAGAGAAAGAGACCTGTGTACAATGAATACTGACAATGAAAGAACTGCAGCTCTCTCTCAAGTGTCACTTTAAACATTCTGGTATTCGGATTTTTGAAGGAGAATTATCCCTTTTACATATGTAACAGAAGCAGTACAGAGACCCGTATGATGAGTATTTTATTTATTTGAAGATATCTGTATAAATGTTATTAAAGTTATTTTATCGTTTGCCAATAGAGAGCAATATAAATAAATTTGGTGTTACAGTAAATACAATACAGATGACTTGGCATGTTTCCATAGGTTCAGGCTCCTGGACAGTCCAGTGTAGTGTAGTTCATAGGTCAGTTCAAACGACACCCTCCAAGGGTGGGGGTCAGCTCTCCAAGGGTGGGGGTCAGATGCATACTAATCTTCCCACCAAAACCTTGTTTAAACTGGTCTATTTGTATTACACACACAATACCATTCTGATCACTAATTCCCTATATTCCATAACTAGCATACATCTCATAGCCGATGGAACCGAATCACTAAGGATAAATAGGGGATTAGAATGACACTAAACATGATATGTTTCCTGTAACCTGAACCTTAGAGCTCAATAAAGTGCTTCTTACCATTATTATATATAACTCTGAATTCAATAACATTTGTTCATAAATGACTGTGGGTTGAAACTATTATAAAAATGAACTATGTACAAGTGAATGTGTAAGTGTAAGTGTATGCATGCGTTATTTATCGTGCGATTGCGTTATGACACGTGGCGTACTGATCGCAATCGCACAGAAGGCCGAAGGTGATTCATATAACCAGATCTATCAGTTGACCCTGAACCCTCCCCGGTGATGCTAGTGACACAAGTGAATTACTGCACTTCCTCCTAAACTCACTGGGCGCTCTTACTGTTCCCTGCATGTGCTGACAAACCGTCTGGCAAAAGCACTGCAGAGAACCTGTTATAATCACATTGGGTCATATATTGGTGAGTTTTATCATTGAGAGCAAACTTGCCTGGTGTTCCCCGAAGTCTCCATAAAGCAGGTACGGTAAGGATCCACACTCCACAGCAGCCATTAACCTCATACTGGCTTCACAAACATTAATACAACCATTATGCATATATCCAACATAACACAGTTACACATAAGATAAGAAGAACAGCCAAAGTTCATAAATAAATAACTCCAGCCAAACATTTATTACATTTACAGTCAAATGGAAATTTAACTGTTCCATGAAAGGCCCCCCCATGAAATAGTATGAAGGAGTCTGGACCAAAATCAAACCCCGTTAACACGTTACATGCGGTAATATAAAATTGATATAATATAAAATTGAAGGTTTTCTGGACCTGTATTAGTGTTTCCAATCCACCCCAAGTTTTCTGCTCTGTCTTTTCTTCTCTCTCTCTCTCTCTCTCTCTCTCTCTCTCTCTCTCTCTCTCTCCCTCCCTCTCCCCCCCCTCTCTCTCTCTCTCTCCCTCCCTCCCTCCCTCCCTCTCTCCCTCTCCCCCTCTCTTCCTCTCCCCCTCTCTCTCTCCCTCTCCCCCTCTCTCTCTCCCTCTCCCCCTCTCCCCCTCTCCCCCTCTCCCCCTCTCTCCCTCTCCCCCCCTCTCTCCCTCTCTCTCTCACCCTCCCTCTCCCCCTCTCTCCCTCCCCCCTCTCTCTCTCTCTCTCTCTCTCTCTCCCTCCCTCTCCCCCTTTCCCTCTTCCTCTCCCTCTCTCCTTCCCTCCCTCTCCCCCTCTTCCTCTCCCTCTATCCCTCCCTCCCTCTCTCCTCTCCCTCTCTCTCTCTCTCTCTCTCCCTCTCTCCTCTCCGTCTCTCTCTCTCTCTCTCCCTCCCTCCCTCTCTCCTCTCCCTCCCTCACCCCTCCTTCCCTCTCTCTCTCTCTCTCTCTCTCTCCCTCTCTCTCTCCCTCTATCCCTCCCTCCCTCTCTCCTCTCTCTCTCCCTCCCTCCCTCTCTCCTCTCCCTCTCTCTCTCCTCTCCCTCTCTCTCTCTCTCCCCCTCCCTCTCCCCCTCTCCCTCTTCCTCTCCCTCTCTCCCTCTCCCTCTCTCTCTCTCTCTCCCTCCCTCTCCCCCTCTTCCTCTCCCTCTATCCCTCCCTCCCTCTCTCCTCTCTCTCTCTCCCTCCCTCCCTCTCTCCTCTCCCTCTCTCTCTCTCTCTCCTCTCCCTCTCTCTCTCTCTCCCCCTCCCTCTCCCCCTCTCCCTCTTCCTCTCCCTCTCTCCCTCTCCCTCTCTCTCTCTCCCTCCCTCTCTCCTCTCTCTCCCTCACCCCCTCCTTCCCTCTCTCTCTCTCCCTTTCTCTCTCTCTCTCCCTCTTCCACTCTCCTTCTCCCTCTCTCTCTCTCCCTCCCTCCCTCTCTCCTCTCCCTCTCTCTCACTCTCTCTCTCCCTCCCTCACTCCCCCTCCTTCCCTCCCTCTCCCTTTCTCTCTCTCTCTCTCTCGCTCTCTTTCGGTCTCTCTCTAACTCTCCCTTTGTTTTCTCTGCTCTATTTCACCCCTGATTTCTTTCTTAAATCTCATTCTTTCTTCTCTGTTCTTCCTTCCCCTTAAGTTTTAGTGCTCATTAGATGAAGGGGAAGTAGAATCACACTCTGTGTTTTCCGATCATTGATTACTGTGCTGGATAGAAGGTAGAAATTGAAGCAGAGCGGCTTCCATCGGTCATTGGGATAAGTGTCTAGGATATACAGAAGATGTTCTCTTGCTTCCCCTTATTGCAGAACAATGGAGGAAAGTGACTATAAAGGCAGTGATGCTTGCGTCACCATCTGAAGGCTCCTCCCTCTACCTCTTATTCATAAGAGCCACCAATGGAGAGGCAGGGTTAGGCACACTCTAGACAGGACAGCTTGGTTACAATAAAAACTCTGCAATGGCTGCTCTTTCCTTCAGACCATATGACCATAGTTTATCAAATACCAGAAAAGCCTATTTGATTTGTGCAATACTTTACCCAGCAAAAATGTTGCAAAACAACGTCAAATGCCTCCAAAATATAGATTTGAATTGTCATACTTTAACTAAAATTTAAAGTCATAGTCTGTGCTGGAGAAAAAGTTACTGTCATTTCTTTGCAATATTATCATCATCATCATTTTTTTATATAGCACCACTAATTCCGCAGCGCTGTACAGAGAACTCACTCACATCAGTCCCTGCCCCATTGGAGTTTACAGTCTAAATTCCCTAATATAGACACACACTCACACACAGACACAGGGGGACAGAGAGGGAGACAGACAGACAAGAGGGAGGGAGACAGACAGACGGAGAGTGAGACAGACAGGGAGAGACTTGGGTAAATTTTGATAGCAGCCAATTAACCTACCAGTATGTTTTTGGAGTGTGGGAGGAAACCGAAGCACCCTGAGGAAACCCATGGATACACAGGGAGAACATACAAACTCCACACAGATAAGGCCATGGTTAGGAATCGAACGCATGACCCCAGTGCTGTGAGGCAGAATTGCTAACCACTAGGCCAACAAAAAGTGCGTAACAAAACATCATTCAGATAATGAAGATTTAATACATTTTATTGATGAATAAAATATACCTCTATGCATTGTTATATAGAGGGGTACATTTACAAACAGCGCTGTATAAGATCAGTAGCATACAATCCACTAATGATTCTTTAAACACAATGGATGTACATATGCATACGTCCCAATATTATCGATTTAATAACCAGAACACTGCAGGCTACAGTGAAATCTGTCCATACTACAACCCTGATTGAACTAATCGCACTAGCAAAATGCTGACCACACCTCAGAACGACTGTTCCCCTCTCCTTATTGCTACTTAAATCTGTCATTGGAAATACCGTAAAATAACTCATTAAATTTGGACATCTCATCTACTGCTATCATCAACTGAGACAATCCGTTGTATGACAAAGATGTTGAACAAGTGTTTTTTTTTCAAATGTAGGTTCACTTAATCAGCATTTCAAGGATTACAGAGGATTGTGCTGCAAAATATCTGATTGTTCAGGGGGGAGGGAGATAGTACACAGCACATAATTATTTGTGAGTCAGTTTTCATGGAGCTAGGAACCTTTTTACAGTGTTACAAACCTTTTCAGCAAATTTATGGTTCATCTGTGAATGTGACATATGTAAACTTTGCAGTGGAGAGGATTCCACAGCTGATCTTCATCAAGGGCAACTATCACCGCTGTCACATTTGGTGGCAAAATCATTCAAATTCTGATTTAAACGCCATATTTTGCACGACTTACTTTACCCTTTATATAATTCCTGACAATATGTAGATATTGGAGCTACTTTCATTTCAAGCATCTATAATATAAAAGCCTAGTGGCGTGTGTTAGTCTGTGTGTGAAAAAAACAAAAACCAAGCTGCAGCGCTACCAGCTGGGCGGAGTTATACACTGACCTACTAAATTCTTAGTGTGTGTGGAAAAAAAAACTCAAAAAGGGCTGAAATTTGGTATACTAAGATGTTTTTAATTTGTTAATTTAATTTGTTATTTGTTAAAAGTGTTTATAAAGATTTAAAAAAAAAATATATATATTTCTTGAAGGAGAAGTGACAGTTGGGAGTGGTTGGTGGTTGCCGGGGGTGACAGTGGGGAGTGGTTGGTGGTTGCCGGGGGTGACAGTTGGGAGTGGTTGGTGGTTGCCGGGGGTGACAGTGGGGAGTGGTTGGTGGTTGCCGGGGGTGACAGTGGGGAGTGGTTGGTGGTTGCCGGGGGTGATAGTGGGGAGTGGTTGGTGGTTGCCGGGGGTGACAGTTGGGAGTGGTTGGTGGTTGTCGGGGGTGACAGTTGGGAGTGGTTGGTGGTTGCCGAGGGTGACAGTGGGGAGTGGTTGGTGGTTCCCGGGGGTGACAGAACGAGAGGAGAGTGATACTCAGGACCGCTGAGAGAGATCCCTGTGTCTGGATAGACATCTGGATAGATGTGGCGATAAAGATGAAGGATGAGGTGATGGAGAAGAATGATGAGGTGGTGACATGTGGACAAAACCACGTTAAAAAAGGGCGCTTGCGTCGGGAAGTAACGCTCTTCCCCTGAGGAGGCCTGGGCTATGGCCCAAATGCATGACAAGAACCTTTTTAACACCTTAAGTAGCTTGATTTGACTAGAATACATGAGTATCATGCACGGGTTAACTTGTTAAATATATATATATATATATATATATATATATATATATATATTTTATTTCCATTGATTTTATTTTCACGTAAACATAAGACTTTATCTCCTTACTTGCAAGTTGTGTTTATGTGACCTGGTCTTTGATGATCGCTTACGGCATATATTCCTCTCAGATAAGTGTCACTGAGGTATGACTTAGTATTATAGGGAGAGAGTGGGAAGTATGATTCCAGTGGTCATAACTTGGCAAATAGGGGAAAAACGTTGTATTATTTATTATCATAAATTAACTTTATACTACTAGGAGATTGGGAGGTAGGGAAGGTTGCTAGGAGAAGAGGTGGCAGCAGCACCGACCACACCAAGAATGCCCCCATTTTAGACTATATCTAAAAGATTACTGGTATGGTCAAAAAGCTGAAATGGCATAGCATGCCATTTATTTTCCATCAGGATTGCAATGATACCACTTACTATTTCCCTGATTGTAAACTCACCAATCTGTTTTTACTCTCATGGCGGTGCTTGTATTTACAACTTATGCCCTCTTACCCCAATTTTTTTCTCCTCTCCAAAAGCAGTACAAATCCTACTACCAATCACATGCGGAGAAAATAAATGTATATATTTTGCACATTGTTAAAAATAGGTTAGAGATTTTTGTTTTCATGTAACCACCTCAAAGATAGCAGAATTACAGACATACATAAAATAAGCAAAAAAGGATATTAATGAATGAATCATTGGTTAGACCATATTGAGCAGCCAGACGTTCCTGTGTTTCTACGCTCGAGGCCTTTGTCTTACAATTTAGCTATTTCAGGTTTATCTATCTCATTAATACACAGATTTTTCTATAACAAAGTACCAAGATTGCTACTTTTTTAAATTATATCGTCTCCTCCTCACCATATATGCAATTTCTATGTGGGCATCTGGGCATAATTATTCAGTTTTCAATATTTGAGTAGTGTTAAGTTCTCCCTATTGATGTAATTGAAATTGGCAACTTTAGGGGCCTGATTCAGCCAGGTACGCCTACTGAGCGCTACGTGTGGTTGTTTGCGGATATGAAGATACGTGCGCTGATAAATTCTGCTCTAGGTCTTCTCAGCGCTACTACACAAGACCATGCAGGATATCAATGCATCTGTGGAATATACATTCACGAAAGAACGCACAGAAAAAAAAATTCAGTTAATGTCACCTGTTTAAAATATAGGCAATAATGATAAAACTAAGTGTTTTGTTTTCTCTCCATTAAATAAATTTATTAGGATGCTCTTAATGTCTACTGAACATAAAACACATATTTACAGTTGTTCCTGATTACAAACACATGTTATAGCGGTATACACAGCCGTCGTCACTACTGATCAGGACTTAGACTAGACCTGTACCTGGAGCAAGAGGTACAGCAGAAAACCAAGTAACTTTGAGATGCCCAGAGATTGAATCGGACGTTGTGCCCTTACTGTACATTGACTATGGGTGGACGCCCAATCCTCGCCTCGTTCCCTCCCAGAAATCGTAGACTGTAGTAAGTGTCCTTTGTGTATGAAGATGAATTGAACGCTGCTGCATTTAGTTGCGAATGGTCCAGTTCTTCACAGAAAAATATTGCGGATTATACTCTCAAAATCGGCATTTACGTTCCCTGATGAATCAGACCCTAGGATTGATGCTTGTGATCCGGATGTGCAAAGTTATGATCAGCGGAGAGGAGGAGGACTCCGACCTTTCTACTTCCTGGAAAAGGTGTTCACCCTCAATGATTATTCTCTAATATCAGTTGCATACCTCAAAATTTATACATGCAAAATTCTGATAAAATAAGCCCCACCCCCGAATCCACACCTGCCCAAAACAACCGTTTTTGTGCAGCTCGGCCCATTTCTGTGTAAGCTCCACCCCATTCAAAGTCTGTTGCAATTGGTCTTTATATCTTCTATGTACGTGAAATATTGTATTATATTAAAACAACCTCTTGCTATATTTCTTTAACATATCTCCTATTTTTCTAGATGCCTAAACAAATTAATGGGGTCTTATTATAAACAGAGCTGCAATGTGAATTTAGAGTAGGATCAAATGCTGTATATTGCCTCCGTGCGTAATGTTATTTTTGTGTGTTTTTTTTTTAGCCGGTAAATGCAATTTTACATTTTAAAATCCAATACATGATTATCAAGAACATTGCGGTTTAGCTGATACATAGAACATGCACCAACAACTTTAGCTGGAAAGCAAAATTAATTTAAGTGACGATTAAGTGAAACTACCCCTAAAAACAGATGTGGTTTTGTCTATAGAAAACAGCAGAGGGTTCTTGAAATTTGTTCTACATAAATGCATAATGAGTCCATTACCACCTCAATGACATCTACCGAGCATAATGATTCATCAGATTTTCTATTAAGACATTGCAAACGCATTTTAAATCTATTATGTTGACAGTTTTGATAGCAAAAAATAAAATGTGCAAATACAGCAATCCAGAAATCTTGCTGAGCTATTACTGAGCCATCCCAGTGAGTCAGGACATTTACCAACGATAGACAGTGCTCAGGATCAGTCAGTCAGACAGAACATGAGAGCAGGAAAACTGCTACAATGTATCACTTGTATCACTTGTGCTTACAGTCGCTGCTGACGTTCTCGCTTAACTTTCCCCACTTTAACTTTCCCTATTAAAAGCAACAATTGTTACTCTGCTACCTTATGTATCAAGTGCCCCTTACATCTTAGATTGGAAGCTCATATTAACCTACATATTATGAAGGGTATTTAAATTGACCATTATTTTTTTTGTTTTATACAGTGTTGCACTATTATTGTGTTGAAATGCACTATTATTTTAGTTATACTCACTAATTCTTGCAATTTGCTTTCCTGGGGTCCGGGGGGGGGGGGGGGCAGGTGGATGTGTGGGGGCGAGACTTGAAGAATCGCATCATTGACCCTGTCCCCTAAATGGTCATAGCCATTTTTACCTATAATAGCAGGGCGTGGGGCCACAATGACACATGAACTGTATCATTAAGCCCCGCCCCTTGAATTTAACTTACCGAACAGGCTGGGATCCGGGAGGTTGCCCTGCTCTCCCGGGAGTCTGGGAGGACACCCAGAAAATCGAGAGTCTCCTGGACATTCTGGAAGAGTAGGCAACTATGATTTTAGCTGAAAATGTACTGATTTATGTCAATTAATAGCGGATGGTAGATTTGTAGAAAATAAAGTACAGCGCAGGTGGAACCTCTAATTTTGCAATCTTTATAGTGAAATCCTAAAAAAATCAGCCTCTTACTTGGACAAAAAATGCAACTAGAGCCATTTGTGGAAACAGACTATGGGGCTCTCATCTCTAGTCCTGGAACATCAACAACAGGTCATGTTTTCAGGATTTCTGTCTGTAGAAACAGGTGTGATAATTACTAACCAGGCAAAATAGAATAATTCGTCTGTGATTACAAAAATCCCGAAAACATGGCCAGTTGGTTGTACTAGAGGACTGAGTTTGGACTATGGGAAACACCAACTTTTATTCTAACTTTTACTTCATAAACGGTTTTTCAATGGAAAATATATATTTGTACACATGTTATACATGTTAGAGAGATAACTAGATATACTGTACTCACACATCAGTCCCTGTTGCTTATATGCACCTGCTATGATGTTTTCTCATATAATAGATAATTCCTGTAATTTCCAGGGTGCTTTCTGCATAGAAACATGTAAGCGTCTAGCAGTGTGGGATACAGTTTAACATAAATATGGCAGTATTTAGTGAGCAACCTTTGAGTAATCATCTGATTAACCATTGACATTAACGGCAGGGAAATGTAGACCATTCTTCCCTACAATGCACCAATGTTTGTGTCTGCTTATGTTCCGTTTAAATCCGTATAACTCTTGTGATATGTCATAATTATAGCAAGTCATAGACTTTCTCTGGTTTTAACTGTGACTTTTATTGAACACTTTAGCCTGGTACCTACCTGGTTTAGTTTATGTATTGTAGGGCGGGTTTTGAAGCCCTGTACTTTGTAATCCAGGAAACATCAAGTCTGTCCTAGTACATCTCACCTCCTGTTGCTCTCATAGATTAAAATCTCTTGGAGGACGGGGAAATCTAACTAGGTGATCTATAAATCTTTAGCACATACTATATTTATGCAATCTCCTTGTATTTGATTGAAAACACTTTATACTTGCATTAAAGTGGACTCTCATAGTAGAGTCATCTATTGTGCAGACTATCAAATTACTCATTCCAAGTGCAATAACCGAGGGTTAGGCTACAAAGTGTCACTTGGAACTATTTAGAATACATTCTCCATCAAACTGGTCACCTCTATGGTGTAGGCAACAGGTCCACTTAAAACAGTTAATCCACCTACAATGCTATATACTTGTATGTACTTGTTTATGTACATACAAATTGCTGTATAAAGTAATAGTAATTAGAGCAATTCCCATGATGAAAAGACAATTAGAGATCTACCCCACAGCTTAAGACCAGATGTTTAATAGACAGATGTTTAAAAGTAGAAAAGTGCAGACTACAAATACAGTTATTAACATGATCATAACTACAGTGTTTTAGAGTCACAAAGGTTCTGTTATTTTAATTGCTAGGGAGAGCTAAAATATGCATAGAGGCCTATCGGTGTGAAGGAGATCACCAAGGGATTCAGCATTCTGCTTCTCCATTGTGAAATTTACTGTTTTCAATAAAATTCACATCCGTACGTGGACAAGAGAAGCCGGGACCGCAGAACAGATTATATTGCAGCATAAAGTGCAGGAGATAATTGGATCTCAAATAAAAGGCCTCTTGTGGGTCCATGGCTTGTTTTTGCCTTATTAACTAGAAGTTTTCTGTGTTGTAAAATATAACACATAGTATAAAATAATATACAATGATATATACACTTATACAGACAAATATAAAATTGTAACTTTACTCTTTGGCCCCATAAGTCATGGCTGCCCCAACCACTTATATAAAAGCTACAAAAAAGTAATAATTATTTAAAACAATCTAAATGTATGAACTTTGTTAAGCTTTGACACCACAGTTTTCCCAAACCACTGTATAACTCTCAGTCTGTGGCTTCCTGCTGCCTCCATTCCCCTCCTCACTTCATGTCACTGCCCCTGTCACATGCAGCCCTGTCCTCACTAACACATCACTAATCTCCTGATATACTCTGTGCTGCTGGGGTACACCGCTCCTTCCACTATATAACTCTCAGTCTGTGGCTTCCTGCTGCCTCCATTCCCCTCCTCACATCATGTCACTGCCCCTGTCACATGCAGCTCTGTCCTCACTAACACATCACTCATCTCCTGATATACTCTGTGCTGCTGGGGGACCCTGCTCCTTCCACTATATAACTGTCAGTCTGTGGCTTCCTGCTGCCTCCATTCCCCTCCTCACATCATGTCACTGCCCCTGTCACATGCAGCCCTGTCCTCACTAACACATCACTCATCTCCTGATATACTCTGTGCTGCTGGGGGACCCTGCTCCTTCCACTATATAACTGTCAGTCTGTGGCTTCCTGCTGCCTCCATTCCCCTCCTCACATCATGTCACTGCCCCTGTCACATGCAGCCCTGTCCTCACTAACACATCACTCATCTCCTGATATACTCTGTGCTGCTGGGGACCCTGCTCCTTCCACTATATAACTCTCAGTCTCTGGCTTCCTACTGCCTCCATTCCCCTCCTCGCATCATGTCCCTGCCCCTGTCACATGCAGCCCTGTCCTCACTAACACATCACTCATCTCCTGATATACTCTGTGCTGCTGGGGGACCCTGCTCCTTCCACTATATAACTCTCAGTCTGTAGCTTCCTGCTGCCTCCATTCCCCTCCTCACATCATGTCACTGCCCCTGTCACATGCAGCCCTGTCCTCACTAACACATCACTCATCTCCTGATATACTCTGTGCTGCTGGGGGACCCTGCTCCTTCCACTATATAACTCTCAGTCTGTAGCTTCCTGCTGCCTCCATTCCCCTCCTCACATCATGTCACTGCCCCTGTCACATGTAGCCCTGTCCTCAATAAGATGATCATATGAGTGGGCAGGTCACAAAAGCTCAACATAGTCATCTCCAGCTGCTCGGAATATCCCAGTGCTGTCATTGACTATAGCTTATCCTATCCTCACCATGAAAACTAAGGGCATCTTGGATGGGCAGGAGTTGGAAAATGAGTATGAAAGTTCTCAGACTTTAGTCAAACTCACTTTATGAATAAAATGTCCTTTTGCTAAGAATCAGCTTTTACCATTGTTGCTTATTACTCCTCTTTGCTGGTTATTGCTGGGGTAGTTTACTAAACAACTAACAGGCTGAAAAAGTGTCAAGAGGAGTGATCAACATCGAGTTCAATCCTGGCTGCATTGAGCAGGAGAAGTGTCAAAAAAAATAGACAGTTACTATGGAAAGACGGCAAAGTCTCTTACTAAAGAGTAACAGTGAGCAAAATTTTCAAATCTGTTTGACCTCAACAATTTACAACTGTTGTATACGCAACAATTACATTTTTACCTTACCCTACCTTAACTAAGGCCTGTAATCCCTCTCTCTCTACTGGTATCTCTCCACTTTCGGACTCTAACTCTCTCTAAAATTGCTCTCCGATCTCTCAGCTCCCATGGGCCTCCAAGTTCCTTGAGAGAATTGCCAACACTCGCTTCATACGCTTTATTTCCTTACACAACTTATTGATCCTCTTCAGTCAGGCTTTCGTTCACAATGGTCCACAGAGACTGCACTAAGACTGTCAACAATTTGATCACTGCTAAATTTAAAGGAAATTACTTTCAATTCTCCAGGATCACTCTGCTGCATTTCAGACTGTTGATGACTCTTTTTTCTTACAAACACTCTAATCCCTAGGCCTTCAGTGTAGTTTCCTGGTGCTCATCCTACCTATCTAATCGCTTTTTCAGTGTTAATTTCTCTGGATCCACCTCTGCTCTGCTTCCTTTATCAGTTGGAGACCACAAGGCTCAGTCCTAGGTCCTCTGCTATTATCTATCTACACCACTTCTCTTGGAAAACTAATAAGCTCCTTTGGATTTCAGTATCTCTATGCAGATGATACACAAATTTATCTATCCTCTCCTGATCTCTCACCATCTGTGTTGTCTCGCGTTACTGACTGTCTTTCTGCCATTTCATCTTGGATGTCCTCTCGCCAACTCAAACTCAATGTTTCAGAAACAGAGATAATAATATTCCCACCCACCAACAGAAGTTACCTACCTGACATTTCTATTTCTGTTGACAACATGACAATAAATCCTTCCCTTCAAGCTCGCTGCCTAGGTGTAATCCTTGACTCAGAACTATGCTCTGTGCCCCACATCTAATCTATATATAAATCCTGTTACATACATCTAAAAAACATTAAAATGCTCACGATAGATAACATAACCCACAGACCTTTGTCTTAACCTGACTGACTGTCAGTGACAGACAGTGTGATACTTTACAGATGCGCCGCGGACACTGAAAAACAGCGGCGGCGGCTGCAACCCTCTCCCGAGCCACTGACTAGATTAGAAAATCTAGTCAGCGGTGCCCTGCAGGTCCCGGCGCCCTAGGCAACTGCCTAAGGCGCCGGGCCTGCCCGTTCCATGCCACATCCCTTATCCATGAGGCACCAAGTACTGCTAGAGCTGAACAACAGTCCGTACCATACCACGGCCTTCATAAACGAGGCACCAGGTACATCCAGAGCTGAGCTTCAGCCCGTACCATACCATGGACTTTATCCACTAGGCACCAGGTACATACAGAGCCGAACCACAGCCCGTACCATGCCACAGCCCTCGAACGTGTGGCATCCAATTTGTCCAGAGCTGGACAACAGCCCGTACCATGCCATGGCTTGATTTATACCTCCGAGGTTGAACCACAGCACTCATACCACGGCATTCACTCCCTGTTGTACCAACGTACCTCCCGGGTTGAACCACAACAGCCGTACTATACCATGAGCCAGTGCCTCCATTCTCTCCTCATACCTCCGGGCTGCACCTACACTCCATCGTCAGACTGGCCCCTGCATACCGTGGCCATTTGTTCCGAAGCACGAGATTCTGTACCTTTAGCAGGTAGCGAACACTTGCACCAGAACTCAGGGTTGGGCGGGAGGGTCTGCTGTCCTGGGCCATGAGATAGAGATAACTCCACCCCCACTCTATAAACTAATCCCTTATCCCTGCCCCCTCATGACACTTGTTTGTACATGACCACACCTACTCCTTCTGTTAACCGTTAGTAAGTTAAATAGTTATGTAACCAAACCAAAGATTTTAGTTTTCCCTCCATCCCTCAGTTCTCATTCCATAATATGCATATATTTCACTCAGGAGACTGCAAAAAACTCATGCAAAATGCAGAAAAACACATTTAGGATCCATTACATTTACAAATACATACATAAATATATTACATACACCAGCAAATCAAAGGACAGTGGGTAGATGTCTCACTAAGGAGGTGACACCGCATGGACTATTGCAATTCCCTCCTTACTGGTGTCCTCGAATCAGACTCTCACCCCAGTAATCTATTTTTTCACTAACAACTAGATTGATTTTCCTTGCAAATCGCTCTTCCACTGCTGATCTGCTGTCAGTCTTTACATCGGTTGCCTGTTTTTTACCTAATCCATTATAAAATACTTTAACTAATATACAAGGCCATCCACAAAGCTGCAGCAACATACATCTCCTCACTTGTCTCAACATATCTCCCAACTTGACACCTTCGTTCTGCACAAGATCATCATTTCTCATCCACACTAATTACCTGCTGCCATTTCCGGTTACAGGACATTTTCACCTCTCTTGCACAACAAGATTTTCCACTAGTCTTATAACCTTCAAGGTTTCTCTGAAAAGCCCACCAAGGGATACTTTTAATAATATACAAGGCCATCAACAAAACTTCACCAACAAACATCTCCAACAACCCACCAAGACTCCATCAAGTTATCAAGTTTCTCAAACCCTCTTAACCCCCCTAGGTTACCCCATTACCACCCTTTATACTGTTCACATAAGAATTGCATCTTTTCTTTCTATACTCAATCAGTCTTGACACCCTGATAAATCTGGCTGGATCAATATGCAATTTTTAGCACTAAACCTCATGTATTCAACCCCTATAGTCCTATACTTTGTTAGCTTGCAAGCAGGGCTCTCATAACTCTCTGTCTGTCTGTAATACTCAGTCTTGCTTTATTACTGTTTTGTCCCCAATTGTAAAGTGCCACAGAATATGCTGGTGCTATATAAATAAATGTTAATAAAAATAACAACATGATGTATTGAGCAGAGAGGCATTGGAACACCCCTCTGAGCTCTCTCTGCACTGTATCATTCTATTTCTACCCCTGTCCACCACATGACATGTTGAAAGGTTTGAGCCTGTGTTTGTGTCTGGCAGACAATTTTAATTTGCCAACCAGAGAGCTTTTGAAAAGGACATAATGATTTGTAGGAGGATATCTAAGAAAAACAATTATCAGAAGCATCTTTAAAAGGAACTTAATTTGTCATTGTAGAAAAAAATATTCTATGTGGTATTTGTACTTTCAGATTGTATCAATAAATTCTTTCAATCTATGAATGTGACAATTAGTTATTAATACAATGACTGTAAATATCTGCCTGTACCGATATCAGTTAGGGAACGTGCAGCCTGATATATCAAAAATTAGCTTAGCCAATAGTATTTATAACAGTCTATTAGAAAATACATATATTTCTTTTTTAAGCATACAGCAATAATGATATTTGACCTAATGTTATGAAAAGTATTCAGGTTACAAGAGGTTTTTAGAGTGGCAACGTTATTGTTACAATGTAATTGCTCTTTGATATAAAGTATCACTCTGCTATTTTACTTCTCAGTGTTCTGTATTCAGCAACACACAGCGAGAATATATCTATTTGTAGCTTTCTTAACTAAGAGACGAATCAGTCTAGGAATAATCTCTAAATAATTTTACTCTTTACGCATTACATAGCACTGTATCTTTGATGGGTTTTAAATATTTCCCAAAGCTTTATTATACAAGTTATGAATCTAATGGCATGTTATGTTCGTTTCATTTCTATTTCTAAATTAAACTAATAAAGAATAATTTTAATGTTGTTATAGCTCCTGTTAAAATAAATTTGATATCATTAACTCATAGCCCTTAGAGTGCTCATGTGAGAAATGATTTAAATTATTTTAATTTCAATGCCTAGTTTTGTAGTATTGATCTGGATAAGTCCAATATATTAACTGGGGGAGAGGGGGGGGGGGGGCCATACAAGAAAAACAAAAAAAAATCTTGCGGGAGAATTACTTACCTGCTGATTTTTCAACCTACATGGTTTTCTGGTGCTTTGATGTCTGGTTTCAAAACCAGATGATTCATCTGCATGGTAAACCACCGCTTATTAAACATAAAAAGTTTTGGTTCAGACGGACGAGATAGTTGCAATGCTGTTTGAGCTACCTTGTCTGTCAGGTTTAAAAAAATAAAAAAAAATAAAGGGGAAAGAAAGTTTCCACTTCCGAGCCCAGCCACATCATCAACCCTAAGGAGAGGAGGGTGCAAATAATTACTGGGCCCCCACATGTGCGGATGACTGGTCAAATGCTGAGTATCACTAAACTCTTCCTGGCACCAATAACTATTGGGTACCAGGGTAATGAACTGCTCGTGCCCACGTTAGTAATAAAATAAATATTAGTAACCCCATTATTAATAAAATTATACGTAGTGTCTAATTTCAACAAAATAACTAGCAGTGGCTCAGTTGTAGCGCTCATGGTTTTGAATGCAAAAAAATTAATAGAGAATAAAAATAATAATAATAATAATAATAATAATTACTATTATTATTATTTTATTATTACCATTATTAGTATTATTAAAGATACTGTATTATTTTTATGTCAGGGCTCATTGGGGCTAATTAGTCTGCTTAATAAATGTGAATGCTCAGGGCACATTTGGGGGGAAGGAAGCCTAATTTTTAAAACCCAGGGTTAATTTTATTGTTGGGGCTGATTGGGGGCAGGGGATACAGGTCTATTTATTAAATGTGATTTGTATTTAATTTAGAGAGTGATTGTGGGAAATAATTTCTTAAACATAGATGTTATTAATTTCATGCTAGGTTTCAGGGGCAAAGGAGGCCTAGAGTGTTCACTCATTGTTTGGCTTTCCATGAGGGGAATAGTATCTATATCTTTTCCAAACAGGGCCCCAACATTCCAGGATCCGGCCAAGAAACAACAGGAATTAAGAAACCAGCTGCATCAGGTAGTCAAAGCTGCAAAAAACAGGTAGGAAAGATCAGCACAATCTATTGCTGGCATTCAGCTAATGTGGCTTCCATACTCTCCAAAATGGAGGTAAAGCATGGAAAATGCCCCCAAATATTCTAATGGAGTTGTAACAATATCATGTATTTACATCAAAGCATTACTGGCAACCAATGCACCTTTTATTTACTTGCAAAATGCTGTTGTTGTAGAGATTATTAAACTACGTGATTACACTGGTGCACGCTACCAGATTAGTGCAAATTAAAGTCCAACAAATTTAATTGACTTCAAATGTTTCCAGCCCATCAGACTTTAACATATGCTAAGTTGTGAACACGTCAGCACTTTCTTGTTACAGGGATTACTGATAAATAAGACACTTGCATCTTACAAGTGGTTTGGAGTAATACCTCAGAACAGAGGGGGCCTAAAAAGGCATCATTTGCAAACTTTGGCTTGGCTATCAAAGTGCCTTGTCCCTCACTTATAACTGTATTTGTCCTGCAAATAAACATGGGTTGTGCACCTACCAACATGGGGACAAGGGGGCAACCAACAAAAAAAATATAATCCCATATCGAGATTGTATTACATTGCAGCTGGTCACCATTCACCCAGTAGATTAAAGTCTACTGCAACTGAAATAAACAATGAATCACCCATTACAAAGAGGTAACTTTCAGAAACGATTGCCTCAACGTAAAATTTACTGATTGCATAAATTAGGTGCCCTAGGCCTCAGTGGTATCAACCGTGAACGTAATTGGAAAGATATAAAATATGTGTTTAGCTTCTGTAACTATAATAATTGTTAAATTAGTATCTGAGTAGCTGTCACAAATTAAGAGTCAGACGGGACCTCGGGATCTGCTCTGGTGGACACTACCCCAGAAAGGGGCAGAGTCTAACGGAAAGAGAGGGGTTCACCAGGAAACCCCACAAGGGAATATGGACTTCGCAGCTCCCTAACCGTAGGTCGCGGTCTTCTAGAGGGCGATGAGCGAGACCAGATGGAGAACCCAAAGACTAAGGCCAGAGAGAGAAGATACGTCTGAGCTCCGGCGGTGTGCCCAACAGGTTGGGAAGAGCCAGACTGCCAGGTAACAAGGAAAGGATGCCCAATGGTTCACAAAGTGGAGGAGAGAAGTCAGGTATACATAGAGTGCAATGGTCGGCAGAGTGGAAATGCGCTGAGGTTCTGAGGAGTGGGAAAGCCCTGGAACAGGACCAGAGAGGAGGCACAATGGTCTGCAGTATGTCAGCGGAGTCTTGAATAAGGAGTAGGTGAGTCAGGTATACATAGGAGAGTGAAGGTCTGCAGAATGGAGATGCGCTGAGGTCCGGATGAGCTGTATAGCCCTGGAGCAGGACCAGAGAGGAGGCGGAACGGTCTTCATAAAACTCACTGATCCCAGAGTACAGCATGAAGGTGATGTTACTAACAGGAGCCAGAGGAGGAAGCATCCTAACAGATAAGGAGACCTGAAGATCTGACACTTAGGGCTTGAAGGAGGTGCTTTATATCGAGGGAAGCAGCTGAAGAGCAGTCAGTGCGAAGCCAGAGTAAAGTTATAAAAGCTGGATCCGCGCATGCTCAGATCCGCCAGCAAGATGGCGCCCATCAGCTGAGGAGCGCCGCACTGCCAGGGAGAGAGAGTGGCTGCAGAAGGGGGACAGATAAGCGTAGCGGGGGCTGAATGTGAGGCTAGCGGGTCTGGTGTGTGACAGAAGCATGGTATAGATGAGATAGTCACATGATAAACATATGAGAATGGCCTGATTGGCCGAAACCTGTCAGGTGATTGCAGCGCTCACCTGTGCAATCTTGTTTTGAATGTTTTAATACATATAATAAATGTTATGTTTTGTTTCTAAAAACAGACCTTGGGGTTGTCTTTACGTTGTTAGACAGGATATCTGAGTACTTAGATTGTACGCTCCTTTGAGTAGGGTATTCTCTCCTCCTGTCTTCACCACTGTTAACTCTGCTCTTTAGCTACTTAGCCCTCCTCCTTGAGGACCCTCTTCCCCCTGTCCCCTCTCACTCCCTCCTCTCCCCTTGGGGGTCTCCCTGTCATCCGTGCCTTCGCTCTTGGACTCCGTCGTTGGCGGACCTTCCCCTTTCCCCTCCCCTGCCCTCTCTAGCTGTGCTTTGAGCTCACTGAGTTAAGGTGCTAAATGTTTACTGTACTGTGCTGTCTCACCTCGTATTGTAATTTTGTTTGTCCCTGTACGGCGCTACGGACGCCTAGTGGCGCCCTATAAATAAAAATTAATAATAATAATAAAATACTAACAGTCTACTACTCTGATACAGACAGATGAGCAGGTTGTAGATATTTACTGATGCTTTATTCTGTTGTTCTCTTTCTAGAATTCTTGTCATAATTCCTATTTTATTTTTTTTAGGTCTTTATTGCTATGTACAAATTACAGACTAATCAGGTGAGCAGGAAAGTCTGCTGTTGTCATTGGAATTTGCACCTGAAACAAAATACAGCAGTAACCGGGTTTGTGTAAGTGATGTCGTCCCAGATGCACGGCGCAGAAAGCCATCTGTTTCACAAGTACATTATGTATAGTACGTGGCCGGGATACAGAGCTGGGCCGGTGACCAAACGCTAACACCTTCGCCTGCAATAATGTTCTGTCGTCAGCTGGAGTGACTGTTCCCTTCTTTGTGCTATTTACTTGACCTTCCATTTTTCAGTTACACTTTCAATTTGCAGTAAACAAAGCAGATTAATCACAAACGTTCGAGTTGCTTGTACTTGTCACCCGCGCTTAGATGGATGAAGCGCTGTTAAAAAGCTGGTATTAAATGAAAGTTCGAGGGGAAAATGTTTCCATTGGCAGAGGCTATAGTCTATTGTTCTGTCCCCTGCGTCGAAGTTATATGAATGCAGTTAAAATGCCATTTATATTGTCATCTGTCCCTTCTTGGATGTGTAGATGCAGGTTGAAGGCTACGGCCCAATGTGATCTGTTTGACCCTGAAGCTATGACAAATATTGATGGCCGGGCCTGGCAGCGTTATCTAGCTGAGCTTTTAGACGTAGCCAAGCACAGGATGCTACAAAGCTTTGTGTGTTAGCCCTACAGGGCCCCGGCCATTGCATTTGTCCAAGGGAAGCAGCTAAAAAATAGATCTGAGGGTTTTGTCATTTGAACAATAGAAATGTTCCAACCTTTGGCAAATGATATTTTATTTTACAGGGATCCTTACTAAAATAAGTAGTGTAAATATAAAGTTCAAATTTTAAATAGAGGGAAACATATGAATATTGTTTATGATCAGTCGTATATTGAGACATGTATTTGTATAGAAATTAGCTTTAACCTTAAATATCAAAGAATAACAGTTTCACTTTCCTCCAGGGATGAATCACGATAGTAAAGAAAGTAACGCTGACTTTAGCTCATGCCCCATAGAAGTGATTCATCTTCCAGGACTCCTGCGCTTTTCTTACAGATCCGTCAGAAAACAGGGAGTAGCGGGATGAGCAATGACTAGACGCCATCAAGAGATTGCAGCTTGTGATTGGTGGCCCAGCTCACACCTTTCTGCCGTCCTGAGGGCTCTGGTTCGGGGGAGAGGCCCTGTACTACACCCTTTACTAGATTGTAGAGCAGCTTTAAGTTTCAAGATAAAAAAAAAACTCTGCACAAAACCATTTCTCTCATTCTGCATGAAAGTTATTTTTAATGCACAAAATGAAAAACAACACAAAAAAGTAAAACTCATGATTACACTCAGTGGATGTGACGGACATGCAAGAATAAACACAGGGGTGAATTTTTTTCAAACACTTAAGTTATTGTCCACCAAGCACATACACGATCACATGGCCCCGTTCAGCTTTCGTTGTACCTGTGCAGACACTGAGCTACTTGCTGGAGACTCCTTTATATCTTAAATAAACCATGACAGTAAGTCTCAGGACTGTCTTTATTTTATGTATTAGATAGACTAAGGCTATAGCTAATATCTGTTGTGGATTACAGTGATTTATTCCTTATAATACAAGAGTTTTCCTAATGAACACTGAAGTAATAACAGCAAAAGTCATTGATTATTGGTGCCGACATCAAAATTCACTATTTATAATATATTTATTCACAGGAGTGGATGAGGCAGCCTTGTGAAAGGTATTTTGTATAGTTGGGAAACAGCTGTCAGCTTTTCCATTGACAAAGTTTTATTATACTAGATTACGTGACAAAAATTTCGAATAGGCACCCTCAATTAATTCCAAACTTTGCAAGTGTGCCTGGTTCTTCTACTCTCATTATATATTTATATTATATATTTGCAAGAGTTTATATATATTATCATCACTTGTGTATTCACCATTATCATCACCACCATTTATTTATATAGCGCCATTAATTACACAGCACTGTACAGATAACTCGTGGTCAGTCCCTGCCCTATAGGAGCTTACAGTCTATATTCCCTAACACACACAGACTAGTAATAATTTTGTCATTAGCCAATTGACCTACTAGTATATTTTTGGAGCATTGGAGGAAACCGGAGCACCCAGAGGAAACTCAAGCAAACATGAGTCCAGTTCCCACACAGATAAGGCACTGGTCGGGAATTGAATTTGTAGGGGCAGATTCAATTCTAAATAAATCGCTGCATAGTGTCCCGGAACGGGCGCGAGACACTATGTGACGATTTTTTAAATTGAATTTTAGTGAAAGTAACTCGGAAGTTTGCTCATGCCCCATAGAGGTGAAAGCAAAAGTAAGTGTTACTTACTATCGTATAAAAAGTAATAAAGCGTGAACGCAATGTTCTCAGCAACATCGCGGCCAATTAATTCTGCCCCATAAAGTAAAAACATGCCAACAATAGGAATAAGCTCAGTTCTAAGCTCCTAGCTGGAGGATAACCTGGTACTGAACATGGTAGTAAATGTGTTATCCAGAAACATTCTATACCCACCAGTTAGGACTTGAAGGATGCAGTTCCTCTGTTTCACCAGATGTGCTGCTGTTTTGGACTTTGAGTTCTTTACCTTTAAGGCTACAAATCTCCTCTCTCTACCTGATTACCTGCACCTGTCTCTATGGTTTTACATTCTTGCCCCTTGCACTGCTCAGTGCTGTACTTGGTCCTCGGTACAGATTACATCTGTGAACTCCAGCCTTATCCAATCTTTGTTCCAGGGTCCCACCATCATCATCATCATCATCACCATTTATTTATATAGCGCCACTGATTCCGCAGCGCTGTGTATTCTGGTATCTGTTCCTGATCCTCGCTGCTTCCTGTTTGATTTCAGCGTTATTCAGTGTCTGTGACTTCCCAGGACTGTTAGACCATCGCACATCCCAGTTATTCATCTATGAAGTTACCCAACTGCACCAGCTGTATTCAGGTATTGTTATACAAACCTGATTCTCAGAGACTGTTTCCAGTCAACCTGTCCAGTTGTTATTCCGTAAGCTGGGGCATTTTATATTATTGCTGTACTTCTGTGATAGTGCGGCGCTGTTATAGTTTTGTTCCATTTACTGGACAGTTTGATGTGCACCATTGTTTGCTGTAACCAGTTAACCTGCCAACATGTGTGTGGAATAAAGTTCACCACTATTTCACCTACTTTTGATTTATTTCAATTGTTCTGTTAAACACAAAGGTGTTACCCATTGCAGCCAATCAGATTTTAGCTATTATTTTCTAGAATGTACTAGATCATACTTGCCAAATCTCCTGGAATGTCTGGGAGACTCCCGATTTCCGGATAGGTCTCCTGGACTCCCACGAGAGTATGGCACGTTCCCGCATCTGCCCCCTTCCTAGTAAATTGGGCAGAAACAGAGCCACAATGATGCAATTCTCAAGGAATTGCATAATTTTGACCCTGACCCCCCACTGTAAAATGATTTGTTTGCATCATTACATCACAATGGACGGGGGTGACATGATTTTACAAGCCCCGCTCCCTCCGGGAACTTCTGGTAGGAGACTTCAGAATGTCTGCAAGCATGTACTAGATACATAATAGCTAGAATCTGAATTTTCCTATGGACACGTTTCCTTTTTCGAAGGTTTGATAAATCTACCCAACAGTGATTCATACCACCACCCCATCCATCCTTTCCTTGTACTGTATAAAATCATCATACCCGCTCACGTCATAATATAATAAAACTGTAAGCAATATATATTAGTAAAATTCATATTTTAGCATGGAGTCATACATATCTATAGTCAGCTTCCACAGTATAACAGTTCACTACACAACAATGTTTCACCCCCTGCAAAATGCTACATATGTTGGAAGACATAAACATCAGCGGTAATTAATAGATTATTTTCTACAATACAGTGATCATTTTAAATATTTTTCACCACAGTCAAAATTTTACAAATAAACCTAAAACACTAATGAATAAACCCATTTGGAACTTTACAACAATATGATTTTCTCTCTCACTAATTGATTTTTAATGATGCTTTCCTAGTTTATTATGTACATCCATAAAACATCGGTGTCCCTTAGATTCACTTTGGTAAAACAACATTTAGCAACAATTTTTTGTGCAGGAGCAATTACAATAAAACACAAGTAGACCCATGCACTCGGAATCCTGACATAAAGTCCTGCATTAGTAAACATTGCTTTCAGATTTAAAAGGACCTCAATATTAGCATTATCTTACTTAGTTTGTATGAATAAATATCCCCCTGGCTGGCTGTTTTCTTCATTTTTATTACTTTCATTTTTAAATGAAATTATGTTACATAAAGTAAAGTCACAGTCCTCAAATTTAGTGGGCCATTCTATGACTGTAGAGCAAAACTCTCAAACTCTCTCAAAGTTGGTTTATATATAATATATGTTTTTCATTGGATGATTATTTTATAGCGCCTAAAAAAAATGGTGAAAACAAAGGTTTTCCTTCCACACCAACATTATCCTCCTCTTATTTATAAATCTTTTATGGATTCTTAAAAGAAGAACAAGTGAAGCATTGTCATTCCACCTTACGCTTAGAGAAGAAATGACTTGAAGCCAGCAAAATCAATGCTTGGTATGAATTGAGGACTGGTTGTCCACCAGAAAAATTAAAGATTGGAAATTTTGCATTTGACAATGACTCTACTATTATTGCAGACTTGTGTTCTGGGCAAATATCGTACATTCAGGCTTTGTAATGTATATTATGCATGAGGGCACATTGGTGTGGAAGACTCCGTAATAAATACTGCAATCTCCCTGCGAAATGCGAAATGAAGCAAAGAAGCTTTTAGTGAGCTCTACTGATCTAAACAGGAGAAGATTGAAAAACACAATATATAATTGGGTTAATTAAAACTTACACACCTTCTTTGCTTTCATTTATTAAGTGGTGTGAAACTGGGTATCCATGCTGAAAATACCTCTCACTGCTCAGTAATTAAGAGCCACCTCTAATTTGGCTGCTGCATTAGAGTGACAGTGGTAGAACATTAAAATCTTAGTTTCATCCCTAAACTTATAATCAATGATTGGTGCCTGACAGTGGACAACAGTGAAAGATGGCATTATTCAGCAGTCTGTTATATGAATGTTCAACATATACATATTGCTTTCTATATAACACAGGAGACCACATAAGTTATGGGACCACACAGGGCCTGATTATCCAATAGATTGACTAGTCTGCAGCCTAGGGTGCAAGACTTTTATTAGTGGCAGTGAGGTATCAACTGAAGTTAATTTAAAATATTAGAGAATAGTTGTTCTCCAAACTAAAAAGAAAACATGAAAAAGGCTGAAAACAATGACCCATACTTGGGTGGGCGCTTGAGGATAAGTGAGTAGGAGAGACAAGGATTTCGATAGGTGCAGACATGACAGTCCCCTTTCCCTTCGCATCTGCACCCCCAGCACCGCACATTCGTGCCTCCGTTCTGCTATACAGTTCTGATTTTAATTAAAATAAAATAAAATAATTTGCAAAGATTGCTGTTAGCCTTTTAAACAGCCAAGTGGAGCTGAGTCTTGAAAATACGACAGCATAAATATTGGTGGTTAGCACTTATGTCTCACAGCACTGGGGTCATGAGTTTCGATTCCCGACCATGGCCTTATCTGTGTGGAGTTTGTATGTTCTCCCCATGTTTGCGTGGGTGTCCTCCGGGTGGTCCGGTTTCCTCCCACTCTCCAAAAACATACTGGTAGGTTAATTGGCTGCTATTAAATTGACCCTAGTCTCTCTATCTGTCTGTGTGTGTGTGTGTGTGTGTGTGTGTGTGTGTGTGTTAGGGAATTTAGGCTGTAAGCTCCAGTGGGGACTGATGTGAATGAGTTCTCTGTACAGCGCTGCGGAATTAGTGGCGCTATATAAATAAATGATGATGATGATTGGTGGGGAGTGAAGGATTCCCGATGTGAAATGAAGGATGAATTCGTTTTTAGCTATGTGTATTAACCTGGCGTAGGAGAAGGGGCTCTATGAGCATGTTAGCCTAGGGCGACTTGAACCCTTTTCAGGCCCTGGGACCACAATTCCATCCCCTGGTATATTTAAAGGCCTATCATTGTCCACACTTTGTATTCATTAGTGGCACCTTCATCACCATTGTTTATTGGTACGGTGAGATAAAACTCTGCAGAGCTAATAATCATACAATATAAATGTTGGACATAAAAAAAACAAACAAACACAGACGAGGTTGAAGCAATAGGACGTGAGACAAAGGGTAGAGAGTAGTGTGCTTGTGAGAGCTTACAGCCATGAGGGAGGGAGAGACAATGGGGAGACAATAGGACTACTGCAACATGGAACTGGAACTGGGAGAACATGCAGAGGGAGAAGCATCAGGTGGGAGTAGTATAGGAAATAGTGAAGAGGTGCATAGTTGTGGCACTTCCAGTGATAGACTGCACTGGTGCCGTGTGCATGCTGTTGCCTTTATTTCTCCAAACACCAGCATGCAAGAACACTCCTTGGTTATCAGAGCATGCTGGTTCTTGTAGTGCCACAACCACTTGCACTATATTTTCACATTATTACCATGGTACCTAACATCCAGGGATACCATTAGAGACCCAGACTCTCTTGGTATGGGGGCGCAATTGTTTGTTTGGCCCCGTCTAGAGGACCAGGCCAGAAGCTGAGTAGCCTGTCCATTTAGGAGATGAAAAGGAGGGTTATTTGTTTTTCTTATGTTCTAATTATGGACTTTTTTTTTTTTCCCATTCTGACTGGCAAGATTGCTTGAACAGTTTGATTTATCTCAATTGTGTGAATCACATCCTTCTTTTTTTTAATAATAAACGGCAGTTTGGTAAACAGCTACTTAGTACATGGGACTGTTTGTATACTCTAGAAATAGGGATTCCTGAATTAGACTTGGTGGATTTGATTAATGCGCGTTGGCGTGTGGTTTGGCCTTTAGTAAATTGCGGAGTTTGCACACCACTCATCGAAGTGCCAAAAGCCATGCGGTTTACCGTTAGGCAGAGCCAGATTAAAATCAAAACGTATCTTGAGATACACTGGGATTTGAATATGGTCAGAACTACAGCCGATTTCTGTGCTCTTTTTTAAAAAGCAGCTTGTGGGCAGGTTGCATTTGGACTTGAATAAGGCCCATTATGAGCGAACATTTGGGCTATAGTTTTCACAAGGGAACAGACTGAAAACAGCCACTGATCATTTCTGGAACTGGTTTGCCAAATTGTTACAAAAATGTGAAAATTTGCAGTAATTCTTGAATTTTTAATCAAGTAAACAAAGTGGAACAAGTTCGGCCATGGTGGAGTCAGTTCATATATGACCTAGCTGGTTTGTACATGGTAGATTTATCACATTAGAGCTTAAATTGATTTAAAAACATTTTTTGGGGGCATACATAATCAGTTAAGTTTGAATTTAAAAAGCAACAGTGTTTACAGACAGCATTAAAAAAATGTTAAAATACTTTAGCATTATTTTAATATATTGCATAGTTACAATATAACAATATTTTACATGTTTTTTTTAACATGAACTAGGTGCTCAAACCTCAAACAGAAAACCTTGAATGCTAATGACATAACTTGACCGTGAACGACAAACCTTGAATTGCTTTCCCATGTCCAACAAAGTCTATGGTAGACGATCTTTGAGAAGCATCTTTCAGTCTTAGAGCCTGTTCATATAATAATCCACCTGCATCTTGTTAACAAGTTCAAAAATACCCTAAAATATAGTATTGTTCCTTTCCTCTCTAGTACATAACCTTGTAGCGTTATAGCATTTTATGGAGCCATATAAGTTGGGATTTGTGTATTTTTTTTGTGTTCTGCTAATAAACTTGATTATCTGTTGGAAGACTCAAGAGGTCAGATTTGTCAGGCACGTTAAAGCAATTTTGTATCAATTTACTATAAACCAGATATATTACTAAAGCATACCTCCCGCAGCTATCTCAATTTAGACTGGATAGTCCTGATTTAAGAGGTCTGTCCATTCATCGTGACCATTCTTACCTTTGTCCCAGATGGAATTTCGGGACTTATGACCGGTTCACAAGGCGGCCTGGGCATCTGCCACTGGTGTGCATGGCACTACATGTGAGATGTTAGAGGAAAGGAGGAGGGTTATGGGCAGCCTAGTGCTAACCACGCCTCCGAATTTGGACACTCTCCCATTGTGAGGTGTCCTTGCCCCCTTTCAGTTACATCCCAATTAAAGTATTTGAAAAGTATGAAGGTATAAATAGTATTAATCATAATAATAAAATTTAAATAATAATAATGCGATATGTGGATTCATCAATATTTTTATAGGATTCATAATGTACTAAAAAATCCCATATTCTACAGCATTGTCTTATAGGACTAAAACTTCGGATGAGTTATTTTAAAGAAAAATGTCTCTTAGCTGAGCTCCCTGATCCTCCAATCGTCTAATGACTCCAATGGTCCATGCTAACCCTACTAACAATACTCTCTCCTTTTTCTTGTAGGGGGTAAGCTTTATAGCTTTATTCTGTTTTTAATTGTTTGATTTAACTTTCTTAATATATACAATAATAAATATATATATATATATATATATATATATATATATATATATATATATGGCTTGTTTTGAATTTATTTCCAATAGTTTGCCATTGGGAGTGGCAAACAAGCCTATATAGCATCCAAGCACAGTAAGTTCTCCCTCTTTTGCTTCAAGAAAGTCCTCCATCCCTCCCTGTCACAATACGTCTGTTAATTATGTTCGATTGTTTGTGTTGCGCATCTAATTTTCTTTTTCCCTGTGCAGACAAGGTGCAGTCAGCGGTTAATATTGAGTAAGAGTTTTCTTACCCCTTCAATCCATGTCTCTCTTAGGATTCTTTCTGTGAAGACCCTCTGTAGTGTTTCAGCGATCGTCCCCTGTGAGGCCACAAGAGGTGCAGTCTCTCTGATGCTGTAAGTTAGCGCATGGGATTCTGGGCCGGTTGGCCATCTCTATGTTTGGTTGTACAGTATTTGCTTGTCAGCTGAGCTTGCTCTCTTCACCACCATCATCTCTACAATTAAAACTGTGACCTTAGTTCTCCAAAACTGAAAACTGTGTCCGTGTCTTATTTCAGGATTTAAGCAGGTATCTTTATTATATAAGGGGTGGAAGGTCAATGCGCACAGGGAGATTATCAGCCGTTTGGTGTTTAATGACATCAATATATCTAAACAAGTGTTGGAGATTGATCTCACATAAATGGGTTCTTACAGGAGATAATTGCATAGGAGCTCTTGAGAAAACTGGATAGGACTTCTAAAAGCTTCTCATGTTGTGTTTTATGGTTGAATGCGCTCTGTAATGTCACTTTCTTTGTTCACCATTAGATATCAATGTGTTTTAACTCTTCTCTGTTGCTTTATTTTTGTGTTTTCTAAGAACAGTCAGAGGAGCTTTAAGGCGTTTATTTCTCATTGCTGCCTGGTAATTATTGGACATCTCCATTCTCTGGCGTCAACGGGGAATTCACCGACATACGGTACATCGGTCCTCTACTGTGACCTGACAAACTCATGCAACGTGGGTGGTCTCTTTCTAATGAAATCTGGATCTTAACCTTTCAGGTTGATGTAACACAGGACTACCACAGGCTAGCATTTAGCAGCGATTTGTAACCTTGTCCAAATTTTACATGTTTTGCTGTCAGAATTTGACCTTAAGCGTTCCTGGCCATACCATAACCTCACCCCACAGCAGAATAAATTAAAGTCGTCATTCAGCTGTATTCATTCTTTGAAATGCAAATTTTCTTACACAGTTAGAAATAGTTAGACAAAAGCAGAATTTGAAAATGGTATCACTGATCTCCTCTGTGAAATAGCCTCCATTCAATAATCTCTACTTCTGTGACGTAAAGCCAGAAATCCCATAGAATAGTTTAGAATTGCATTGAAATGAAGAAATTTAACAATACACTTTTCTAGGTAAAAAAAATAAAAATATATAATTTTTTAACTCTGTGTGACATCAACCAAAGGTCACATAGCTCTACAAAAGCCAATGTTTTGTAGCTATAAATTGTAGACCTAGGCTGATGTTACACATGACTAAAGACTCTGATTTCTTATTTTGAACAGTTTGAAATTTGATCGGATTTCACTGGTTGGATGGACACGTACATGTTTATGGCACAATTGAAAATTGACCCAGATTTCAATCTGTGGTTCGAAAGTAGCGTTCTTATGTTTAGCAATCGTAGTTCTTTTGCTGAACGTATTCGAGGTTCATGTTTAAAGTGTGTGGTTTGCGTTCACAATATATGCTCGCCGTTTGTGTTAAAATAAGTGTTTTCAAATATTATTTTTAAACATTATTGAATTAATAAAAAAGCATTTTAACATATTTTTATTTGAAGCTGTGATCACTTCTGTGTTTGAAGTTGGCCGCTCACAGTTAAAAACCATTAACATGTTATTAATTTAAACAAGTGTGAACCGGTTTGACCAAGCGCAAACCAACCTAAACATAATTCAACTGAGCTTGAACATGATGGAACCTATTCGACTTTCTTGAACTTTGCTCAATATTTTTAGTCAATCAAAGATTTGAGAAATTCCATTCAAATTGCATCAATGGTTATGTTTGTCTAGATGGAACTGCAGAGGAATTATGTCGAACTGGAATGTACTATGAGAGGAGCTCACAGAATACATAGATTATAATGGGAGGTGAATGCAGTGATAAACTTCTGCAGATACTCAGAGAGGGTAAATGTTGGCTTCCTGGGACATTTGTGTACAGGGAACAGAAAATGTAATGATTATGTAGACTCTTGGGTTATATTGTGCACTAAATTAGCCTATCATCATCATCTTCATCATCATCTTCATCATCATCTATTTATATAGCGCCACTAATTCCGCGGTGCTGTACAGAGAACTCATTCACATCAGTCCCTGCCCCATAGAAGCTTACAGTCTAAATCCCCTAACACACACACACACACACACACACACACACACACAGAGACCAAGAGAGACTAAAGGCAATTTAATAGCAGCCAATTAACCTACCAGTATGTTTTTGGAGTGTGGGAGCAAACCGGAGCACCCGGAGGAAACCCACGTAAACACAGGGAGAACATACAAACTCCACACAGATAAGGCCATGGATGGGTATCGAACTCATGACTCCAGTGCTGTTAGGTTGAAGTAATAACCACTGAGCCACCGTGCAGCCCCATAGACTCCTATTTATGTATATGCTGACATATAGTGATTTATATATTGTCTGCTTTAGAGCACCGGACAACTTTTGCTCTCACATACACAGTGGTCTTAATTATACTTGCTTACTCTCCCCAGATGACTGGGAGACTCCTGAATTCCGGGTAAGTCTCCCAGACTCCTGGGAGTGCAAGCCATTCTCTTGTATCCTGCCAACTTCAATAGGAAGCGGGCAGGATGGGAGCTCCATGACGCGTTTTGTATCTAGTCATTTTGGACCCCTGGCAAAATAATACGATCTGCCGCACCTCATCCCCACTCTGACCTCACACCCCACCTGCCCTCCGGTGCTGAACTGTTTAATGCCCAACCACCCCTGGTGCCTTGAGAATAGGAAGTCTGAAGCACCTGAAACCCCTCTCACTTCTCAAAATCATGGAAGGGGTTAAAACAGGGATTTACTCTTCTTTAAGTAAAGTTAAATGCTGCAACAACCAGTTTGAGCAACTATTGTTTCCTTCTGGATTCTCTGAAACTCCTAGGCACCATCTCAGCAGGGGTTGGGGATCCCTGGTGGGACTTAGCATCCATCCCACCCAATTCCAATCCCTGGCCAGCTTCCAGTCAATCACAGGACCATTAACCTAAAGATGGTCTTGCATTATTTATTAAAAATTAATAAATTTAGTTTTTAATATTTTTAGTACATCCGCAATATGAATTAATGCATTTGTATATACACAAACGGCCTGATTCGTGTTCAGACGTAAGTCCGTTTGTGTGTTGCACCTTGCAGGAAAGAGCTCTGCGCAACGGATCCTACAACAATGAAGGCAATTGCATGCAAGTAATTTCCAAATGCAAATGACGACAGCCTACAACTTGAGAAGCAGAACTGGGGAGGGAAGGAGTGAATGAACCTAAGCAATGTAAGGGCGTGCCGGGGGCTTGCCAATGCAGATGCTGCCGGTTCAAGCTCTGGGCATCTTGTATGTACATCTTTATTTTATTTGCACCCAGTACAGAGCAGGTGTAACTGCCAACCAATAATGATGACTGACATGGCATCGTCTTTGTATTCAATAACTGCACGTATGTGTGCACAGAACACTTGCATGTATCATCATCATCATCAACATTTATTTATATAGCGTCAGCAAATTCCGCAGCGCTTTACAATTGGGAGCAAACATTTATAAGACAATACTTGGTAATACAGACATACAGAGAGGTAAGAGGGCCCTGCTCGCAAGCTTACAGTCTATAGGACAATGGGAGTTTGAAACACAAGGGCACACACTACATCATATTGCACAATGGACCAGTTAGAATGCAAAGGTAACAGTATTGAGTGGGCTGTGTGATCAGTCACACAGCAATGTTGGTCAGAGGGTTGTTGTCTTGTGTTAGCTGTGTAGAGGGTGGTAATAGGGTCATCTAGGGAGATTAAAATGGTGGTTGAAGAATATCATAAGCTTGTCTGAAGAGGTGGGTTTTCAGAGAACGCTTGAAGGTTTGAAGACTTTGAAGGTTTGAAAGGAAGAGGAACTATAAAAACAGATTGTAAGTACAGTATTCATTAAGAACATACTGATTTATACATTTAATGGAGCAGACAAGTCTTTTATGATTATAGTATTTTGAGTTGGTAATTTCTTTAATAAATAGTTTTTTGCATGCAGTCTGATGGGACTTGATATTGCACATATACAGTACATGTGTGTATTCTGCCCTCTTTTCTGTCTGTTAGCATGTGACAAGTAATGTTTAGTCCTATACCCAGATTCAAATGGAAACGTATTTTGAGACCCGTTATTATTTGGATAGGAACACTTACATTCCGGTGCTTGAGATCACCAAACTGTTCAAAAACGCTCTGTAAAATATTTACTTCCTTCTGCATTTGGTGATTGTTTATTTCTGCCAGAAGTGTCCCCAGTTGTGTCCCAAACACACCACACAGCAGAATGAACTGATCTCCATTGTCCCTGCTCCATCCACAGACTATAAATGTAATGTAATGGTATTTTATAATACAGAATGGATAGGCTATTCTGCATAATGATGAAGCCTGGAAGAGGCTGGAAGATTGTATCTTCGGACCGTTGCACCTCGGCGCAATATCCTGTTCCAACGTCAAGTTCAGTTTATATCAAATTATATGTTAACTTCATTTATCTCTAATTCTGGTTTTTATTCTTGAAAAATGTTTATTTTGTCCTTTAAGGCTATTTTTGACTTCCATCCCTGAGGACATTTAAAGAAGGATTAGTATGATATAAAATATTGTGGAAACATTCCACAATTTTTAATCACAGCTTATTTTCCAGAATATAATTTTGTTACATAAAATTAGCTTTCACTCTGATTCTGCACAGCGCTCTTTCTGTAGACTAATCTGTTGCTGCGCTCGCAGTTATCTGGTAGACTTGAGGTGGAATCATAATGATTTTTAAACTCATTGCAGGTACATTGCTGTACAAATGTCTAGACTGCAAGTTGGAATTGATTTATGTTAATCAGCTCTTTGCATATGTTCAAGACTGTAATAGATTAGATGACAACAAAAGCAAGAAAAATAAAGGTAAATGAAGAAATGCAACAAATCTGATTTGGAAGTGAGTGAGGGGAAGCTGAGGGTTAATGAGGGTGGCGTTAGCTTAGTACATGATTGGTCTAGAGAGATGGAATTGGAGTTAACTTAGTAACTGATTGGTCCAGAGAGATGGGGTTGGATTTAACTTAGTACCTGAGATGGGATTGGAGTCAGGTGATTTGCTGGTGATGAACGGAAGGAAGCTGAGGGTTAATGAGGTTAGAGTTATCTAATACCTGATTGGTCCAGAGAGATGGGGTTGGAGTTAGCTTAGTACCTAATTGGTCCAGAGAGATAGGGTTGGAGTTAACTTAGTACCTGATTGGTCCAGAGAGATGGGCTTGTAGTTAGGTGATTTGCTGGTGATGGAGGGGGGGGGGGAAGCTGAGGGTTAATGAGGTTGGAGTTAGCTTAGTACCTGATTCATCTGGAGAGATGGTGCTAGAGTTAGCTTAGTTCTTGATTGGTCAAGAGAGGTGGGGTTGGAGTTTATCTTAATATCTGATTGGTCCAGAGAGATGGGGTTGGAGTTGGCTGATTTGGAGGGAAGGGAGTGGGAAGCTGAGGGTTAATGAAGTTGGAGTTAGTTTAGTATCTGATTGGTCCAGAGAGATGGGGTTGGGTGAGCCAATATTTCAGAGGGACAAAAGGGGTGGTTCATCACAAGGACATCTGGCAGATAGGAAGTCAGAGGGCCTATCTCAGGTATGGTACCGCCCCGCCCCTCTTGCTCTGTTACAAGTCACACGGTCTGGTGTTCCCTTCAGTTTCATTTCTATTTATTGTTTTAATTATTTCATGTCTTTACTAATACTAAACTTAAATTCAGAAAAAAATTAATCAAATTACTTTTTCAGATTTCAAATGTTTATGACTTTCTTTCAAATGTCCTCTGGAGGGAATGATTCTATTCAATTGCTACAGTAATTAATAAATACCATAATTTTCAACTTATTTGTTCACCGTTGTTTCTTCTGCTCTTCATTAGAATAAAAAAACATGCAATTTATAAAAAATAAATAAGTTGATTCCAAAAAACATTTTTAATGTACTGTAATTTATTTATTTTATATTTTATTTATTGAAAGATAAATAAAAGCAACCTAGCTAAAACAATCGTTGGGCAGTGCATACTACTGTGATGTATCTTTCTATTTTTTTCTATGAAATTTTGTATTTTTCTTATTGTTCGTGCTGGTCTGTTCGTTTGTTGAGCAACTGTGGATCCTTATTTATTGAAAGTATATTTTTCATTCTATAGACATGTTCCTGGTCTAATTTGATCTCCATACTGGAGAAGCTAATTTCCTTTAGAAAGCTTGTGATATCACAATCAAGGCTTATATTAGGGCTCATACAAATTTGCTTCATGTCCATGGGGTTATTGCACCTTTCAAAATAGAGATAATTGTTCTCTATAAGGAACTCAGTGTCAGTACACACTAACACTTACCCAAAAACTTAATGGCCCATCAATCATTCAGGAAAGTGACAGTGCATGCTTACATTGTAGAGGTTATAGAGATCAATGATCCCTATGTTGCAGAAAACTCTTCTTTCATTCTGTCAATAGGCACATATTATAAATTTTTATTTATAGGGCACCACAAAGTATCCGTAGCGCCGTACAAGGACAAACAATGGCACAGTACAAGGTGAAACAGCACAGTACAAGTAACAGTAAGCACTATAACTCTGGGGGCTCAGGCACAGCATGAAAAAGAGGGAGGGAGGGGAAAAGTGAGTATAGGCAGGTAACTATGGCCCAAGAGGTTGGGCACGGATGACAGGTTGAGAGTCACTGAGGGGAGCGGAGAGAAGCGAGAGGAGGGCAGAGGGACTGAGAGGAGGTGAGCTGAGTAGTTGGAGAGCGCAGTTAAAAGTGATGGAAACAGAAGGTAGGAGAGCATATGGGAATAACTGTAATATTAAACAGTGCAGTAATCTCAGGGTACAGAGAGAACACATCTTGTGTGTAAAAAATCAACATCGGAACAAAACAACTAGAATATTATTTGTACAGAGTACATTACTACAACAGAGGTACAACACAATAGCACATTTAGGAACAGCTCCATCTGCTGTCCCTTCAGTGTAATCACTCAAGCAGTATTAAATCTGAGACTATTGCAGTATCTCAACACCCTACAGGTATTTTGACCAGCGTTTAAACTCCTGATTTTAAACATGTTACTGCACAAACAAATTACAGAAGGGAGATCTCAGTCTTTGGTGCCCCCTCTCCCTAGTCACTGAGGAAAGGGGATGTATAACTGAAAACCTCAGGCAAGCAGTATTCGGTGAGGGGGCTTATATGGAGAAAAATAAAAACACTAAAAGAGTGACCTGATGTCCCCCATTCAGGTTTAACCCGACCCCTACATTTTGGTGCTCCAGGCAACTGCCTGAGTTCAGCTAATGATAGCACTGATTGTGAGTATAGAGCTTTCAGAAAGATGGGGGTTAACCTTATATAGACAACGCTGTCACTAATTAAAGGAAAATTTGTCTATTTTTCTTACCCTAGGATACAGCCCAGCTCTTCCTTCATTAGATACATTTGTATCCAGAGAGTAGCTTTGCGTCCTGTCCCAGGACAATACAAAGGAGTGACTCTGCTTGACTGTGCCTCAGAATAAATTTAATTCATCTAAAGGTGGGAAAAGCCCTTTCAATTATATCAAATTGCAACTTTACAAACAGAGAGACAAATTATTAACAGTGATACAAATACACAGTGCAATATTTTAAATACTAGTAATTGGTCAATACACATATAGGGCCTGATTCATTAAGGAAAGCAAACCAATAAGATTAGTAAATTTGCACTGTGGCAAAACCATGTCGCATTGGAGAGGGAGGTAAATAAACTAATGTGCACCCCTTGCATTATAACATGGTTTTGTCCAGGAGAAAACTTACTCATTTTTTTGTCTTAATGAATCAGCCCGTAATGTTCAGTGTTATTTTTGTCTTTTCAAAATGATACAATGAACAATTCATTTTGGGAAAAAGCTGAAGATGAAATATATAATCACACAAATCTCAGTCAAAATAGTATATTCCAAAACTAGCGTTTTCAATGGGAAAAAAACAGATTACTATGGAATCTTCGACAAAGCTTTTTTTCATCCCACAAGACACATCTTTTATATAATCCTTAGAAATTCTGAATAAAACTAGTCCACCCACTACATAAATACTCAGAAATGCTTAATTATTCACAAAATCACATATGGAACTAAATAAAAAACATTAGTGACATATATATAATATTTTTCCCACTCAATTTTTAGAGCATAATGAAAATGTCTATTGTGGTTTCCTTTCATAGTTTATTTGTACAAAACTATCGCACTGAAGCCTGCAGGTGACTCGTCTCTCTGAGCCAAAAACACCATCACGGTCTAAGAGAAGGGCTTCTGAAGCCAGCTGCTCCTGCTTTACAAGCCAAAAAGCAGTCATTTTCCTGTGGTTTCCTAGAATTTCCCTGTAGTGTCTGAATAGACTGAATTCACCGCAAAGTTTATGTAAAAGGAGAAAAAAAAAAGTTGAAGTTCTGTTTTCTTGACTAATATTGCTAGAAATGTTTTAATTGTATTGATTGTATTCCGAATTTCTGAGTAATTAAATGATAGATAAGGTACAGTAACTTGTTTCTGTCATTAGTTTTATGTTTTATTATTATTATTATGTTTAGTTATATTTCAGGTTAAAAATACTGCAGCACAGAATAAAATAAATTATAAGGGGCAGATTCAATTCAGTAAATATCTGCACGAGGTGCCTCCGAAACGGCCACGAGGTACCTCACGCGGATATTTTCTGACAGAAGTAATGCTGATTTCGGCTCACTACCCATAGAGGTGATAAAGCGCGTTATTCAGAACATCACAGCCAATTTAATCTACCCCTAAAACTGAATGATATGGGTTCATGTTTTCTGATAGTTTTAATGAGTCATCTATATCTGAACTCTGGCACATACATTTACTAGTCAGCTTATATTATTATTATTATTATTATTATTATTATTATTATTATTATTGCTATCATCTATAATATAAATGTCTAGTGGCGTGTGTTAGTCTGTCTGTGTGTGGAAAAAATAAAACCAAGCTGCAGCGCCACCTGCTGGGCGGAGTTATACACTGACCTACTAAATTCTTAGTGTGTGTGTAAAAAAAAATTCAGAAAGGGCTGAAATTTGGTATACTAAGATGTTTTTAATTTGTTAATTTAATTTGTTAATTGTTAAAAGTGTTTATAAAGATTTAAAAAAAATATATATATATTTCTTGAAGGAGAAGTGACAGTTGGGAGTGGTTGGTGGTTGCCGGGGGTGACAGTGGGGAGTGGTTGGTGGTTGAGGCCTGGGCTATGGCCCAAATGCATGACAAGAACCTTTTTAACACCTTAAGTAGCTTGATTTGACTAGAATGCGTGAGTATCATGCACGGGTTAACTTGTATATATATATGTGCGTATCACCGTCTCAGTCTATCTCTGCATCCGATCATTGTGGTGTGGAAATTGCGACTCCGTGGGGTAAATGTATCAAGCTGAGAGTTTTTTGGCGGGTTTGAAAATCAGATTGTAGCTGTAATTTATTTATTGCATTCTACAAAATGACAGCTAGAATCTGAGTGGTTGCTATAGGCAACATCTCCACTTTTCAAACTTGCCGAAAAACTCTCAGCTTGATACATTTACCCCCATGTCTCAACCAAGTGAACCCGTCACTACTAGACTCATCCTATAATCACGTTTGGTCAGATCTCATCATCAATTTAAATATTTCAGTTTTACTCTAACATACAGCTCCTTTCACATTCATTCACATTTCATCGAGCTTGTGGCAGTAAAAGAATATTGGGGTTACCTTTATTTTAGGTGCCAAATGTTTGAATTTGCTTTAAAAGACACATGTCCATGTATTTATTGTACGCTACTTGTGACATCTGGTGGGAGCTTAGATAAACCTTCATCTGCCAATGACATGGGATCTACTTGGCGGCCAGTCCCACACTTGTATGGCCAGTAATGTCGGTTTGCTGTTGCCCGTAATGTAGAACTACTGTGTCAAGCACCAGAGTCACTTGTAAATCGCCCCTGAGTGTCCTTCTAGACATCCCATCACCATTTACTGCATGGGCCATAGGGATAGGGATCCCTGTGTGTAATAATTGCAGCAGAAAACACTACTGAAATCATCGGATGATTAGAGCAAAAATAAATAAACAAAGTTATTCCTGGTGGTGCCGACAGAGTTCAAAAATGTATAACACAAGTCGGCAAGTTTGATTCTGAGCCCAGGCAGTGGAAGGGTTAAACGTCAGGGAATAGGATGGTTGGGTTTTTGCCGTGGAGCAACTCTGGGTGTTGTGTGGGGTAATATAAGCTCAGTGGGTCCTTAATGGAAGGTGTCTGTGGAAGAGACCTGAGCGAGATGGGAAGGTGGTTGTTAGGACTTGACAGTTATTGGTTATTCTTCCAATTATTTTGCAGTTCGTGTATGGCCGTTCTTCTTGGTATTTCTTGTTAGGTGTTCCTGTGAGGAGTGAAGAGGGTGGGGCATTGGGGAGTGTTATTATTTGAAGCTTGTGCAATAATTTAAGATCAGCACCTTATCCAGAATCTGCTATATTATTCCTGTTACTCTATGTCTCATCTAAAAGGAATTCCCACCCATAGGGATTCTCTCTCTCTTTCATCTAAAGAGTTCATTCTCACCGCCATTCCTAACTAGGGTTGTACAAAGAGCCAGAAATTCTGTTTGCAGTAATTCAGCTGAATTTCAGCTGAAATGCTGTGAGCTATGGCAAAGTTCGAAAAAACAGCACTGTTTTAGGTAAAAAAAAAAAAAAGTAAAAAAAAATGGGGCCCAGCAGATAAACCCTTTTCCTCCTGCAATAAAACAGTCCTTATAGACAGTGCGCTTTTTAAAATAAATTAATAACTTTTAAAACCTCTACTACCGAAGAGCAGGCTGCATCCACTCTCCACCACATACTTTGTCTATCAGCTAAGACAATCCCTCTTTAACACCGGCCATGATATATACAGGTATATCTATCTATCTATCTATCTATCTATCTATCTATATATATATATATATATATATATATATATATATATATACAGGTAAGATATTGACCTTGCAATCTGACTTCCCGACTAGACTACTTACCTATAGATCTCCTTAAACCAGTGACCCGAACTACCGATGAGTGCAGGGGCGTAGGAATAAAGATTTTCATGGGGGGCAGCAAATGACCAAGGACTACTATAGGGCTTGGAGCCCCTTTTTCTCGCATTTGGTATCTCGTTTTACGACAGTTGTAACAGTGACTGCAGATACACAAAGACTCCCAATCCTATGTTCAATTTCGTCAGTGTTTCGCGGGTTGGCCAACCCCAGTTTCATTGTTTAGTTTACTATAAAAATGTATGTATACATTATTAAGTAAATATTATTAATAATATTCGCTTCCAATTAGTATAATTGCTGTTAGAAATATAGGTACATTCAATTGTTCATCTTAAAAATGTAAATGTAAAATTTAGTTTTTATTCAGATTTTCTTGACAGCCTAATTTCATTTGATTGGGAGTATTTTTAAATCTATAGTCACTGGCTCACCGGTTATGGTATGTGCTATAAATTCAAATTGCTGCATCTCATGTTTGTTACTGGACGCACCGCACAAAATTCAGATTTAAAGGAAAGTGACTTGTTGATCATCATCAATAGAGGTTACTTATTAAACGTTTATGAACGGAACACTTAGAGTTTATTAAATAAACAAATCAATCATAAATCTATGCTAAGACAATCTATATTAAAGAACATCTGGTAGTTATACTAAGACAATCTATTATTTGAGAAACTTTCACAAGTTTAGAACAGATACCGTGACTTCAGAAAATAGCTTGAAGACTTTTGTGTAGAAGTTCATGGGGGGGACAAAACACAGTCTTTGCCCACTCAGCAGATATCATGGGGGGGGGGGGCAATTTCCCCCTTAACTCCCCTCCTCCGGTTCCTACACCCCTGGACATGAGACTGCTGCAGGGCCCAGAGGTGAAGGGTCCCCAGCAATACCGGGTCATGATTCCGAGGCCCACGTTCTACTCTTAGAAGAACAGAGATGGGACTACATCTAAACATGTGATTTGGGTTTTACTGTGCATGCACTATGTTCACGCTCTTCTGAGAGCTGGGGCCAGGAGCCTGGAGTGGCCTAGAAAGACCCTCCATTATATTTTGCTATGTGGCCCAGCGAACTTTATTCCACTCCTAAACCATACCCTCTAACACTTAACCCATCAGTCCTAACTTACCTGCCTCAGCCTAAAGAATTGACCTCATACAACCGTTTGATTCATTGCCTCTCTTCCCCCTTTGTCCAGTTACAGAGAATTCTTTATTTCCACTTTTATAACAGATTACATCTCTGGAGATTTATAATTAGATAATCCTTTTATTTATTCACTTCTATCTATATCTGGAATACACATCTTCATTGATCTAGCTTTGCTGGATAGAGACAGCCGAGCACTGCTGGGTGAATACCCTGAGGCTCAGCTTATGTAACACTTGTTCGATATGAACCAGTAATATTCTTCAAAATAAAGATGAATTTTGACTTTCTTTCTGATCTCTGCAAAGTTCACAGCTACTTATTGTTCTGCTCATTTATTTTTATTTCTCAGATGTTCTGTGTTGCTTTGTGTTGTTCTTCTAACCTGTGTCTGATCTTCTCCCTGAAGCTGTTGTCAAACATATATTTAGTAAACCCAGAACAAGAGATGAGCTGGATGCTAGAAGTTGTCTTATGTTTAATAAATGTAACTAACTGAGCAGCAGACCAACCAGTTCCATGCCGACGCTACCAGATAAAGTCTATCCAACTTATTTCCAACATGAGTAGATAATGATTCATTATAGATAAACAGAGGGTTGGATCCATTGTTATTACACCAAAAAGTTTTCTCAATTTAACACTTCCATCCAATGCTTTCTTAGGGGTGTCAAATACTGAAACACAGTTTCAAAATCATATTTGCAATAATACTCTTAATTTAAGAGCATTGAGATTTTGAATTACATGAAAATTAACATTATGAGTGGTACTTTAAAGACTCATTTAAAGATGGATGCATCTTGGCTTTGAACATATGTAGAAATAGATTCATGCAAAATAAAGCGTACTTACATACCTATGTTGGGCCTGATTCATTAAGGAAAGTAAGACAAAAAAATGAGTAAGTTCTCCTGGACAAAACCATGTTACAATGGAAGGGGTGCAAATAATTTTTTTAACTTGAAAGTATGTTAAACAAGTTAACCCGTGCATGATACTCATGCATTCTAGTCAAATCAAGCTACTTAAGGTGTTAAAAGGGTTCTTGTTATGCATTTGGGCCATAGCCCAGGCCTCCTCAGGGGAAGAGCGTTACTTCCCGACGTTAGCGCTCTTTTTTAACGTGGTTTTGTCCACATGTCACCACCTCATCATTTTTCTCCATCACCTCATCCTTCATCTTTATCGCCACATCTATCCAGATGTCTATCCAGACACAGGGATCTCTCTCAGCGGTCCTGGGTATCACACTCCTCTCGCTCTGTCACCCCCGGCAACCACCAACCACTCCCAACTGTCAACCCCGGCAACCACCAACCACTCCCAACTGTCACTTCTCCTTCAAGAAATATATATATATATATTTAAAATCTTTATAAACACTTTTAACAATTAACAAATTAAATTAACAAATTTAAAAACATCTTAGTATACCAAATTTCAGCCCTTTCTGAGTTTTTTCCCCACACACACACTAAGAATTTAGTAGGTCAGTGTATAACTTCGCCCAGCAGGTGGCGCTGCAATAGGCTTTTATATAGTAGATACTGGCTATTTTTCATGTGGCACACAGATACTTGATACCATATTTGTACAATGAAATTTAAAGGTGATCTAGGCCATGCCCTATCCCAAATATAAATCTGCCATCACATTTTAAATTTACCTCCACTGCAATGCAACATGGTTTTTGCCAAAGTGCAAAGTTACTCATTTTTTTTGCTTTATTTTCCTTAATGAACCAGGCCCATTGAGGCTAGTTCAAAAGCAGTAGTATTTGCTGCAGACATACGCCAGACTTAACAAGTGATTATACTTACGCCTCACAATAGCGTCATATACATCAGATAGAATATTGTCCACACAGGAAGTATTCTCTGTGTAAAATGTAATTAAATACAAACACCTCCACATATGTTGTTTATCTCCTTAAAAATCAAATGGGAGACTTCTTCCGTGTGTCAAAGTTGAATAATTGGATGAAATAAACTATATTGATTGATATTGTTATGACGCAATCGCACGATAAATAACGCACACATACACTTGTAAATAGTTCACCTTAACATAGATCCAACACACAGTTGTTTATAATCAAATGTAATAGTTTACAGTTAAATATAATAATGTTAAAAGCACTTGAAAAGTATCTAAGGCTCAGGATTTAGCAAATGTATCATGTTTAGTGTCATTTTGATCTGCACATTACATCTCTCATCCTATATTTTTGCCTTTGCGATCGCTTCCTGCAATCAATAGTTATGGAAGATAAAAGATTGAATGATCAAAATGGCATTGTGTTTTAAGTTGCTTAGATTGGTTTGGGTCAGTTTCCTCGAGAAGCACATGTTTTCAGCTGTTGGGGGAAGGTGATCCCCTCTTCCAAGAGAAATCCTTTGAACTGACCTATGACCTGCATTACACTGGACTGTCCTGCATCCTGAACCAATGGAAACATGCCATGACATCCTCAGTAGTTTTTTCTATACTGAAACTGGATACTATAAAGCTGTTTTATCAGCCAAAGCTCTCTCTTTCTCTCTCTCTCTGAACGTGGCTACATGTGAGCATGGCTGTGTTCCATGGACCTCGGTGAAGCTCTTTAAGGAAAATATAATGTATTCGGTGTTTTATACTTTCCTGTTTTAATGTAACATCTTTAATAGGTATCATGTATTGGCTATATTGTACTGTGTTGTACTTATTTATTGAACTGCTAAACAAATTGCTTTTGCTAAATAAATTGCTTGTGCTTCGGAAACACAATAAAATCGCTTGGGCAATGTTTATTTGAAAACGATAAAATTACTTTAATACGTGCAATACTCCAAAAGGAAGTGTCAATTAAGTGAGGCCACTAGACAGCTGCTACTTTATATAATAAAGCGGAAATACTAATGGCTTAAGTACTGTCAGCTGGAGGGTTCAATATGCAATCAGCCAATCAGAAGCGGCTAGATAATTCCACTGATAGTCGTCATTGTGTATCATTTTACAGGCTCTCGAGTAGCTGATGATGATGATGATGATGAGTGCCCACTCGACATACGCCTCCTAAAAGGTATATCTGCAATTATGCCCTAACTCTACTCAGCTTTCGCTTGCCTGCTCCTACAATTCCCTATTCCCCCCTCTTTAGATGTACGAGGGCGCAAGTCAAACATACGTAGAAAAATATTTAACGACATATGTATACACATTTGTTGTGCACATGCACAGTACTGAAATGTGTATCTTAATAATTGTTGTGCTTCCAACTGTGAGTGAACCTGTAATTGTGTAAAGCAGAAAGTGGAAGAAAGCTGCACTTTAAAGGTAGCGCAATATTTACTTCCTTCTACGTTAATCATCATTCCCACTATGAATAGCACATGAGGGTTTATTTTACTTGGGAATCCCCCCCCCCCAAAGGGTGAAGTTGAAAGCCAACTTGCTCTGAATTAGAGCTGTTCGAAAATTTCTAAGCGGTTCAAAATTGGAATGAATTTCCCCGTTTTAACGGTACAATCATTGATATACCCTAATTTAAGGTGCCCTCCACCGTTGAGAGATGCTTCCACAATCCAAAATTGCGGCTCAATTTGCAGGGAGGTGGAAAATTCTCAAAAAGAGCACTTTGCCAAAGTGTACACATTACATCAAAGTCCGTCCTTATACTTTCCAACCAATTTTTCATTAAATTAAGCTGCTCAGTTTATCCTCATTAGTGTCTTAAATAATAATGAGATTGAGGAACGTGGAAGAATTTTGGCATGATGTCCCCTTAAAAGTGAAACACCATCTTTATTTTTCATCGAGCAATTGCTAGAAGATAACTCAGTCTGGCAAAGTGTTCTCTAGTACTATGGATAGGCATCTGTCTGGTAATAAAAACCCTTTGTTTATATAGATATAAGTTACAAAAATAAAGTCACGTGTTCAGATACAACCACAGTTAAGAAATGTTTTTAAAAATCATCTTATGCCCTTCTTATCGGTCCGCACACACTTCCTCTTAATCCTTCATCTAGGGAGACCTAATGACTGTTCTTCCTCAGGAGCCATCAGGATACGTTTATTATTTAATTTATTTATTTGTATATTCTCTGCCGATATGTAACTGGACGATGCAAAATGCATCCCGTTTGTGCAAAATTTAAGTCCTTTTGCTGGGTGGAAATGGCCCTAACAATGGACGCTCACAATAATCTTACTCAATCAAACCCATGAGACTTGGTGGAAATCTTGTTGGACCTGTGCAAATGATGATTTTCTGCTGTACTTTGGCCATTGCTCACTTAGTAAATGACCACCAACGAGAGGATAAGACACAATACAGTCTACTTAGAGAGATAGGAGGAGATCCGAGATTATTTCCCAGAGAAGAGAGGATTTGGAGCAGCAAAGAGTGATCGACAGTATAGAGAGACCTTTGGATTTAGTCATTGACTATTGATGGCTATTTCTGTGGAGTATTTAGAGCAGAAACCACATTATTATTTTTATTATTATTATTATTATTATTATTTATTTTTCTATTTTTTATTTTAAGACACCACAAATCCTGTAGCGCTGAATACAGAAGCAAGTAACAAATAGTAACAAATAGATGAGGTAACACATATAAGTAGCACAGGTGAGTGTGAGTAATGCTATGGGGACTTCACAGAGTGCAGGAAAAGACGTGACCATTTCCGATGAGTGGGAGATGTGGACCATACCATGAGGCCAAAGGAGGAGATCAGAGAGTGGCAGCAAAGCTGTATTTTACCATGACGATATTCAGTGCTTTTTTTGTAAGAATAAAGGTGCCGGAAAAGTCAATCACTGTACACACACCCACACACGTCAGTTGTGTAACGAAACATAACGGTCGCCGCCCGCAGTAAGCACTCAGCGTGCAACCACACGACCAATCACAAGCTGAGCAGCGCCACAAGCTGAGCAGCGCCATCACAACCAGCGCGGACGAAGTACGCATGCATCGGAGTGGACACACAAGCAGCCAGCATGCACCATTTTAATGATTTTGCCGCCAACCTGCTACACTCGACAGGGCGATTCAAGTCCACGTGGACCAAGCATCAAATGCTCAAAACTTACTTTTAAAACTTGGAAAATCCATTGAAAAAAGGTTCCAAAACTCAGTTCCGGTTGAGTACTATGAATAAAAATCACTGGTGATATTACAGTCACTCATAATATTAATAATGGTATCATCATCATTTATTTATATAACGCCACTGGTTCCGCAGCGCTGTATAGAGAACTCATTCACATCAGTTCCTGCCCCATGGAGCTTACAGTCTAAATTTCTTAACATACAAACACACAAAGACACACAGACAGACAGAGAGAGAGAGAGACTAGGGTCAATTTTGATAGCAGCCAATCAAAACTGAGTGTGGGAACTCAGAAACCGGAGCATCCGGAGGAAACCAATGCAAACACAGGGAGAGCATACAAACTCCACACAGATAAGGCCATGGTCAGGAATTGAACTCTTGACCCCAGCGCTGTGAAGCAGAAGTGCTAATCACTGAGCCACCGTGCTGCCCCAATATCAGTGGAGGGGCATGGGATTGGTCCCTCACTTGGAGACCGACAAGTGTTGATTGTGAGTGCGATGAAAGGAGAGTGAAACCAGTCTATGCTTAATATAAGCGCTTGGATTAAGCTCTATGGGAGAGAAACAGACAGATTATCTCTCTGGCCGCTGAGCTATTGGCCATTCCTAATTTTAGATACCTTGGGGATGTCTCAAGGGAGACTCTCTTATTTGCTATATGTGGGAGATAGATAACATTAGCTAAGAATTTTCTCAAAGTCTGTTAAGAGCTCAATCAGTTGAAAATAATATTAATAATAATAATAATAATAATAATAATAATAATTATAATAAACCCACAGATGTGATTTTAATACAAACAGTAGTAAACTGTGATCTCTTGTAATGAGCCAGTTTCTGGCTTTTAGAATAATGCAAAATACAATACAATGTTGTAAGACCTGGACCACTCAAAACAATGATCCCAATTGACACAGACAGTGAATTCTAGTTGCAAAAAGTGTTTAATGCTGATCAAACCACTTTAGTATATTTGTGGCTTGCACCTATAGCAGGAAGGAATGTCCCAAACAAGTTTCTCTGTCTCCGTATATAGAAGTGGAACAGGTATCGTTCAAAATAATGTAGGAGGAGAAATTGTGTAACTGGAAAAGGATGTTGTGTTCATAACTGTTCTGGTTTTCCAACTGATTTGTTATTAATCTTTGTAAACTTCTTTATTCCATGAAAACCTGGTAAATGTAAACTCACAAAACTGATATGACAGATGTGATCTTAGTTACTTGGAAATGGGACAATCTTGGAGATGTTCCTTTCATCACGGTCACCTAATTTGAAATTGTTTTTTTTATCTTCCTCTTGATTAGAATTTATGAAATGTTGAACCTGGATGGAGTTGTCCTTTTTCCATTTTACTAACTATGGGCTGTGCAAAAGTATCTACAAGGTATATTATAAATATATACAATATCAGATAAGCACTACAAAACTTATCAAAAAAGGTTTGTTTTTCCTGATTAATATGCAGTTGGCGCTTTATTAGGCTTTTGTAGCTATTAAATATAACATATGTAAACGTGTTCATGGTGATAAAATGTTTTAAATAAAATTGAATCATTTTGACAACCACGGTAATTACGTTGCTTCTCTGGATTACTCCATCAGCAGCTTGTAACACCCCAAAGAGAAAAACCTGGAGATCTGTGGAAGCTGATAATCAAGTCTCAGACATTCATATACAAGTCTTAAAGACATAACTGTAAATTAATGTCACACAGCATGACTTTAATGTTACCTCCTTGACATATGTGTGCATATATAAAGCATACTGGGAAAGTAAATTTAGAAATTAAATGTCACAGAACAAAATAGATCAGAACTGAGCAAAAAAATTATATTATAGCTTGTATCTCATGGATTTTTATTCTATCTGATATTATTATATTATGGATATCTCCTATCTATCTATCTATCTATCTATCTATCTATCTATCTCTCTATTTATCTCATATCTATCTATCTATCTATCTATCTATCTATCTATCTATCTATCTATCTATTTACCTCATATCTATCTATCTATCTATCTATCTATCTATCTATCTATTTCTCTCATATCTATCTATCTATCTATCTATCTATCTATCTATCTATCTATCTATCTATTTATCTCACATCTATCTATCCATCTATCTATTTATCTCACATCTATCTATCTATCTATCTATCTATCTATTTATCAATCTATCTATCTATCTATTTATCTCACATCTATCTATCTATCTATCTATCTATCTATCTATCTATCTATCTATCTATCTATCTATCTCATATCTACCTACCTATCTATCTATCTATTTATCTCACATCTATCTATCTATCTATCTATCTATTTATCAATCTATCTATCTATCTATCTATCTATCTATCTATTTATCTCACATCTATCTATCTATCTATCTATCTATTTATCTATCTATCTATCTATCTATCTATCTATCTATCTATCTATCTATCTATCTCATATCTATCTATCTATCTATCTATCTATCTATCTATCTATCTATCTATCTATCTCATATCTATCTATCTATCTATCTATTTATCAATCAATATATTTATCTATCTATCTATCTATTTATCTCACATCTATCTTTTTATCTATCTATCTATCTATCTATCTATCTATCTATCTATCTATCTATCTATCTGTTTCTGATTTGATTTTGACCAGGGCCCTATCTCCATGTGTTTGCATATTCGCCCCAGGACCTGATTATCCAATAGGCTGACTAGGCTGGTGGGGAACGACATTTTTGGACGTGCAAAATTGTAACAGAGGCTTAAACTGAAGTTCATTTTAAATATAACAGAATTGTTGCTTCCCAAAGTAAAAAACAAAATCATGAAAGATTTATGTTGTCAGGTTTTAATCTTTAAAATAATCTCTGAAAAATCCTGCGCAATATCGTGACATTGTATAAATCAACAAAAATAAATATCTTTATTTCTTTCTTGAAAATCGGCAGAACATTCCCTTATGCCGTTGTGTTGAAAAATTGGCATTTTACAATAGAAAGGTTAAATATAGACCATTAATCCAATATAAATTTACTGCAAATCAATGATTATAAATGGTTATAAAAAGTTATTTATTAATCAATAGCTAAAAATAGAAATGCTAAAAATATAAGGAACAAATAGAAATAATAGAGATGCTCCCCGCAGTCATGGTCAAGATATTTAATAGTAAAGTAAATTAGATAATAACAAGTACAATACAACAATGAAGGTACTTTTCCAAGTTGCAGATAAATATTTTGTTCTATATGTTGCAAACTTCAATATATGGAATCAATGTGAAGTATCAGTGGAAGAACATTGAAGCCCCGGCCCCATAACTAAATACTGGTAGGTACCCAGCAATTAAGCTGTAACTTCCTGCCCCCCCCCCCCCCTCTGCTCTCTCCCCGTTCCTTTTTCTCACTCCAACCTACCTTTTATTACCAAATTTTTGCTCCCAGCCCACTTTCGATACCTTCCCCTTTCCGGTTCCTCACGCTAACATACCTCTCTTTTCCAACCTACCCCTCACCCTCATGCTTGTGGTCCCCAAATTGATTGCAATACCATTGAGGTAGGTGGGTAAATTAATTACCTCACCCTGATGACAGAGGTTGTTAATAGCCCAGGTTGCTGATACTTATTGTAGCCTGGGAATACAGCCTCCTTTAGCTTCAGGAGGAAGACACAAGCCACAAGCTAAATTAATATTAACATCCTAGTCTGCTGTATATAATTTATATCACAACTTAATCTCCATGCATTAGATGTCGGTAAGTCTAAGCCATGAGATGAATGAGGAATGGCCACCAATGGCTAGAATTGCTAAGTATCCAGGTACAGTTGAGCCTGCAGATTTGGCTTACCCCAGGCACAAGTAGACTGAGGCCATGGACTAAATTGATACCCCATACACACAAACAAGTGATTACAACTATGACCAGGTGCTGCGTGTACTATAGGAGATATCTTGGCCTTACTCACATTGGGCACCAGTAAGCCCAAAACACGTTAGAGGAGTTCAGTGGCTGAGGCCGGTGCAGTATGCAGAGAGGAGAGTGGAGAAGTTTTTGTCCTTTCATACAGAGGGTCATAAGTACAGGTTTATGGTAACAATTTGCAGTACATTCTTGGTAAAAACTCCAAGTTCAGTGTAATACAGAAGGGATCATTCAAGGTTACTCTACATGCTGCCATTACTATGGCAGATTCTGCCGTCATTTTGATTCTGCTGCCATTGCAGAAATTTTGTACTTTTGTAATGACACATACAAGCACGTCTACCTACCTTACCATGACCCGTCACCACCTGATGGGTGGCTCAGTCCTGGCACATCTAGGGTTACACAGTGGCACAGTGGTTAGCCTTGTTTCCTCACGGCGGCAATGTCCTCTCCTCACAAACTAAATATACAGTTCAGAACTACCCCAACAATCCACCTTTCACTCATTTAAATATGAGGCACAGGAACCCGCCATTTTTGTTTTTTTGTGATTTTGAGCAGCATCAGATACAGAAAATCCGGCTATGCGGTTTTGCCAGTGACTCAGCGCGGTTCACCAATTGTTTCACGATTTCTGTAAATGCCAGCACCTTCTCATCCAAAACCCTCATCTCCCCACACACAAGAAGGCGGCATTGTGACACAATCTTACAAACACAGATGTCGTTTCTCAGTGCTGCCATTGGTCACTGGAAAGAACTCCGCTTACTTCATATATGTAATAGGTACACCGCTAGCTGAGCTGCGGGAGGATCTGTCATCTGAAACAGCCTGAAGTGCAAGAAGTTGTACAAGTGGAGCCCATCTATATGAACAGGGGCTGCTTGCCAGATCCTGAATGTATAACCACAGCATACAGATGTAGGTTTAATGTTATTTTTCAATTATCAGCACCTTCTTGGTACGTTTACACCAAGATAGTATATAATAGAAGAGAAAAACGGTGTTTCGGCAACACGGATACATCTCTGGACACGTTGCGTACCTCGATTTGTGCCAATATACCGAGAAGTGTGCATAGGTAGGCCAGGAAAAATGTCAGACTTTGCAGAGGAAGATTACACAGACCGAGAGGAGGAGTAAAGATATTTTTTTATGAGGATATATTTTTGTTTTTTATTTACCATCTAGACTATGAATATTTTATTTTTAATAAAGTAGTGAAGGTTTTAGAAATACTTTTTTTTCATTTAAAAATTGTTTCAAAAGCGTGTGTCTATGTTTTTTTAAAATTATTTTGATACATTAGGCAGAGGTTCTAGGAACCTCTGTCCTCTATACAGGGACCACTGGAAAGGCAAAGTGGACATACCACTCCACATGGCACCTCCTATCGCCTCATCACCACAGAGGTGTCACAGAGGTACCACAGAGGTATCACAGAGGTACCACAGAGGTATCACAGAGGTACCATAGAGGTATCACAGAGGTATCATAGAGGTACCAGCCCTGCACTGGATCTGATACTTGATGCTTGCTGTTATAGTGAAAACCAGTCCAGGATGTCTAGTGCTGGGGCTGGTTGATGATTTGGGGGAGGGGGACATGCTGCTTGTTTTGTAATTATTATTTTTTTTATCATATAGGGCACTATAAGTTGTTACTATTTCATTACAGTGCGCCTGCAAATATGTTTCCTTGTCAAACGCTTTCCATTTAAAGTGTGGACCTTTTTGTTGGAAGCTCATTTGTAGACGCTCTCTGAGCAATGGAATAAAAATCTTCATACCCACAAAAGTGTCACATGTAATAATACTCTTCCTGTGTCCACTTCCCATGATTTATTTAAGATCTTTGTAAGGTTAAACTAAGCAGGAAGTGTGGGCCTTAAAGTGTGCTGGGCAGGAGCGTCATGCCTGTGGTGCACGTCAAGTGTGCTTTGTAAATAAAGCCCAAAGTTTGCTGCATAACACACTAAAGATAATTAATGAAAGTGTAAAAACATGCATACATTAGCGTATGTTCTGGAATAGCCCCCGAGGGATAGTTTTGAGGGATTTAGGATGTCACCCGATGTGCGCGTGTTATGTACAAAAGGTCTTCCATTTACAGTATAGGCAAAATGTGACCTCATTAAGGGTCATTTCTGGACTGTAATAAATACATTGAATGACAGATAATTCATGTTGATAAATATGCCTATCCGACCATTGTACACAGGTACATTTTTCCACTACACATTTTTTCACGTTCCTCTTCGGAGAAATTACGCACAACCACTTGGTGGGGAGACATAAGAGTGATTACTGAGTACGATGGCATCAGAGAGAGTCTTCTGCCTACTATTTTCCCTTTAAACACTGCTTATTTGAGCTTCTTTCTTGTCTTTACAAGGATAGGGCGACATCCGGATTACTGATATTTCATGTATGACATTGCACATTTCAATTTTTAAGTTACATTGTTTTTTAACATGTGATATTATATAATATAATAGGCATTCCAGCCTTTTTCTGTATTGATTTTCCTGAATATTTTTATGTTTATTGGACTGTTTAACTATCTTCCCTTAACAAGTCAGTTCCCATACTCTGATGTCTGATAGTCATTTCCTGTACTTGTGTTTTTATTTTTAGCCTTGGTATATTTAGTTATTGATTAATAAAGAGAATTTTGTATCTACGTATAATTATTGATTGGTAATCCTTTTTATGGCTATATCTATATTGTTACATTGAATGTCTACGCAGGCATCTAGTCTCTCTGGTGCCAAAACTCTAGTCCTCGGTGGATGGGTTTGTCATTGCGAATGTCGAGCAACGAACCTTGAAGACTATCGATAAACTCAAAACTCCGTTGAGCTCACAGTTTGAGTGAAAAAAATGTAAAATGTTGTGATTGAGGGCTGGAGAGGGGACGATTTCAGGGGGATTTCTTGCTGTGTGGATGAACACACAACCATATTACACTCCACAAATAGACTTATATTTAGCCATAAATTAAGCTCAACCAAGCAGTGTTTCAGGGGAACAGCATGTGACATAATTATGGGTGAACTGTTTTCATATTTAAAAATAAGGTTTGGAGAGTTGTCTTTTTAATTTTTATGTATCATTGTAGAATTACTATTAAAATACAGTAACACAAATGACAATAATGACATCAAAATTAACAATTGTTTAAGGAAAAGAAAAAGATGTAGATGCTGCGATGAGGAGGATCAAGAGCACTGAGCAGTGAGCAGGTAAATTGATACTTTAAAATCATCATCAACATTTATTTATATAGCGCCACTAATTCCGCAGCGCTGTACAGAGAACTCACTCACATCAGTCCCTGCCCCATTGGAGCTTACAATCTAAATTCCCTAACACACACACACACACACAGACACACACAGACTAGGGTCAATTTGTTAACAGCCAATTAACCTACCAGTATGTTTTTAGAGTGTGGGAGGAAACCGGAGCACCCGGAGGAAATCCACGCAAACACAGGGAGAACATACAAACTAGATAAGGCCATGGTCGGAAATTGAACTCATGACCCAAGTGCTGTAAGGCAGAAGTGCTAACCACTGAGCCACCGTGCTTACCGCTCGGTCATGGTCGAAATTTAAAGTTCTGGAAAATCCATTGAATGTACAAATGGTTGTGGTTTTTGGTATGAGAAATGATATGTGGCTGGTTCAATCAGCAGGGAAAACAAGGAGAGGTTTAAAACCAGGACCTTGTTCCTTCTCCAAGGAGATTGCACTCTTCATTATCTGGCCCTAGCCAGGGAGATGAGGAAGAGAGAGGAGCATTTATGTGCTACCAGGTCAGAGATAGTGATAGGAAAGAAGGTTCTCTGACCATCGCCACCAACTGAGATTTTATGTGTTGGTCAGGAAGTGAGAAATAAGCCAGAAATGTGGGCGCCTGTCCCACCCACAAAAATCAGGAGAGTTTTATGCGCAAATCATCATCATCATCATCATTTATTTATATAGCGCCACTAATTCCGCAGCGCTGTACAGAGAACTCATTCACATCAGTCCCTGCCCCATTGGAGCTTACAGTCTAAATCTATCACTTTTATAAGTAGGACGATAAGCATAACTTCTAAACAGTTTATGAAGTTAAACTTTGAGAATTAGATTCCTTACAGGAGTATTATGTGCCCTACGCCTATTGGATCTGTATAAAGTGCTCTTTTTGTTGCTAGATAAAGATAATCTTGAATATAATTTTATGGTTGGAAGAAAATCATTAGCAAATTGCCCTAAACTACATCTTCAAAGCTGCCTATTCGTCTTGTATAAATATTCTGAACATCTTGTTCAGAACGCTGAAATCGCACCATATCATCAAAAGCTGTAATAACATATTTTTTAATGCTCTACAAAAGACAATGTGTTGTCTGAGTTATTGATGTCAAATTGTTCTTATTTCTCTACATTTTTATCTTTTCTTGGAAAAAAAATCACTTCTTTTGTAATAATTTACTGTACAACTATTTTTTGTGTTTTTACATTTAAATAAATATCAAAATCTAAGCAGAAATTCAGGGAAAACTTTTGGTAAAACCCTTTGACCACCTCAAGCCTGGAGGGATGCATGGAGGTTAAACATCTAGAACATGTGTTTGTAATCAGGAGCAAATGTAACAATGTATGTTAAGTTCAGTAGACATTAATAACATCATAATAAATATATTTTTTTGAAAGAAAGAATAAGGTGCCGGCATCCAGTATCTTTGGAATTAGCAGCAGTCGCATGCAGGTCTCTTTGGAAAACAAATTGGTTTTGGATATAGTAAAGATCTAAATTATATAAATAGGGTGTAATTATATGGCCAATTTGTACATTGGAAAAAAAACTCTGCACAAATCTAATGGACACCAATAACGGGACATAAGAAAGAATAATTGGCAATTTGCACCAGGAAGCCATCAATCTCATTAAAACATGCCTTCAGTGTTCTCTGAAGCATAGATATGAATGCAGGGACCCTTGACGTTGGGTTGCGAGCTTAACGGTTTTAATCAACATTTGAACTAATACCCCATACTTTTATTTTGCTGGATACTATTTGTAATAGTAAGCTTAATGGCTGAGACAACTGTGTTTTGTTGTTCTCCATATAGGGCATTTATATTGCCATGCAGCGGGAAGCCTGGGCAGTATGGGACTAACTCATGGTTTTGTTTCCAAACAATGACCAATGCTGTCTTAGCTGCTGTCCAGCAATCATATTAAATGTCAGTTGGGTGTGCTTTATGAATCAGCTCTTTGTTACATTTCAGCTTCTTTACCTGAGAGATGTGTGCGTTTGATTTTAACTGCACTTGTTAGAAGCACAGATGTCAGTGTAGGACTTGCAGACATCTGGTCCTTTGACATTGGGTTTGACATTTGCAAGTTTAAGTGTTTACTTCAAAAGTATATATATATATATATATATATATATATATATATATATATTTATATGGTCAATGAGAGAGACAGACATAAGGTGCATCAATAACAGTTAATGCAATGTATAAGGGATGCAAAGTCCCAAAGCGATATGAATCCTTAGGAGAGAGCCAGGAGTAACATTTGATCCAGTTTTGCTGTGTAAGACTCAGGAGAAATTGTTTGACAAATGAAAAATGTACCGAGCACACAAGTAATCTAATGAGGTTAGAAACAAAAAATATCCAGTCTACCTTCTTGCATGACTATACAATACCTTTAGATCTGGATACAGAGTCACCATTGGTTAAAACCTCTAAAAGCGCTAACAAAAAGTCAAATGTAGAAATAAATATGCTTAATTTCCAATATCGATAGCTCATCCCAAGTAGTGAAGAAACTCGTCAGAGAAAAATTAAATTTAGTCTTGTAACCTGGCGCTCCATCATTTAACAAAAAGCTATTAAACTGCACAATATATCGGCTCAAAGTTTCTTTAAAACAAAATAACTACATTGAACTAGGGAAGTGCACATATTACATCCCAAAAGAGTGGGCTGTTTTAAATGTGGTGGCTTATAATGCATTATTTATTCCTTCATTCAACATTGGTCATCTGCTGGTGAGTATCACTAAGGTTCGGTTCCCAATCAAGTCTTTTATTAACTGCAACATGAAGTACACAATCTACCTGTTACACAGTACAGGCACCATGAAAATGTTGCGTTTACTACTCATGGTCTCAAAACCCTATTGTACTTTGTAATACGTTGAATAAAAACAAAAATCCAAGGGCCCGAATCATTAAGGAGAGCAAAGCATAAAAAATGAGTAACATTTGCACCTGGGCAAAACCATGTTGCATTGGAGGAGGAGGTAAATTTAAAATGTGGGGGCAGATTTATAGTTGGGGTAGGGCATGTCCTAGATCAACTTTAAATTTCAGTGTAATAATAAAGCTTTTAAGTATTTGTGTGCTAGATGAAAAAACAGCCAGTATTTAACTTATGTGCCAAATAATAATCTAATTTGCACCCCTTGCATTGTAACATGGTTTGTCCCAGAGAACATTTACTCCTTTTTTGCCTTAATGACTCAGGCCCCAAGTGTTCCACTACTCTTCTTTGAGGCTGATGTTGTAATAATCCATTAGTCATAAGTTAAAGGGACCCTACACTCTACAAGGTGAAGATCAGTTTTGTTCTTTTACTTTTTTTAAGTGTTCACTTTAAGCTATTGTAATATCTATTTTGGAAGCAGATCTATGCCCCTATAAATATATTATATAATTAACAATTTTGACTAAGAACACATTCATATCAAGAATGGTACCAAAACATCCTCCAAGAGCAACTTCTCCCAACTATCAAAGAAAAGTTTGGTGATGAACAATGGCCTATCCAGCATGATGGAGCACCTTGCATAAGGCAACAGTGATAACTAAGTGGCTCGGGGATCAAAACATGGAAATTTTGGGTCCATGTCCAGGAAACTCCCCAGACCTTAATCCCATTGAGAACTTGTGGTCAATCCTCAAGAGGCGGGTGGACAAACAAAAACCCAAAAATTCTGACAAACTCCAAGCATTGATCAGTCAGTATGTGGCCCAGAAGGTGATTGACAGCATGCCAGGGTGAATTGCAGAGGTCTTCAAAAAGAAGGGTCAACACTGCAAATATTGACTCTTTGCATAAACTTAATGAAATTGTCAACAAAAGCCTTTGACACTTATTAAATGCTTGTAATTTTACTTCAGTATACCATAGTAACATCTGACAAAAAGGTCTAAAAACACTGAAGCAGCAAACTTTGTGAAAACCATTATTTGTGTAATTTTCAAAACTTTTGGCCATGACTGTAATGGCATACAATGATAATGACCCCATGAGTTCAATTCCCGACCATGACCTTATCTGTGAGGACTTTGTATGTTCTCCCCGTGTTTGCGTGGGTTTCCTCCGTATGCTCTGGATTCCTCCCACACTCCAAAAACATACCGATAGGTTAATTGGCTGCTATCAAAATTGACCCTAGTCTCTCTCTCTCTCTCTCTCTCTATCTATCTATCTGTCTGTGTGTCTGTCTGTTAGGGAATTTAGACTGTAAGCTCCAATAGGGCAGGTACTGATGTGAGTTAGTTCTCTGTACAGTGCTGCGGAATTAGTGGCGCTATATAAATAAATGGTGATGATGATGATATGGCAAGTGCTTTATGACATCTCTATACTTGGATTTATAGTTTGACTGTAGTAAACTGTTGTACTTATACCTACTTGTAATACAACCATTTAATGTCTGACTGTTCTCCACTAATTTATATCTGTCATTCAGAAATAACGCTGGTGTTCTAAAATGAAATCTGGAATCAACAAACAGTGTGGTATTATACCAAAGGACGGTCAACAATAAAGCATACAGTAATTGCTGACTCACTACGCTCTAATATATTAGCTTTGTTTGTCTCTTGTCACTGAACAGAGAATGAAGGGATATGGTGGATGTACTGAGAATAATGAGCTTTGTGCGGGCCAAATAAAGAGAATATTATAACGTTGCATGGCATAGAAATCTTAAAGATAAGCATGCCGTGAAACATGTGGTCAGTTGGATGTCCCACCAGGTACAGTATGCAGTGATAGCCAGCATGAATTGTGTAAAAATAATATACATGTGTACAGCATTCAAGTTTCTTATAATAGCTAATTGTCGTTGGTGTACTGTACATGTGCTTTCACATAGAATTACCCCCCATGATACAGGACATTAATAAAAAGAAAACGGTAGACCAGCCACAGGTGTTGGATTGACAATGGAAAACAATCCAATGGCATGATATATGCTCATGATTTTTGAAGGAACTCTACGGTTATACAAGTTATGTGTTTTCTGTTCTATGCACACTTGTCTAAGCTGTCTCTTAGTATTCTCTATAGTGTAGCAACTGTGACTGACAGCTAAAACAGTGTAAAGGAATTTCCGTGATGTGAAAATGTTAACAGTTGTTTTTTTTTGTTTGTGAGCTCCCTTTCTGCAGTCTGAAAAATCAGGCACAGAAGTTCTACAATTACCAGTGATTTCATTAAATTTTAGCTAACGATACATTAGACGCCAGTACAGGACAGTGTGCCTAGAAAGTCTGCCCATGTAAATGCCAATTATAAAGATTTAGACAGCAGGGTGTCTTATTAAATTTCACTGAACGGCATCAGATTAAAGCTGGGTACACACTCCAGGTTTTTCACCCGATTATCGGCCAATCGCATTAGTGTGTATGCTCCCACGATCATATTTTATTGTTTCAAAGCACACCCTATAATGTAATTTGATTTTATAAACAGACTAAAAATCTCTATAAATGATAGAATGATGTCGGACATGTTCTTCAGTGTGTACACACTCATGGCCCGCAGTGTAAGCAGATCACCATAGAGTGTGCAGAGTCACCACTTATTACAGATGAAGAGCACCGATCTGAAGGTAAATCTTGTAAAACGTGTATAGTGTGTTCACAGGAGTCGGCTGCTGATCGGGACTTTCAGTCGTTAGTAAAATCATTAACAATATCGTATCAGGAGAAATTTTCTGTAGCGTGTAACCAGCCTTTTCCTGTGTCATAACAGACACAGGAAAAGGCTCTATAGTCTTTTCTGTGAGAATAGAGCTTTCACTGCAGAATGTGAATTTCAGATTCTTTTGTAATGAATATGATTTTAATTTTTTTTTTTGTCTTTTGTAAACATTGTAGATAAGCAGCTTAACCAGGAACAGATTGCTTGCTACTTCTTTGTCCCTCATATGCAGAAATAATGGGTCACCAGGTCACCATCTTTTCCAACAATAGCCCAAGACATAACGCCTGTACAGCTAGCTTTTTTGAGAATGGCATCAGATGGGTTTGTCCACCTCGGGCATGAGTATCTAAGGAGAGTAAAGCATAAAACCTGGGCAAAACCATGTTGCACTGGAGGGGGAGGTAAATTTGAAATGTGGGGACAGATTTATAGTTGGGGTAGGGCATCTCCTAGACCAACTTTAAACTTTACTGTAAAAATAAAGCTATTACGTATTTGTGTGCTACATGAAAAAACAGTCAGTTTTTAACTTATGTGCAAAACAGAAAACTAATTTGCACCCCTTGCATTGTAACATGGTTTTGTCCAGGAGACTGAAATAAGAAGTTTCTCAAGTTAAGATCCTTAATGAATCAGGCTCACAGTTTTGTATGTGATTTCTGCACTATATAACCCCATGTGTCAGTGTGCAAACTAATTATTTACCATTATGAATACTTGGTATCAACTGAATGTTTGCTACATCTACACTGAGCAGGAGTTTCAATCAGTTTCCACTACGAGATGTTCGAATTATCCAGTTTGAAATTTGATCAAATTTTGCCAGTTCATGTGCCATTAACTTGTCCTCTCTATGAACATGATTTTTGAGGTTAGTTCACTTTGTGTTCGATTGCCAACGTTGAATATTCAGTTCATAGTTTTAGCTGACAGTTACACTAAAACACTCAATTTTCAATTTGAGCAACGAGCATCATGATGTTTGAATTTGAAATGTGAAATTTTAGTTTGAAGTCGGAGTTCGCTGTTCTCATGAAAAACTATTAGACATATAGTGCATTGTTAAAAGCCCGCTGACTAAACCCCTCTAATAAAATATTTATTTATTTGATCTCCAAGTACTGAATGTTTACTCAGATTCTACTGTTGCTATTGTACTGCGTGTTGATATGCAGATCTCCATGGCTTATTTCATTAAATTATTTGCAATGTTGCGTCAATAGTCTTTATTTTGTCAAACAGATTCTCCATTCTTTTGACTCAAACTTTTTTTTTGCTATTTTGAGCATTACGAAAGTAGTTTGTTGATATTTTTCAAAATAGTTTGCAATAAAACAATAATTTAGGATAATTTTAGCATATCCAACTCTTTTACAGTCCCTGAATTACTGTCTTAAATTTTAATTTTAATCATTCTCAAGATTATGAAACTAAACAAACAGTTGTGATTATCTTTAGATTTGAGTGGTTTTAAGGTACATCTGACTAGGATCTTAGTGCCCCATTAAATTCACTCTTCTTATACTGCTCATCTGAGTTGTCTGCGTGGGTGGAAATCAAATAAACTGTAGCCAATCAGATTATTAACGTGCTCACAGCAGCACAGAGCGTTCAGGATATGAATGAGCCATGCTGGATGTGAGTTTTGCAGAGGGTAATCCCATGCTTGTTGCATCGACAACCCTCTTCCAATAGCGGCAACCGGCCCAGGTTATGAGGAGAAATCACCTTTTTGGAGAGAAGGAACACATTTTTATCTATTTATTTATTTTACATGCTAAAAATCCATTAATCAACAACAGGTTAATGATAGATGAATGGCATCTCGAGGATATCACAGAATTATGATGCGCTAAAGTGTATCATATGCTTTTAACTTATCTTTAGGCAGCAGACACATATAACTTACTATGCTGAGTCATACATATTTTAAGAATTATTTATTATTGTTTATTTATATAGCGCTACCATATAACACAGCGCTGTACATTCACAGCAGTCCTTGTCCCATTGAAGTTCACAGTCTAAATTAATTAACAGACACTAGGGTCCATTTTAGTCAGCAACCAATTATCAGTATGATTTTGGACTGTGAAAGCGAACCGGAGCACCCAGAGGAAACCCATCGCGAGCGCAGGAAGAACATACAGACTCAAAAATCAAATCAGCCTGGTTGTTATCAATCTCATGACCCCAGTGCTGTGAGGCAGCAAAGTTGACCACTTTTTATTGCACACTTTGGACGCAAATGTGTGAATCTTAGCATCAGGGCCGAAATGTTCTGGGCACCGGCTGTTACTTGTCAATTGTATTATGTGAGATATATAGGACATTTCAGCTCCTTTTTGTAGACTTTTGGGGATACCTCCTTAAAGGTTTCTCTCAATTCTATATTATATGTGATACAATATAGCAATGTCCATTGTTTAGGACCATTCTATCAGCAGAAGCACCAGGAAGAGGAAGGTGGATTATTATATATTTGTAATGCAACTAAGACTTCTGCAATCTATGTACAAATGCAGTTTATTTAGACTTTTTTACTTGCTGACAGCTGTGTGCTAGGGAGATTTTTGTTCAAGGCACAAATAAACCCATGACATGAGAATATGCTCTGTAGAACGCAGTGTACACATAACACAGCTCATGTTCCCCTAATTTCCATGAGTTGTTTGATCACAGCATGAGAACCAAACAGGCAGTTACATGACGGTACTTTGGGAAATCTTATTTAATGGAAGGGATGGAGAACACAGGCAGCAGGTAGCTACCATTTGCGTAGTTCCCCTGTGATAGGGCTTGAAAATGGATCTCAGTTTCATCTCAGCAAGCTTACAAAATTGGGCAATTTTTGTACTTAAATAATCGTCTGCCCCAGGGCCAGATTACCTGCTAAGTGACCTAGGACCCCTCGCTTGCCCCTGTCTTGTCTTCTGCAGAATTGTTTCTATATGTCATTCAATTTGATCTGATAACTTCAACCATAACTCTATTATTCTGCTTAACTGTATCTATTGTTTGGCTTACTGCTCTCATGCATGTCTTATCTCGGCGGTTCCCAAAGTGTGCGCCGCGGCTCCCTGGGGTGCCGCGGCGCTGTCACAGGGGTGCCGCGATCCCTAGCAAGAAGAAGATAAAAAAAACAAAAAAAACTTACCCATCATCCAGCGCCGGATTCTCCTCCTCACTGACTGCCGGGCGTGACGTTATCACGTCCATCAGCCTCAGTGAGAAGGAGCAGCAGCAGAGAAGACGTCCAGGAAAGCAGGTAAGTAAAGGAAGTGAAGGGGGGCACAGAGAGACACCATGAAAGGGGACAGAGAGAGACACACACCATGAAAGGGGACAGAGAGAGACACAATGAAAGGGGACAGAGAGAGACACCATGAAGGGGACAGAGAGAGACACCATGAAGGGGACAGGCTGGAGGAGGGTGACACAGAGAGAGGCTGGAGGAGGGGGACAGAGAGAGACGCTGAAGGAGGGGGACAGAGAGAGATGCTGAAGGAGGGGGACAGAGAGAGACGCTGAAGGAGGGGGACAGGGAGTGTGAACTGATGAAGAGGGGGACACAGGGTGTGAGATGGCGAAGAGGGGGACACAGGGTGTGAGATGGCGAAGAGGGGGACACAGGGTGTGAGATGGAGAAGAGGGGGACACAGGGTGTGAGATGGTGAAGAGGGGGACACAGGGTGTGAGATGGCGAAGAGGGGGACACAGGGTGTGAGATGGCGAAGAAGGGGACACAGGGTGTGAGATGGCGAAGAGGGGGACACAGGGTGTGAGATGGCGAAGAGGGGGACACAGGGTGTGAGATGGCGAAGGGGATACAGAGTGATATGATAAAGGGGCACAATGTGATAGTGAAGGGGTCTAAATACATCTTACGTCATTTTGACCCAACTACTTAAACAACCGGACTAACCGGTAATTATTTTTGCTTAGGGGTTCCTTGGAAAAATTACGGTGACCCTAAGGGTGCCTCGAGCTGAGAAAGTTTGGGAACCACTGTCTTATCTGTATGATTATGTCAGGCGCTAAGGAATCTGTGGAGTCATAGAATTAAATGATGATGATGACGGTGTGTGTACGTATACGGGTATACACAGGGTGGTCTGCCCACAATGCAAAAAAAACCCTAGCGGTCCAAAATTAAATTACTACAGCAATAACACCATTCAGTACGCTGATAGACATAAAGAGCTCACTTGATTTTATTTAATATCTCTGCTTTTTAAACTGATTATATATTCCAAGCAACATGTAAACAAACAAATAAACACAACCGGATCCCCTCAGGGCGAGTCCTTGTTAAGTATAAATTAATTACAGTTTATCCTTTAGCCAAAGTTAATATTTCACGACCTCGCCTCTTGAGTTCCTCTGGTGGATGTGTTCACCACGATGGAACGGATGACTTTTCACACCTTAAGATATAATAGTGTAGAATCTTCGCTTTGTATAAAAGAAAAGAACTCAGTGTTGAGTATTTTAGAGCCCTCCAGAGATTGCTCGGTGTGAGGTGACCTCGTACTACCCACGAGACTGAAATGACAGCAGATCGTGATGCACAAAAATATTATTCATTCAAAACAACATCATGCTTTTGTCTGTTCATTGTTGTGGACAGCACATTACAACAGGAAAACCGCGGCGTCAAGGATCAAAGGATGAAAGCATCCCTTCCTCTATCGTTTACTAAAGTATGACATAAAGCATTATTATCAGTTTGACATAAGTGAAGGAGTCCTTAGCACAAGCATGGTTAATTTACCCTGAAGTTCCCTGGGGAGTATACTTTGCTGTTGTTTAGCTTTGTTTTTTGATTTATTTGTTTTTTATTCCAAACAATTTTTTTTTTAAACACACTTATACTGAATATTTGGTTTTTTCCAGCTCTCTACTTCTAATAGTTATGTTCTGTTGGCAAGCACTGCTCCTCAGGGTGAAACTGCTGGCCGGTTCAAATGTCAATGTATCTAGATACTCGGAAAAGGGAATAACATGTTACAATTAAATCAAGGACATTTCATGTATGATATAACATATTAACTAGAAAGATTATAAAATGTGGGGCTCAGTCATGAAGGCAGTAAAAGGTGGTGGTATGGCATAATAATATTTTATCATATTTATAGTGTCAGAAATCCGTTTTTCACATTCATTACATTCATTGCTGGATGAACAATTATTTGCTCCCAGATAATGGGTGGATCTGTCTGGAAATTGGTAGAACGTGACACCTATGGAATTTCTGCAATAATGCGCATGATTCTGCAGGACAGGGGGTAATAACTTTCCAAGGATCTACATTGTGAATAATTAAGTACAGTCACGGCTTTAGAAGACTTGCAAAGCAGGTAGATATTTTAACCAAGTTGAAGGGGAGAATAATATCCACCCAGCCACTAATTTCATATGTACGTATTTTGCAACAGTCTAGGAGATAAATTTATCAAGTTGAGGGTTTGAAAAGTGGAGATGTTGCCTACAGCAGCCAATCAGATTCTAGCTGTCATTTATTTAGTACATTCTACAACATGACAGCTAGAATGTGATTGGTTGCTATAGGCAACATCTCCACTTTTTTCAAACCCACAGCTTGATAAATTTACCCCTAGGTGTGTTTTATAGAAGAGACACAATATCAGACAAAGACAATGTAATCAAAGGTTAAACAGGTAAAATGATGTAAATGAAAGAAAAAGTTACATTAATCAAGGGATGTTTAAATGTGTTACTAGGCAGTACTTTGAGAGGAGTTTTATTTTTTAGTTTTGAAGACAGATGTACTAGAGGAGAAACTACAATGCAATTAGTTACTGAATTATATTATAAAGTAATGTTACATTCATGAGTGTTTCCACTTACACGTATACTTATCAGTGCCTCTATTCCTTCCACATATTAAGCGTGAGCCCACTTGAGGTTATATTTGTAAGTGTGGGTAATACCCTATCAAAACTGTAAGAACAATTCTGTTTCCATGACATCCTTTACTGTAACTTATTTCGAAATCAGAAGGAGGTCAAGCAACCATTGACACATGTCTAACAATCTAATTATTCTACCAATAAAATTATATGTATTTGAAAATTTTAATTTTAATAATTTTCTTCTGGCCTTGCAAAAAAATCAGCTTGGTGTATTGGTGTCTGTGTTTCTGAGTGGTGAAGTGTCTATAAGTAATGTTCAGAAAATCAGACGTTTCAGGACACCAATTAGAATACATTGTCTTGAAAAAGAGATTAACTGAATGTCACTCCTGGCTGGTTGTTATAATAGTGGATAGATGAGATCTCATTCATAAAGTTGAGTTAGCTACATCTGCTAACTCAAGACATAAGGCTCATTGCACAGTGAGGAAGATTCATCTACCATGTTGCCCAAATCTTGCCCTGCTGCATCCGAGCTGAACCAATGGACAATCAGTTAGAATTGGCACTAGGTAGAAGCTTGCAAAATGTGTCTCATAGCTACATCAGGGGGTAAATGTATCAAGATGAGAGTTTTCCGGCGGGTTTGAAAAGTGTAATCTATCTCTTTATACTGGTATTTTTCCATCACTATTCAAGCATGCAGTGATTACTCCCATTTTAAAAAAACTCTCTCAGAAATTACCGCCCCATCTCCCAGCTCCCATGCCCCGCCAAGCTTCTCGAGAGAATTGCCTACACACGCCTCACACACTTTCTTACAGCAAACAACCTATTGGATCCTCTTCAGTCTGGCTTTCGCTCTCAACACTCCACAGAGACTGCGCTGACCAAGGTTGTCAATGATTTGAACACAGCAAAAAATTATAACCATTACTGTCTTCTAATTCTCCTGGATCTCTCTGCTGCATTTGACACTGTTGACCACACTCTCCTCATGCAAACGCTACAATCCCTAGGTCTTGAAGGCACTGTCCTATCCTGGTTCTCATCCTACCTATCTAATCGCTCTTTCAGTGTTAATATCTCTGAATCCACCTCTGCTCCGCTTCCTTTATCAGTTGGAGTACCACAAGGCTCAGTCCTAGGTCCTCTGCTATTCTCTATCTACACCACTTCTCTTGGAAAACTAATAAGCTCCTTTGGACTTCAGTATCTTCTCCATGTGGATGATAAACAAATCTATCTATCTATCCTCTCCTGATCTTTCACCATCTGTGTTGTCTCGCGTTACTGACTGTCTTTCTGCCATTTTATCTTGGATGTCTTCTCGCCAACTCAAACTCAATCTTTCAAAAACTGAATTAATAATATTCCCACCCAAAAACAGAAGCTTCCTGCCTGACATTTATATTTCTGTTGATAACATGACCATAAATTCCACCCGCAAGCTCGTTGCCTAGGTGTTATCCTTGATTTACAACTGTCGTTTATTCCCCACATCAACTCTATATCTAAATCATGTTACATACACCTAAAGAACATTTCCAGAATACGCACATATCTGACACAAGACACCGCAAAAACATTAATTCATGCACTCACCATCTCTCGCATCGACTATTGCAATTCCCTCCTTACTTGTCTTTCCAAAGTCAGACTTGAACCCCTACAATCTATTTTGCACACAGCGGCTAGATTGATTTTCCTTGCAAATCGTTATTCCTCTGCTGAGCCACTCTGTCAGTCTCTACATTGGTTGCCTGTATTTCAACGAATCCAATATAAAATTATTCTACTAACATACAAGGCCGTCAACAAAATTGCACCGACATACATCTCCTCACTTGTCTCAAAATATCTCCCAACTCAACAGCTCCGTTCTGCACAAGATCTATGTCTCAGTGTCAGCTACGCAGTTCCTCCCAAGCAACATTGCGGACCCAATCACGCCTGGAAGAGTTAAGTACACAATTATATAATTTTTTATTCATTTATTGGTGGCCTAAAATAATTTTTTATGCAATTCTGGGGCCATTCTGGGGCCATAACAGTCATTGGGGACGTTTTTTTCTTTATCTAACACATATTTGGAGGCACTTTGAAGTATGACTATGGCATAAAAGTTATTGGGGGCATTACTGTGGCATAAAGGTATTATGGGCAACTGTGGCATACTATGTGTTTCTGGGGGCAACATCATTTCTGAGACGGCTTCAGTTGATCTGAATGGTACACCAGAGCTGGTCGTATCCTATTTGTTCATTTGACGACCGTCAAGTAGTCTTGAAGTGACCCAGTGGAAGCAAGTTGTGGAATCTTGACCTTCTACAAATTGCAGGGTATTGACAGTTTGTGAAGATGATTATCTTTGAAGGAGTTATAGAAATTCACCATTGTGCAGAGATCTAGAAAGAGGTTCTGAGAGTAATGGAATGTGCTATCAGATCAGGGTGCCGTAAATCTCAACCATCGTGGGTGATCTCTAAGGTGGGTTCCGGGTGGTGACTTCAATACTGCCTTTACCTGTACCCTAAGTGTAGCTGAGACTAAGAGAGAGTTAGACATAGTGATCATGTGAGCACACGTATGTGGAGGCTGAAGAAGCAGAGACCAAGAAATGATAATACCACCATGAGAGAGCGTAAGCCAAACGATGTGCTACAACCTGTGCCGCATTGGTTCCCAAACTTTTAAAGTTTGCGGCACCCTTAGAGTCTCCATAATTTTTTCAAGGCATTCCTCCAAAATAATTACTGAGCAGTCCCGTTTTATAAGTAGTTGGGTCAAAATAATGTAATAAGTATTTAGGTCAGGACAGAAATAATACACATAAATTATAGGGAAAATAATTTTTTTATATATTTTTTTCAATTATATTTCTGTCAAAGAATAATTTACAGCTAACTCTCACTGTGCCCCTTCATCCACACACTGTGCCCTCCTTCATCTCCACACACACTGTGCCCCTTTTGCATCCTCTCACTCTACCCCCTCTGTATCCCCTGACTCTGCCCCCTCTGCATCCAATCACTCGGCCCCCTCTGCATCCTCTCACTCTGTCCTCTCTGTATCCACACACTCTGTGCCTCTGCATCCTCTCACTCTGCCCCCTCTGCATTCTCTCACTCTGCCCCCTCTGCATCCACTTACTCTGCTCCCTCTACATTCTTCTCTCACTCTGCATCCTCCTCTCACTCTGCCCCCTCTGCATCCTCCTACAACTCTGCCCCCTCTGTATCCTCTTCTCACTCTGCCCCCTCTGCATCCCCTCACTCTGCTTCCTCTACATCCTCACTCTGCCTCCTCTGCATCCACTTACTCTACTCCCTCTACATTCTTCTCTCACTCTGCATCCTCCTCTCACTCTGCCCCCTCTGCATCCTCCTACAACTCTGCCCCCTCTGTATCCTCTTCTTACTCTGCCCCCTCTGCATCCCCTCACTCTGCTTCCTCTACATCCTCACTCTGCCTCCTCTGCATCCACTTACTCTACTCCCTCTACATTCTTCTCTCACTCTGCATCCTCCTCTCACTCTGCCCCCTCTGCATCCTCCTACAACTCTCCCCACTCTGTATCCTCCGCTCCCTCTGCCCCTTCTACATCCTTACTCTGCCCCCTCTGCATCCCGGTGACCAGGAAGAGGCACACACTCTGTGCCTCTGCATCCTCTCACTCTGCCCCCTCTGCATTCTCTCACTCTGCCTCCGCATAAGGTGTTTATTACTTAGAAAGTACAAATAAATCATCATCATCATTTATTTATATATAAATAGTACGAACCAAATATAGTTGAAACTGCACAGGGATTTCTGATAAGGCTGCATTCTGGTTGCAAGGAATACTGCAGACACAGGTAGCAAGGTAAGTGGAGAGAGATCCGGATAAGTGGTATTAGCAGCAAAATGTGAGGGTCCGAGGGCACAGGCGAACAAAACCCATAGGAAGTCCAACAAAACAACAATGACCAGCACAGGAGAGGGAGAGAGGTCGGTATAAATAGGGAACACCCAGGTGCAGGAGATACTTAGTGACACAGGTTAACCCCTAGTAGTGAGAAGGATAAGGCATATTAGCACCACCTCTGGCGAATTAGAGGTATTGCCATAATATGAGCACGATATTAAAGTCAAATATTCCTGGAGGCAGGAGCTGCCAATACAAAGCAGCAAGCTGCAGGCAGATCGTGACATTTATATAGCGCTGTCCAGAGAATATTTCTGTAATTCACATCAGTCCCTGACGCGTGTTCTCCTGTTATCAGACATGCATGTACCGGGGCCACCTGTTTATTAACTTTGAACAACAGGATGACTGAGGTGGAAGCAACGTGGTTGACCAGAGGGCAGTACAAGATAAGAGTTATCTCTAACACACATTTATGATTTTTTTTTTATAAGGCATTAAATTGATAATTTATTGACACTAACCCTAAAAATGAATTGGCCTAATTGTACCTCCAACAGGCTAAAGCATATTTTAAACATAGTTTATCTCTCTCTCTGTGCAGGCTATGAGAAAAATTGGATGTTACGTCTGCTCTATTAATTCATCTGATTATCTGTAACCTGCCCACAAGGGCGATGACGTCATACAAACCAACAGACGCTAGGTCATACATTTTACTCCATTGTACTGCGAGAGGATTTCTACACAATAAATAGGACACAATGGGGGGTATTCAATTGTTAGCCAGAACCGCTAAAATCCCGCGCTCCAAAAATATTACCGTTAATACTGTAATATCTCGGTATTTACGCGCAATATTACCGTATTAACGGTAATATTTTTCGAGCGCGGGATTTTAGCGGTTCTCGCTAACAATTGAATACCCCCCTATGAATAAGATTGACAGGAGGGCTCTGAGATAAGTTAATAGCATTATAGGACTGAGACAAACTGAATTGGATTCAAACATATATTGATCTCTGCAGACATATCTAACAATATTTTCATAGTAAAGTCTTGTAATAACCAGACTATTAAATATTCATTGTTAAATATTCCCATCACACAAATAAATTGTCTTTAAAAATCTTTATGGAAATTGTAGTTTTTAGAGTATAATTTAAAATCAAAAGCTACCCAGTTCTGCTGCTTCGTGATCATCTCCAAAATAAATGATTTTATTCGATTAAGTGGAGAATTAAAGCAAGTGCTGCTGATTGTGTACAAGAGTAAGACTATTAGGCTGACTGGAGACATAGATGACAATCAGTTAAATGCCAATGCACGGTTAGCAATGCTGGTTACACCATCAATCTTTACTAGGAAATCCGCTTACATCAGGTTATACTGAGAGCACATATTAACCAGAAATCAATGCTCCCTCATAGCACACGGTACAGTTCATTTGTGTTTAGACTTCTCTGGAAGTGTAAGAGCATTTAACGAGAATTCTTCAGCTTGTTTTAAATGACTTGAAGTCTAGGCGGTAATATCTAACCATTATCAGGGGATCGCTATAAAGTGGTATGTAAACCATAATCAATTAATTTTTCATATATTGTTTATTTAAGTTGCATAATTAATTAGGGATAAAAACAAACAGAGAGAAGATGAAAGAGTGTAAGAAACAACTAACGAAAAACAACAACATTAAATTACTAACATAATACATTGGGGTGTTATAATGAAGGGGAGGTAGGTGATAAGTCATTGTGTAAAGAGTACTGTACCATTATGATTACAGTTTATTTTTTTGAGACCATCACCTTCAGTCTTCTCTCTCACATTGGGGTAAATAAATTAGGGATTGCACAAAAAAAAAAAGGGTTACTAAAATTTTGCCTGGTTTATATCAGAAAACATACCAAGAAAGGACAAAGGTCCTCAACATATACAGCCTGGAACAGAGACCGGAGAGGCTTTCAAATATAGCACCGGTTTTACAGGGGGAAAGCAGTTGTTGCAGGAAGAGAAGTATAAGAACTAGAGGTCATGAACTAAAATTGGAGGGGCCATGTGAAGAAAAAAATACTTTACTGCAAAGGTAGTAGTTAGGTTGACTAGCCTTACCAACAGAGGTGGTAGAGGCTAAGACTGTAGGGGAAACATGCTGAGGACAGACATAAAACTATACTAAATCTGGATGAAAAAGCTGAGGCTCAAACAAAGTCTAAGGTTTTGAGAAATAAAATAGGCAGCCATTATGGGCCAAATTCTATGTTTCTATCTTTCTAATGGTACAACTACTTAATTGCAGAGTGATTGGCACAATTAAGGCAAAGCGTGACCCTCCTT